>NC_136755.1:20626767-21024267 GCF_936440315.1 Barbus barbus | reverse complement strand
GCATACAAGAGCGAATGCGCATTGTATGTAGACATCATAATTTCCAATTAAACTCAGTTCAAGTTGAATGACTTTGTGCCAAAGTGGAAGGAAATGTAATTTCTTTCCAATGGCTACTATAAATGTTTAATATGGTATTTGGTAAGAACTGGCGGTCACAGTTTTAAAGAAGGCCAACAGGGCCTGATACTGGATACCTGTATAAGTATTTATCTCTTCTTAGTAAAGCAATAAGCAACAAGGCCATATTACAATAATTTCACCCCAGGTATGTGCCTAAATGCTTAACTAGTAAAAATCTATAATAATAATAAACATTTCTTTCACTAAGTAATATAGTGCTTTATATTGTTGAGGTAAAATAAGAATAAAAAAAAAAAATCTTTAAAAAAATACCTTAAAAATAACTGATAAATTGGCAGAACATACAGTAAATACTTTTATTTTTCCAATTTGAATTTGTTCACTAGATAAAAAAACTAACTTGTCAAGACAACTACAGACTTAAAATAAATAACACCACAAAAATATTATTTCTATATTATTCTAATATGTAGTTTAATATGACACATTACTTTGAAGCAAAGATACATACAGAATATATAATATCAAAATCAATTGTTATTATCAATATTGTTAGTCTAGCTAGCATGTTTTTTTTTGAAGATTATCATTTAACAGGTGGTTTCTGACCGAAACATCTTACTAACTGCACGCATATTAAGCAACAGTCACCTCGCTTATTTGTTTTATATCTGTTGAGACTGGCTTTAATTAAAATATTGTGTATTTAATCATGTTACATGAAATACTGATGATCATCTATTGCTCAGCTGTGCTTATAGAAACATTCTGTGGGTGGAGACTAAAAGGGCTTTGAGTTTTAGCTTCACCTCTCTTTCTCTCAGGGCTTTAATTGGGATGTGTGCAGGCTGACACTCAAATGCTGCGTGGGTGCTTTGAGGCGAAGAGTATGATATCACCTTCTCACAAACACACTAAGAGACGGAGCAAGAGAGGCTGCAGGCGCTCCAGTGGACAGCGATATTCATAAATCCAGCTGTGTGTGATTTGTGCTAAAGCATTGTTATGAAACTCGGCTCGTGGAAATAGAGGACAGCGTCGGAAAAAAAGGGAGGGGAAAAAACGACACAGAAATCAAAGATATCCATCAAATTAACACATCAATGGCTTGATTGTAATCTCCCCGGCACTGCACCGCAAACACTTGCTCTGCCACCGACGGGCACAGTGCTGTGATTTATCAATGCAAAGCTAATAGCATCAATATGAATCTAACTAAAAATCAATATTTCATTACTAAATTGTTGGAGGGAATGAAGAGGGATGAGAGGGGTGGGATGGTTCTCCTGGGTGAGAGCATCTGGAGTTCACTGTGACACGATGAGTGATGCGTGACTCTGGGGCGCTGGGAGAGGACACGGGGAGGACAGCAGGCCGGAGTCCTACCACAGCCACGATGCTGCTTCTCAGAGTCTTACCCTGTGCTGTCTCCGTCATATCTTTTTGTCCCCTTTGCCTTTTTATCACTCTCTTTATCAGTCTTTATCACCCTGTTTCTTATGCATTTTTAAAAAGGGATAAAAGCACACTTCTTTTTTTACTGCATTAACTCTCACTGAAAATAATCAAATTGATGTAGGATGCTTTTTCTTTTCCTGAAAAATAAACAAAAAACAAACATGATGTCATAGGTGTCTTGTAAAGTGTGGTTCTATCTAGGGGTGACTTACACTTAGTTGAGGGGGCTCTTTTATGCTTTAAGTGAGGTAAGACATGACCAGAGAAAAATTAGGTTTTTTTTACAAGTACATTTTTAAGTGCAAAATAGAGAGAGAGAGAGAGTTTCAGAATTTTGTATTTAGCGAACAAATCTATTCAAATTACTAAAGTTATCAGATATTTTTGAGGGAACTTACTTTTGAAGCATTCCTTTTTTACATTTTATCAACAAGTCCTTTTTTTATTACCATGGTTGAGGGGGGTTCAGATACTTAACCACAACAAAATTTATTTTGCAGTTGTTTATAGGACTGCCAAGTCGTACAAATGTAGTAGAAATATATAAATGTAATTACACAACTACAACCCAAATTCCGGAAATGTTGGGATGTTTTTTACATTTGAATAAAATTAAAACAAAGACTTTCAAATCACGAGTCAATATTTTATCCACAATAGAACATAGAGAACATAACAAATGTTTAAACAGAGAAATTTTACACTTTTAGCCACTAAATGAGCTCATTTCAAATTCGATGCCTGCTACGGTTCTCAAAAAAGTTGGCACTGGGGCAACAAAGGGCTGAAAAAGCAAGAAATTTTTAAAAGATTCAGCTGGGAGAACATCTAGCAACTAATTAAGTTAATTGACATCAGGTCTGTAACATAAAAGGGATGTCTTAGAGAGACAGAGTTTCTCAACGTCAAAAGGCTTTGCAAATCTCATCATCTACAGAGCATAACATTATCAAAAGATTCAGAGAAACTGGAGAAATCTCTGTGCGTAAGGGACAAGGCCGAAGACCTTTGTTGGATGCCCATGGTCTTCGGGCCATCAGACGACACTGCATCACTCATCGGCATGATTCTGTCATTGACATTACTAAATGGGCCCAGGAATACTTCCAGAAACCACTCTCGGTAAACACAATCCGCCGTGCCATCTGCAGATGCCCACTAAAGCTCTGTCACGCAAAAAGGAAGCCATATGTGAACATGGCCCAGAAGCGCCGTTGTGTCCTGTGGACTGTTTCAAAGTGGAAAAGTGTTCTATGGTCAGACGAATCCAAATTTGACATTCTTGTTAAAAGTCACAGACACTGTGTCCTAAAGAAGAGGAGACCTTCCAGCGTGTTATCAGCATTCAGTTGAAAAGCTAGCATCTCTGATGGTATGGGGTGCATACGGTGTGGGCAGCTTGCATGTTTTGGAAGGCACTATGAATGGTATATAAAGGTTTTAGAGCAACATATGCTCCCCTCCAGACAACGTCTATTTCAGGGAAGGCCTTGTGTATTTCAACAGCACAATGCAAAACCAAATACTGCAGCTATTGCATGGCTTCGTAGTAGAAGAGTACGGGTGCTGAATTGGCCTGCCTGCAGTCCAGATCTTTCACCTATAGAGAACATTTGGCGCAACATTAAATAAAAATACGTCAAAGACGACCACAAACTCATCAGCAGCTGGAAACCTATATCAGCAAGAATGGGACCAAATTCCAACACCAAAACTCCAGAAACTCATAACCTCGATGCCCAGACGTCTTCAAGCTGTTTTGAAAAGAAGAGGAGATGCTACACCATGGTAAACATACCCCCGTCCCAACTATTCTGAGACCTGTAGCAGGCATCAAATTTGAAATGAGCTCGTTTTGTGCATAAAATTGTAAAATTTCTCAGTTTAAACATTTGTTATGTTATCTATGTTATATTGTGAATAAAATATCTCATGTGATTTGAATTTTTTTTTGTTTTCATTTTATTCAAATTTTAAAAAGTCCCAACATTTCCGGAATCGGGTTGTATACATTTATATTTTTCCAATTACATTGAATTAAATTAATTATCTATATCAGTTAAATAAACTATATATGATTATGTATAGGATGTTTCTGAAAATAATATCAAACCTCAGTTTCACTGATTTGAAACTCTGGATCTAGGAAATATGCATTTTCATGTTTGGCTAGACACTGAAACAGATCAACATATTCAACATGATCTAAAATGTAAACCTTTTTACTAGCACTCTTATAAGAAAACAATCAATCTTTTGACTTTTATTCTGCACCACCAAAACATCACTCTGGTGCCATGTTCAACAACATGTTCAGAGGATTCGATTTTAACCAAGGCTAAACTTTAAAATATTAACATGATATGAATGAAAATTATGTCAGCATTTATGCATTACTATCATTAATTTTATCATTAAAATATCTTGTATTTTCTGTTGAACACAAAGGGAGTTTTGTTTCAGAAAGCACCATAAAAGTATTGTTTAAATTTAAAGACAAATTTGCCTTTCTCTGGCAAAGTTTATTCATCTTTACCAGTTAAAGAGAGCACCACTATGCAACTGTATCAAGGTGCACATACATTAAGGATTCACATTGAAGATTCTGTCAGTATGGTGATATTCCGCATTTCAGTGTACTCTTTATGAAAATGAAGATCACCATGATTTCACACATCCTTTTTTTCTCACTCTCTTTGTTGCTCTACAGTATGTTCTACACTCGCTGATTGCACCTCAGGATTTTTTTTTTCAGATATTAAAGTGTTTGCGGTCAGTATCGAATCACTGGAGAACCCCTCTTTACTGTGTTTTGCTGCCTGCATTTTCTTATCTGCACCGCTGCAATGTGTCAATACAGAAAGATCTGAGACTGGAAGCCCGGCCTTAGAACTCTCCTTTCAATTCAACGCTAACGATCAGACGATCCGATACACGCTCGATTAGCCATAGCGCATGAAATGGTAGGCAGAAGCCTCTTTGCCCCTCATTGCTTCCCTATGAACCATAGCAGCCTCTATTTTGGCATTCCTCAACTCTTCAAACACCAAACATTTAGACTATTTACCATTTAAATGATCGCCGTTTTTTATCTAGCAGCCTGTGAGAGTGCTTTCGACATGCACAGATTGACATGCCTATGTTTTTAATGCCTCGGGGCAAACCCTCTGGAGTTTAAAACCAACAGACTTTCAGCTAGTGCTGAGAAAACGGCATTTGATCTCTAAAGGAGCAGCAGCCACACTAATGATGATATGCAAGCGCTAGCTAACTTTTCGCAGGAAGGAAGAAGAAGAGAGAGTGAAGAAGAAAAAACACAAAGTATGACAACTCTCAAAGGTGAGATCTGTGCCAATGATTTGTTTGCTCTTCCTTCAGGGCTTCAAGAATTCGTTTATTTTTCCTGATATATTTCCATCCTATTAATTCATCTCTTTTTAAGGTCAGGTTTGCACTAATATCTCCCAAATAAATGTCCCAGAAGAGGGATGAATATTGCATTTAGAGAGCGCCGAGTTTTAAGAGACAGCTGTAGGAAGAGGCAGGGACATGATGTTGAGTTATCCCAGTCGAGATGTTAGCTCGCTAGAGCTGTGATCGGTATTGTATCACACAGGCTACACCAGAGACGAGCCAAACCCCATGCCGACTGCCGTAATTATTAGCTGCAAACGGACTCAGCTTGAGCACTATTAGAGCGGATTAACAAACGTTCCAGCCATAATTATCAAAGGTGCAAAAGCAGGTGTTTAGGAACCGAATTAACGGAGGAGGAACCGCGACGCTGCTGAGAGCACATCAGGATGAAGAGGGAAGGGGGACAAAAAAAAAAAACTTCATTAAAAATCTGTAAATTTGTTGTCTGACTTTTTGTCTAATTTTCAGATTGCCGGGACTTGCTCTATTGTCGACAGTTTTAACACGTGATTAAACAGCACATGGGAAGAGGGGATCTGTTGGAAACAAATCACCAGGGGAACGCTTCCGTGTTTCGCAGCAGATGTTTGTTCATAGGCGGACTGGAGAAGTGTGGCCGTTTCCCAAAGGACAGGCAGGAAGTGGTGAGGTTTGGGGTGTTAGAAAAAAAAGGAGGAAAGATGCTCTTACCGGTGTTTGGTAAACGGATTCATAATTTGCATTTATTATTCTCGTTCCCTCTGAATTTTCCTTTTCGTCCCTGAGGAAATAACCAGAAAAACAGTTCTAATGACAACAATATGCAGGCTATTACACTTTCTTTTGTAAGTTTGCAAATCAAATTCCCATCATTGTCAGCAGTGAGGGTGGGGTATCAGACAGTGCTTCAAGTGGAAAAATAAGGTGTTGTTGCTCCTTGTTTGCATATTGTGATGTGTATAAATGCGAACTACAGTGCAAAAATTTGGCCGGACTTTTGAAATATTATTACAATTTAAAATAAGTGTTATCTTATTTTAATATATTTCAAAATGTAATTTATACCTTTGATGCAAAGTTGAATTTTTAGCATCATTACTCCAGTCTTCAGTGACACATGGTCCTTCAGAAATCATTATAATATGCTGATTTGCTGCTCAAGAATCATTTCTTATTATCAATGTAGAAAACAGTTGAGCTGCTTAATATTTTTTTTCTTGCATTTTTTAAGATTCATGAATAGAAATAGTACAAAAGAACCGCATTTACACGATACATTTTTTGTAACATTATAAATGTCTTTATTGTCACGGAACACACTTTTTAAATTCTGACTCAGTGCTGTTTCTTCCCTGAAGCAGGGACAGAAAAGAGAACCGACAATTAATGAGAGCTGGCAGTACACAAGAATCATACCTGACGAACTTCAAACACTGGTATCAGTGCAATCAAATGCTAAATATGACAATAGGCTGTATATATAATAAAAACAAGTATGAAAACACACCCATAGTCCTTTTAGAAAGCTAAACGAGGGACCTTGACCCTAGGGGCCACCAGGAACACCAGGGCAAAGGAGGCCTTCTGTGCTTATAGCCCTCTCTCTGCCCTCCTTTGGCAGGTAAACAGACAAGGGCCTCACCCACAGGCTGTAGGCTCTTTTACATTCACGCTAAGGGAACGGATGCCCTGACGGATGCCAGTTCACGCACCCCACAATCATGGGCACACCTGCCTGGGCGTAAACACCAAAACGAGGGTCACCGCTGCGAGTCTGATGGGGGTAAGACCCTTGGCTTTACCAAGGCCACAGATCCCAATCTGGCGTATGTATGGACGGCTCTGTCAACAAACGGATCCCCTGTCTTGGCACTAAAAGAGATGTCGGCTGCTGTCCTCTGTGACTTTAACTGGCATGTAAGAAGCTAAAGGGCAGAAAACGCAGAAGACTGGTCCGGCACCCACACAAGTATGTCCAAACGCCATAACACGCTGTTTCCAAACGGGTCCTGACCTCTAGCTCCGGGGCAAACAGGCCGGGTTGAAGTTATTCATGCCGAGTCCGTGTCTCCTCCACCATCTTCACTTACACATAAGGAGCACTGGCTTGTTTACCGCTGCCCCGGTCTCGCCTGCCAGGGACCGTTCTAATCACATTACCAATTTTACATTAGCAATTTTACCCTGTACGTCTCACATAATGGTCGACACGTATCGTAGATCTTGATTTCTGCAGGAAGCATTTAGAGCGAAGCTTCGTCTCCTGAGATCTGACCATTTTTACATGACCCTTTCATGGAGCACAGTGATGTATTTTAGTATGTTAAACAGCTCTTTTTGAAAGTCATGTCGACTTGCCTCGACTGACCCCCAGGGGCCACCGTGAGCTGACGTTATATGTGCGTTTGTAAAGTTTTAAGGGCTTTATAAGCAACGATCAGCTGCGAAAACAAACTTTTCAGATGAAGCTCCAAATTTGGACCGCTCCCAACGAGAGGACAAACCGATCATTTTTCCTCTTCGGCGCCTTCCAACATCTCGTTCTTATTTTGGCATCGCACGTCCTCCTCTGTGCGGAGTAGAGGAAAGGAGAGGAGAGGAGGTGAGAGAACGAACACAGGAGAGAAACCGACAGAGAGAGGGAGCGTCTCGAAGCACAATCGATCTTTGTTGAACAAACTCCTAGCAGATGGCGCTGTGTGTTGGTGACACATTGCCACCCACACTGCTGACTGACTCACTGTTTGCCACGTTTGTGATAAATCACTAAGCTCGAACGATACTGTACCGTAAACATCATTCGGCTCGACACAAACAAGCTCCGATCTGATCCTTCATTCAATCTGTTTGATGGCGAAGTAAATACATATCAATCAAAATCGTCTTTCCATACCTGAAAATGTCTTAGTTACATGAATTGGTCTTACACAGGGCTGCCGCTTGAATTCACAAAATGTGTGGGCTCAGCAGTGTAAATACACATTTAGTGGGTTGCTCTTGTCCCTTAAGAAACAAAAATAGAAACAAATGAGTCAATTGTTGATATGCAGTAAAAGTAAAGAGCTATAAAAACGATGGTAAATGGCATAGCACAGATTTTTTGTTCTGAATTGAATGAGTTAAGTCTGAGTTCATATTGAAATTACTCACTTCTGATTGTACATTTTTCTTTACCAAATGTGAGCAGTTTGAGACATTTTTTTTGAAACTCTAAGATAAATCTATAAAACCTGAGAAGCAGAAAGGCTCAATTTCATCTCTCATTTAATCTCATTCTTGTCTAATAAAAAGATTTGAGAAATTAAAGAGAGTGAAAAAAGTTGAGTGAGCATAAAGTTAAACATAAAATTAACATGGATCACAGAGAAAGTAAAAACTATACTAACCATACCTTGTTCTTGCAGTTACAACATTGCTGAGTTAGCGTTGAGACACTGATGTGAAATCTGTAAAGCAGAAAATCTCTATTTACTCTTCATCTGATCTATAAACAAAATTGAAATGAATGAGATTTAGTTAGTGATTTGTGATATCTTATGGGCAGTCACAAACACCATACAGTTTATACTGCGTATGTGAATATCACACACAAAAAAAATTACAATTTAACCTGGGGCAAAGCGTAAGCAGTAAATTATGCTAACTATGGCACATTCCTTCAGTCCCAACATTAATTGTCTTTTTGTATAAAACTTGATTAAAAACATCTTTTCACGACTGTTCGAAACACAGTACATTTTTAGGGAGGAGAATTTGTGCTGGAGCTGAATGAACGGACTATTCCACAGAGACAGAAAATCTTCAGCGGCTCTATCTCTGATGAGTATCAGCTATTAGCTGCTTTTGGCTGGATATTCTCCTGGGCTCTGCTTCTGCTGAGTGCTGGGCTGCACCGCTCTCTCCTTATCATGCCTGTCCACCTGTCACACTTGGCCCTTCTGTCCACTCCCTGCTGCGTTAACTGTTAAACACACACTCACACACACATTACTCACTCATATAATCAATCACTCGAAAACGCAAGCCTTTTACATGTATGGAAAAAAAAAAACCGCACACGAGGGCACACACACACAGTCTACCCTCCAAACTGTGTCATGTGCCCTCTTGAATTAGTAAGCCAAGCGGATCTTGAACGTGACTTAAATAAATGATATCTCTCTCTTTCTCTCTCTCTCTATATATATATATACACACACATACACATATATACATACACACAATTATATTATATTAAATATATGTGCATTGAAAATTTTTTATTAATTAATACATCTTAATATAAATATCTTCAGTCGAAATACTACATCATTTTACTAAATCTTAATTGATAATTAATTATACATACATTTTAGTAAATCTTAATTTAAAATATTTCTATTCATTTTTTGTAATTTAATAATGATAAGATTTTTTTCACATGACATGCCGGTTGAAATTATAATTATATAAAAAATAAATAATAATAATAATAATAATAAAATATTGAAAAAATATTAAAGAAATAGGGTACCAAAAGCAAATTTCAGTGAACAAAGACTGTTACTGAGGCCTCCTTCAAAAAAACAAAAACAAAAGGTACATGCCCAGAAAAAAGGTCTTTGACATCCTCAAGGAAACAAAAAATAGCAGTCAAAACCTTGTGCACATATGAATAATCACTCAAATTAATGCGTATAATGCTTAAAAACTCAGTCCGACATTCACCAGGCAAAGGTCATCTCGCAAAGGCCCAGTGGACACGGATCGTGTGCCAAACCGACACGTTTATTCTTGCATTTCACATGCACTATCAAAAGGCAGAAGGATGCAGGAAACCTCCAGACTCTTGCCTTGACAGAGTTAAAACCGCAGGTCACCCTCATGCGATCGCAGAGACCAGAACTGCTGTGACAGGTTTTCTCCTCGCGCTCTTCCTCAGTGCTGTTCCATAAAAGCTCACGCGCTTTGACGCTAATGTTTATCCGAAGCCCTCCCTTAACGATGCTGAAATAAAGTCCTTCCCCTGAGGAGACACTGGCATTAGAGTCAAGCCAAGTCGCGATAGTGCCACCACCGCGGCACCAGTTTATTCGCAAGCGCTCGCTGCCGCTATTGACTCGGATTAGCGCGCCGCGGGTAACCCCCCCTCGGCCCCCACCGCCAGGATCCATGAGAACAGAATGGGGTCAGAGGCGCGTCAGGACAGAACACACTTAGATGCACCAGATTAGATTATTTGAAGCCCTTTGCCGAGCTCTCGTCTTGACAACAAATATCCCCGGGCCACTCAGAGATGGTCACTGCTCGCGACGTGGCAAAAACAATGTGTTGATTTTGATCTAGCGTGGAGCCGCTCCCTCTGTCCATAGCGGTTATGTAAATAAACGTGTCATTCGGGAGGTTAAAGCTAATTTCATCCCTCCGTTTTAGATTATGTCAAAGAAAGAGGAGCAGAAAAACATGCTCGTGACCTTTCGGCTAAAGCTGTCCGTGTGGTTAATTTACAAGTGCTGTGTTAAAGTCCAGGGTCAGGCATTTTAAATGGCCGGGCATTCTTTCCATTGCCTGTTTCATTTAAAAAAAAGCATTGTGGGCCGCGCAACTCTCCGGATCTGACCTCTACATCTCGGAGTCATGCTCTGTTAAATTAGTCTGATGTGTTGCCCTGAGCGCATGTAGCATTTAGTCTATTGTCCACTTTCACCTCACAGCTCTCTTTTTTAACCCTTTGCATTTAATAACAGGGTCCTAATGGTAATCTACATCTCAGAACGACAGACTTGGTTGCTGCGCGAGAGAGCAGCGTTCCGAATCCAGCGCCGGCCAAATGTGTTTTGTCTTCCCCTTAATCTCCTCATCCATCCTTTCACTCCTTTTCCCCCCCTTCTCTGTTGTTCTCATCAGAAAGCAAGATTTGCATTGCTCTTCGGTGTCCTATCCTATCTCTTTTGTTCTCGCTCTCTCTCCTGATTTGACTGGATTGTGGAAGAGAGATGATTGTGTAGCCTCAGGTAAGATTTTGTAGCTTTACATATCAAAGTCACTAAATATCTTTTTCTCTCACACACGGGCGTAAAGGGAGGGGGCTTGTCGAGGGGGGAAAGTTCCAAGCCAAGTTTTTTTTACGGGGGATTGTTTGCTTTAGCGTACGAGGAGAACAAATCCAGCGAAACAAAAGGGATTACGGAGCAGTGTCGCTGTTGTGTTATTTATCTATTCCGCTTCTTTCTATTTTTTTCCAGGGCGATGCGTCAATGTCAGGAGAATCAACGTGCAGGCACTCGGTAAACACGGGAAACTAAACAAGGTGTTTGTAAATGGCAGAAAATGGGGCTGATCTCTCAACTCTTTCTCTTTTGTGAGCTAACATCGCCGTCTTTTGCTCTAACTGCCGAGGAAAATACATAGCAGGCACGATTTATCATCTATACATAATGTAATACCGCATGAGCTTCAACGGCTCAATCAGTTATGTTATTTCAAGATTAAACTATTAAATACTCACATCTAATAAAATATCTATATGATTTCGTATTCATTTTCCATATTGAGAATCAATCAACAAACAATGTCCTTTGAATGAATTTTTCAGGAGCCTTAGAGCTCAAGTGAGGAACGAAAAGCGAGATGGATGTACAAATTCAAACGATAAAAGAGTTACATTTTAGATTTTAGTAGAGAAAACAAATGGTTTCTGTACCTAACTTTGACAAATAATTACATGCAATGCTTCTTATTCTAAAAGCATTTCCTTCGAAACAATTTTGGGCTCGCTTTTATTCCGATCGCAGTTGTTTATTTCCAGGCCCTGGGGACTTGTCTATGATGTAAAGATTGTGAGGGCTACAAGACATAATGCTATTGATTTGCTTGTGAATCGGGTGGACAGCGACCATGCTGCAATCTAGGGCAACGTCAGAGCATGTGTGTGTACCACATCAGAGCTCTGCGGAGAGGACATGACAACGTTTTGATACGGTCATCATGTTCTCATGCCTGATTCCCTGTAATTCCTCTCTGACAGAGCAGAGACATAATGGGATCCATATGGGGCTGCTAGAGACCGCCAGATTAGCACTGGAGATAGACAGGACCAGGAAAGGTCCATCAGCATGGCTCCATCAAACCAGTATCAGCATCATGCCTGCAGCCCGTTCACTGACAGTCTGATGCATGTGTCACTAAAAAAGCAAGCACTTTCTCAAACTGACAAGCTTTAATGTGATTGGTTGACTACTATGTTACTTCTAAAGACCAAAGCATACTTTGTTTGTACAGTTGAAAATCATAGCCTTTCAAAGTATACTCCATTTGATAGCATGCGCAGGTGGTCGACATGGCATTACTCTGGTGTTATGTTGTTGTTGTTTCGTCTCTTTAGTTTTGTTTTCTACTGTGAAACAACAGTCCAGGCCAGTGCTGCCACCTTGTGGAACAACAGATTAGTGCAGTCGTGGCCTAATGGTTAGAGAGTCATAATCCAAAGGTTGCGAGTTCAAGTCTCAGGCTGGCAGGAATTGTAGGTGGGGGGAGTGAATGTACAGCGCTCTCTCCACCTTCAATACCACAACAGAGGTTCCCTTGAGCAAGGCACCGAACCCCCAACTGCTCCCCGGGTGCCGCAGCATAAAATGGCTGCCCACTGCTCTGGGTGTGTGTTCACGGTGTGTGTGTGTTCACTGCTGTGTGTGTGCACTTTGGATGGGTAAATGCAGAGCACAAATTCCGAGTATGGGTCACCATACTTGGTCGTATGTCACGTCACGTCACTTTCACTTTCTTAAAACCAAGTCAACACGCATATGTGACCTAAATGTACAAAGTTTGCGCAATTACAAAAATCGGAGCTTGTGCGTACTATTTTAGTGACGAAATTTGCGTCATTAAGGGTGTATTCACAGCTGTCTTGTTAGGTTCGATTGAATCAACATTGAAAAAAAAATCAACATTGTATTTGGTCCGGACCAAAGCAAGTGAACTAGAGGATTTTCCTGGTGTGAATACACCCTAACACTGTATGTAAACTCTCGTGTACAAGTAAAAACCAAACTATACTTTGGCCTTAAAAGTTCCAGTGCACAGGCTTTATAAATCCAAGAAAACAAAGCTGTGTTTACAAGGTACTGCTGTCACGAATCCTGACCATGCACTTCCGTTCACTAGCCACCAGAGGTCACTCGTTCACCACATGGACTCATACACAGCTGTTCACAATGATCACGCCCACACCTGAGAACCATCTCGCAATCACCATCACCCAAACACACACTATATAAACCATGGACTTCCTCAGCATCGGGGCCGAGTATTGTTAGCGTATATCACTCATCTAGAGATAGCAACTTTACAGAGCCATTCTTATAGTCTTAGTCTTGCCTTGTTTTCCTGCCGTGTTTGACCCTGCTCTTGTTTCCTGGATTTACCCTTTGCCTCTGCCGTTTGGACTCTGTTCGCTCCCTGTTTGGATTATTGCTCTCGTCTCTGGATTATCTCTCTGCCTTGCCCCTTTGGATATTGTTTGCTGATCGTTGACCCACGCTTGCTCCACGGATTGCTCTGTCTTGCCCTTGCCATACCTGTTTGCCACTGTCTGACCCTGCCTGTTTTCTGACCATGTTTATTAATAAAGCTTTGCATATGGATCCGCACGTCTCACGTCTCGTCAGCCCCGTAACAGAATACTCGGCCAAAAGAGGATCCAGCGGCTTTTCTAATAGACATTGGCCAGGTATGGACACTGCACTACTGTTGTTAACCCTCGAGCAGGGTTCGAGACCGCTCGAGGAGTATATACAAGAGTATTTAGACCTCGCCCATTCTTCTGATCTGCCGGACTATGCACTTATAGATTTTTTTTGTGAGGGCATTAATCAGCCGCTCAAATCTCAGTTAATCCGCGAGGGTCCCCGTTCATCTCTCAGTAAATTTATGGACTATGCTTTGCTGTGTGTGGGCTCTCCGTTCACTGTGGGTGTCGCGGAGGAACGCGGCACCGCACTCACTCACAAAATGGCGGCAGCAACATCACCCCTTCACGTCATGCCTGTCAAGCCAGAGTCTGCTCACGTCGTCGCTGTCAAGCCAGAGTCTGCTCACGTCGTCGCTGTCAAGCCAGAGTCTGCTCACGTCGTCGCTGTCAAGCCAGAGTCTGCTCACCACGTCTCAGTGCTCCAGCCAGAGTCACACCACGCCTCAGTGCTCCAGCCAGAGTCACACCACGCCTCCGCCGAATTGCCAGAGGCTGATACCACAGATTCAATGTCAGTCCTACGAGTTCTGATATCCAGTGTGATGGACCCACCACTGACGTCGGTGCGAGTAGCTGGCATTCCCAGGGCCTCAACCCTGGCTGTTACAGAGACCGTTCCCCTGACCTCAGTGCTTCCCGTTATGGCGGTCGCCATTTTGAGTGTGTGGGCTGCACACTGTGCTCCTGAGGCCTCTCCTGTCCACGAGTCTGCTCCTGAGACCTCTTCAGTCCACGAGTCTGTCCTAGAACCTCCAGAGGAGGCGGCGTCCACTGCAGAACCACCAGAGGTGGCAGCTTCCGCTGCAGAACCTCCCGAGGTGGTGGCACCCACTCATGAACTCACTGTCTGCCCTGTCACGGCCACGGAGGCCGTTCCTGACCTCATGGTCTGCCCTGTCACGGCCATGGAGGCCGTTCCTGACGTCACTGTCTACCCTATCACGGCCACGGAGGCTGTTCCTGAACTCACGGTCTGCCTTGTCACGGCCACGGAGGCCGTTCCTGACCTCATGGTCTGCCCTGTCATGGCCATGGAGGCCGTTCTTGAACTCACTGTCTGCCCTGTCATGGCCATGGAGGCCGTTCTTGAACTCACTGTCTGCCCTGTCATGGCCATGGAGGCCGTTCTTGAACTCACTGTCTGCCCTGTCACGGCCATGGAGGCCGTTCCTGAACTCACTGTCTGCCCTGTCACGGCCATGGAGACCGTTCCTGAACTCACTGTCTGCTCTGTCACGGCCATGGAGACAGTTTCTGAACTCACTGTCTGCCCTGTCACGGCCATGGAGGCCGTTCCTGAACTCACTGTCTGCCCTGTCACGGCCATGGAGACAGTTTCTGAACTCACTGTCTGCCCTGTCACGGTCATGAAGGCCGCCCCTGAACTCACTGTCTGTCCTGTCACGGCCAAAGAGGCCATCTGTGAGCTCACGCCCTGTCCTGTCACGGCCAAGGAGGCCGTCTGTGAACTCACGCCCTGTTCTGTCACGGCCAAAGAGGCCGTCTGTGAGCTCTCGTCTTGTCCTGTCACGGCTAAAGAGGCCGTCTGTGAGCTCACGCCCTGTCCTGTCACGGCTAAAAACGCAATCTATGAATCCTCGTCCTGCCCTGCCACGCCCCCTGAGATCATGAATGCTCTCCCTGTATTGTCTGTCTCTGCTCTCCCTGTGTTGTCTGTCTCTGTTTCCCCCAGATCTCACACTCTGCCATGGTTTCCTGCCCAGTCTGCTTCCTGGCGAGGGTCTTCTGCTCAGGTCTGGTGGTCCTCTGCCCCGCCATGGTGGTCTTCTGCTCGGGTCTGGTGGTCATCTGCTCCGCCGTGGTGGTCTTCTACTCCGGTCTGGTGGGCTCCTGGTCCGTCTACTCCGCCCTGGTGGGCTCTTGCTCGGGTCTGGTGGTCGTCTGCCCCGCCATGGTGGTCTTCTGCTCGGGTCTGGTGGTCGTCTGCTCCGCCGTGGTGGTCTTCTACTCCGGTCTGGTGGTCATCTACTCCGCCCTGGTGGGCTCCTGGTCCGTCTGCTCCGCCCTGGTGGGCTCTTGCTCTGTCCTGGTCTCCGGTTCCGCCTGGGTGTCCTGCTCTGCCGGTTCTGCCTCAGTCCCCGGTCTTCCCACTTCCTCACGGACCTGGCCCTCCATCCCTCCCCCTGTTCCGCCTCCGCTCCACCGCCCTCCTGGACTATATAGGAGCGTCTGGAAGCCGCTCCTTGGGGGGGGGCTATGTCACGAATCCTGACCATGCACTTCCGTTCACTAGCCACCAGAGGTCACTCGTTCACCACATGGACTCATACACAGCTGTTCACAATGATCACGCCCACACCTGAGAACCATCTCGCAATCACCATCACCCAAACACACACTATATAAACCATGGACTTCCTCAGCATCGGGGCCGAGTATTGTTAGCGTATATCACTCATCTAGAGATAGCAACTTTACAGAGCCATTCTTATAGTCTTAGTCTTGCCTTGTTTTCCTGCCGTGTTTGACCCTGCTCTTGTTTCCTGGATTTACCCTTTGCCTCTGCCGTTTGGACTCTGTTCGCTCCCTGTTTGGATTATTGCTCTCGTCTCTGGATTATCTCTCTGCCTTGCCCCTTTGGATATTGTTTGCTGATCGTTGACCCACGCTTGCTCCACGGATTGCTCTGTCTTGCCCTTGCCATACCTGTTTGCCACTGTCTGACCCTGCCTGTTTTCTGACCATGTTTATTAATAAAGCTTTGCATATGGATCCGCACGTCTCACGTCTCGTCAGCCCCGTAACAACTGCTATAATATAGTACATTATATTATAACATAGGATAATATAGGCTACTGTAATAAGGAAAAAACTGATCTCAAGTTTTAAATTTATATAAATTTAATAGTAGTAATAAATAATACATAATGTAGATTCTATATTTAATATTCTACATATATATAATATTCTACAATATTCTATTATAACTTGTTATTAACTGTCTATTTACAATGTAATATAATATTTAACCACATGAAAGATGATGAAATTACACATGAATGGTTTTATATCAATTCTGATTATGAATATAAATATATATGTGTTTGTGTGTGTGTGTGTGTGTGTGTGTGTATAAGTTACATACAATTTGTTGTTGCACCTTTAATAATAATATAACTGTATACTTGTACCATTAAAGAAAAACATATAATACAAAATATTCATAATATATTAACAACATTTGATTATTTATTCCTGCTATATTTATATTTATTGCAAGTAAACTAGAAATTATATCATATTATGCTATGTTATGTTATATTATACTATATTTTATTATATTTTATCCACCCAGCAGGATTATTTTTTAACATTATATTAATTAAAGGTGCAAAAACAAATGTGTATAGTTCCAGAACTTACCTCACATTCCTATATCGCTATTTCACTTTTAAACTGCTCTTTTTTTTATAATCAGAAGCGACACAGCAATAAAATTGACTGGCGGTTCATGTTCTTTTGAAAACTATTGATTCTCTGTAATTTCATCATCTCTGTTTATAGTAAAGTACCAAAGACTCCAACTAGAGCTGCATCTGTAGCCCATAAAAAATCACTTGGATCTGCCTCTCAGCCCACACAAACTAGCCTGTGACTTACGATGGAGAAAGCATGGTGGGAAAAAGAAGAAAGAGAACATGTCTGGTTGCTGTCTTGTTCATGTCACTCTGAAAGTGTCAGTGCTCAGCATGCTGGGATGCGTAGTCCCCTGGGCCTGTGCAGGGCGCGTGTAGCTTCTAATTGGACCTGTTAGGGTCAGCAATTAGTGTACAGCCATCAAGAACTGCGCAACAGCTTCTCCTTTCATGATACTGCCAGTCCCTCAGTGAAGACAGAGACATGTCCAGAAGGCCTAAAGAGAGAGACAGAAAGAGTATATGAATCCAGAGCACACATGGAGTTTGGGAGAGTAGGACAGCTGCAGGTTTTTTTTATGTGTTTGTGATAGAAGGACAGAACTTAATGGGACGTGTTCGTTGCCCAAGGCTCAAAGAGTTGAATCCATCTGTTATTTTTTTGGATACTTAAACCAACTGCGGCTCCTCTAACAAAGATCACTTTGTAGAACTGTAGTGTTCTTGAACTGCAGCCGCTGCTGTAACACTGTGCTCCTTTTGTTAAACGCACAATGATTAAGCTAGTAAAGGAAGGTGTTTGGGCCAGCCATCAGGTGGCAGTCAGGAGCAGTTTGAGGTTTTGTCTAGCCCCAGTTGCCACGGCGACCCTCAGACAGACAGTGCTGAGTTAGCAATGGTCTCGAGTCACCATATTATGGACTTAATATAATCAGCTGTACTGAGCTGTGCTACTGTTGCCATTACTGTGAGCTAGTAAGTGTTTTCAGTTATATTTCAGTCAAGAAGAGTTCTGACAACGTTTGATTTTAAAATAAAATATATATAATCGAAGAGGAACATTTTTTAGATCAGTCGTTCTCAAACTTTTTGACTTCTGACTCTGTAAGTTACAGATGCTTGTCAGTGGTGCTCAGGATCTGTAAATTATTCGCCATCATACTCATCTCCCCTTACTCTTAATTCTCTCCTCTGTCCCCCTCCTCCACCTCCCACCACTTCGATAACCGCTGACGACTTTGCCTCTTTTTTCACAGACAAAACTAGAACAATCAGTAACCAGTTCTCAACTCCACAGGACCTCCAATCAACCACATCCACTGCTCTAACTCCCATCTTCTCCTTCTGTCCCCTCACCGAGGCAGAAGTATCCAAACTTCTCCTCTCCAGCCATCCTACAACATGTCCTCTCGACCCAATCACCTCACACCTTCTCCAAACAATCTCTACCACACTCTTACCGGTACTCACACACATTATCAACACATCTCTCCTCACAGGCATCTTCCCCACAGCATTCAAGCAGGCTCGGGTAACGCCACTGCTCAAAAAATCTACATTAAACACTTCTCTTTTAGAAAACTACAGACCTGTCTCTCTCCTTCCATTCGCAGAGAAAACACTCGAACGAGTTGTCTTCAACCAGCTCTCATGGTTTCTTTCACAGTACACCAAACTGGATGCTAAACAGTCAGGTTTCAGGAGTGGCCATTCAACAGAAACTGCGCTACTCTCAGTCACTGAAGCCCTGCGAATTGCAAAGGCCGATTCCAAATCATCAGTCCTCATTCTGCTGGATCTTTCTGCTGCTTTTGACACTGTCAATCATCAGATTCTCCTGTCTACCCTCTCATCACTGGGCATCACTGGGATTCCACTTCGCTGGTTTGAATCCTGTCTCACCGGGAGATCTTTCAGGGTGGCCTGGGGAGGTATCAAAACCACATCAACTGGTCACTGGAGTTCCTCAGGGATCGGTTCTTGGACCCCTCCTCTTCTCCACATACACTACATCACTGGGTCCCATCATACATGCACATGGCTTCTCCTATCACTGCTACGCCGATGACACACAGCTCTATCTCTCTTTTCAACCAGATGACCCAATGGTAGCTGCACGGATCTCAGGCTGTCTGGCGGACATCTCGGCGTGGATGAAAGAACATCACCTACAGCTCAACCTGGCAAAGACGGAGCTTCTTGTCTTCCCTGCCACTCCGACTCTACAGCATGACTTCACGATTCAGTTAGGCTCATAAATGATTACCCCATCAACTTCAGTCAGAAATCTTGGTGTAATCTTTGATGACCAGCTGACCTTCAAAGAGCACATTGCAATGACTGCTCGATCCTGCAGGTTTGCACTATACAACATCAGAAAGATCAGCCTTTCTGACAAAACATGCTGCACAACTTCTTGTCCAGGCCCTTGTCGTTTCTAGACTGGACTACTGCAATGCTCTTCTGGCTGGTCTGCCATCAAACACAATCAAACCTCTACAAATGATTCAGAATGCAGTGGCACGACTGATCTTCAACGAGCCCAAAAGAGCGCATGTTACAGCTCTCTTCATCTCCTTGCACTGGCTACCAGTGGCAGCTCGCATCAAATTCAAGGCACTGATGCTTGCATACAGAACGACCACAGGCTCAGCACCCTCCTACTTCCACTCACTTTTACGAACCTACATCCCCTCCAGAAGTCTGAGATCTGCTAGTGAGCGACGCCTTGTGGTACCATTACAGAGAGGCTCAAAATCACTCTCCAGAACATTTTCGTTCACCATTCCTGGCTGGTGGAATAATCTTCCCACCCCTATCTGAAATGCTGGATCCCTGTCAATCTTCAAGCAACAACTGAAAACTCATCTCTTTCGGCAGTACTTGACTTCATCCTAAACTCCAAAAAAAAAAAAAAAAAAAAACTTACTCTTTCCCTCTATCTTTCTCTCCCTCCCTTACTAGCTTGTACTTATTTGAACAATGACTGAGACTTGGTGTTACGAGCACTTCCTCTGTCTGATTGCCTCTTCAAGATGAATCGCTTTTTGTATTCCCCAATTGTAAGTCGCTTTGGATAAAAGCATCTGCCAAATGACTAAATGTAAATGTACTCTGTTTATGTGGTAATTTAAATCTTATGTACTGCAATGTAATAGGCTACCACTAGCAGCTAACCATGTCTCTTAGTGGCTCACGCTATTTTATTAGAACGCGTTATTTGCTTTCCGAAACCAGACACCAACCAATCCCTTCACAGCCTGGAACAAAACATTTATTTCCATGATCTACAATTTTCTTCACAATACCTGCTGAACTTCTGATGATTCGGCTGGCGGCTGACCTAGAACATGGGCGGGTATATGCAAATGTTGGGGGCGTAACTATTAGTGATCCCGACTGTTACGTCACAGTCGGTGTTATGTTCTGATTCGCATATTTTTCAGTGGTCTTGTTTATTCACGAGATTTACATAAGAAGGAGGAAACAATGGTGTTTGAGGCTCACTGTATATAATTTCCATGTACAGAAGTCTTATTATTCAACTATGCCAAGGTAAATACAGTTTTCCATTCTATTGCACATTTAATGCACACCTTAATAGTTAGCCCTGTGGTGTGACCAATTCATTTTTAAAAGTACAATATATATATGTGTGTTTGTGTGTGTGTGTGTGTGTGTGTGTGTGTACAAATTGAAAGGCACTTTTTAATACAATTAAAATAAAATAAATATAATTAAAAAATTCAAACTAGCATCCTTGCACTCAAAGAAGTGACATCACTATACAGTGAGCGAGGCTGAGCGAAATCAACCTGTTCTCCACGAGCTATCCGAATCCCCATCCAAAACTGACCTGAGGGCCAAAGGCTTTTTGTAGAGATGGTTATTATGGTAATGGAAACAATTCTTACAATTTTTTTTCCCTTTTTTTGTCTCATTTTTTTTACCACCCACAATCAATGCTTTGAATGCGCTGACTGATTTAGCTGTGCTCCACAGACAAATCAATATTTAGGGAGATGTGAACAGCAGGATCAGGCGCGGTTTCAATAATTAAAAGCAAAGCCAACAGCGCCTTATGAACCTTGTGTGACCAAAGGGACTTATGTTTTGAATGAAATGGAAGTCATATATCAGCGTGATAGTCCTGAGTGATGGATTATCACAAAGACTTCATGAAGAAATCAAGCTATCAGACAGAGCGGCCGGTTCAATCTGAATGCACTTAGTCTTCATCTTGTATTTTCTTCATCCTGCCAAAAAGACAATATAAAAAGAAGCATAATAACTCAACACAAAGTTGAGTCGCTCAACTTGACGACAGACCACTGCTACTCCTGCGCGACTCATTTTGGACATTTAGCAAAACTGTTGCAAATGTTTTTAAACAAAAGCTGAAATAACTTGTCACACACCCCCACACTCCTACACTCCCAGCATGCAATGCAAAGGACTACCTGACCTCCTGCCGTTGCCTGGGAGCCGAGTCACCCACACAGCTGGTGTGTGTGTATGTGTGCGCATTTGCGTGCGCAAAATACTGGCACTGGCCCAGGATAAAGTTATCTGATACTGTACTGCCCCCACATCCATGAACAACAGTGAAGAACAAGAGAGAGGAGAGATGTGGCAGGCCTCCTCCGCAGGGAAAGAGAGAAAGAGAGACAGATGGAGACAGAGTGAGATCTGTCAAGAGTTTGAGTGTTGAGACTGTAGAAATGCTATAAATGTGTGAAGAGGATTCAAAAGTTTTTGATTCGAAACTCGTATGCATTGTTGTGCTTGACTCCTGATGTACTGGCTCTCAAATAGTAATGGCAAACAAGTACTGCACACATTTAGACCACCCACACATACTTCAGGGGGAAAAACTAATCAAAATAGTTTCACATTTTAAGTTTTACTGCTGAGTCCACTGTTTTAAAGGGACAGTTTATATAGTAATGAAAATACTCATTTAAATATAATTGTTTAACCACGTTCATGACATTCCAAACGTGTATGTACAGGCTGGAAAATAAGGTGTTCACTGCTCTCAATTCTCATTTGCACTTCCGGATATTCTAAAACATATCATATCACACTCCTTCACAAGATATATATTTTGTTTGAAGAAATATACTTACAGATCTACATTTTCATTGTAGAGTTTGGGGTCTCCCATGCTGACTAAAGACCATTGTCTGAAATTCTCATCTGGAATTTTTTTTAAAAATAAATACGACCTCACATTATGTCAATCACATTTACACACTGCCTCAGAAACTTTCATCTGTCATAAGAAAAATTGGATTGGATTTGATTTTTTCTGCATTTTTCACATCTGTAGCAAGCATTCTGAGAGGTGTTTTGACAATTCAGAGCCACCGTACAAGTGAATGCCAAAATCCATTTCGTATTGATTTGCAAATTTTTTGCAACGGATTAATTAATATGCATTGGACTTAGTGTGCAAGGTTTCTGTGCGCGACAAATTTTTAGGATGACGAATATGACACATACGAAAATTTCAGACTCAGTGTGCAATGACCTTTAGGCTGCATTTATTTGATCAAATATTACGACATTGCTATTTAAAATAACTGTTTTCTATTTTAATATATATTAAATGTAATTTACACAAAATTATTTTCACACAAAGATACAACTTTTATTTTGACCTTTTTACAGCTTGAAAGCTTTTGGTCAGCATTCACTGTCACTGTCAAAAAAGAGCAGCATGAACATTCCACTAAACATCTTCTTTTGTGTTCTATGGAAGAAAGTCATACAGGTTTGGAAAGACATTGGAATTTACATTGAGCTAGCCCTTTCCATAAAATTAGTCTAGGCCAATTGGTTCAATACAAACTCCTTTAAAATGAACTTCAACAAACTATTGCATGTTTTCTTCAAGCTAATGTGATTAGCTGAACTGCACATATCCTGCTGAGAGATGACATAGAGATTTTAAGCCACTTTTCAGAGGCAGTCTCTTTTTCCCTGTCTGTAAGGCAGCAAGTGTTTTTAAGTAGAGTAAGCAGACTTTGGCAGAATTTGGCTGAATAATGTTATTGTTCTCAAACTCAGGTGAAGTTGTGCAGTTCACTTCAGATGTTGGCTCTATAATTGCTGAGTTTATTACTCTTATTACTATTGTAGTTCAAACAAGTCATAGATTTGATTTCTAGACAGTGTTATTAATGTTAACTAAAACTAAAGCTATTAAAAATAGTTTTCGGTAACTGAAAAAAATGGAATAAAATATAAATATTGGATGAAAAAAGAAAAAATGTTGCTTGGAAAAAAATTGGATTAAAAAGTTCAAGTTGAAGTACAGGTACTAATATTACTGAAACTAAAACTGAAATAAAAATAAGGTTAATAATAAAAAAATGACATAAGCAAATGAAAAAATAAAAAATTCAAATATAAAAAAAAACACTATGAATAACATATGAATAATATTAAAATACCACTGCTAAAATGTATGCCTTGAATATACTTTGTCACCTTTTATTAAAAAAAAATAAACCTGCATATTTTGCGCATATAAGCATCTATACTGCACTCTTATTGTTGACATATGCTTTCAGTGAAATATTTTATAAACCGAGTTTGACACATCATACACTCTTCACTGCAGCCACCCACTGTAAACAGTCTAGAAGCACGGCTGATCGCGCCTGGTTAGGACAGTGTGTTACTGTAGAGCTGCAGTAGTCAGTACATATAATCACCTGGAGAAAGAGACGAGAAGACAAGAGGAAGAGGTCTGAGACAACTGCATCCACAGCCAACTTTGTGTATATGTGTTTGTGTGAGGGAGTGTGTAAGAGACAGAGAGTTTAATTGTCCCCTGCTTGTCCTAATTTGACACACGCTGGCATGTGTGGGTGAGTTGTGTGTGTGCGCGCTACAAGTTAGCGTTCACTCCTCACTTCCCCGCAGTCTTGCCATAAGCCCCTGTGTACGAGCATTGACTGACACACCTTACAGGCCTAATGGAGGGCTGGCAGAAGAAGATGGCAGCTCTCAGAGACTGCCAGGGGGATCTGCCGCAGGCAAACACAGCTTCATACACCACCCTCTGAGGAAGCGAGAGAGATAGAAATAAATATATCAGCTCTACCGCTCCACGTAAACAGTCAAACAGGCAGGCACACACTTTCCCAAGCTTTTTTGCACACACACAAATGCTCGCGGTAGTCTGTAGCATGTAAAAACACTACGTAGAGAGTTTTGAACACTTCTAATGAAGAAAAGGTAGTTCTTGTCAGTAAAAAATGACTTCGGACTGGGACCTCAAGAAGTATTTTTTAGTCTTTTTAAGTATTCTCTTTTGGGAAACACATTGCACAAGTTTATCAAAAGTAGACCTTGTAATTCCTAATGAAAATGTCTTCTCACTGGTGATTAATGCCAGGCTTTTTTCCAATCATTTAGTCTGCTTAAACCTGTCTCCTTTCTTACAGTTGACTGCAAGCTTGAATTCATATTTGCCTCCATCCAATCATCAACTGATATATATAACCAAATCTCCACCCTATAATTTTCGATATGCCATTTTACACGGATGTCACAATACAGAAGCAAAGATCTTCAACTTGCGACTTTAAATATGTAAACTTCCTGTTTCAATAGGAAATCTGCACTTCAATAGGAAAGAAATCTGCACTTGTCAAGATCTCGACCATTTCTTTTAATGTCCTTACCAAACGCAGTGACAGTACAATAACTCAAAATGCAAAACAAAACTAGATTAATAACCCACTCCACCATAAGAACTGTTTCCTTATATCAAGGATATGTAATCAGTACTTTAGCACAGTTACTCAACAGCTCTCTGGTGACCTCCATTACTCTACGGATCAGTTTCATGATGTAAAGTACCTGTAGTGGTTAGAAATACTGGCCCAATTTCTATATTTGTTTTATCTTTGTATCTCAAAGCAAATTACATTAAATTTTTTATGATGATGACAGTCTCTATGGAGTAAGTTAGGGGTTACTTTGCTGAAGGGCACAATGGTGGCCTCTCATAAATCGTGGCATCTGTAGTCCAAATATACAATTGTTTGGTTTTCGATCCAGATTTCTTTCTTTCTTTATCTTTGACCTTCATAACTGAGGCTTTCAAGGCTCTTTAAAGAAATAATTCACCTAAAAATTAATTCTGTCATCACTTTTAATATGTCATTTCAAACCTGTAAAATTTTCTTTCTTCTGCAGGTCAGAATTTGAACAGCTGTTTATACAAAAATCAATACAAAAATTTTGGACAAAAATCCAAAAAACAAAAAAACAAAGGTAGCGTAAAAGTAATCCATACAACTCCAAGGCTTAATCCAATTCTTCTGAAGCAAACATTTCAGTGGTTATTTCACTCTCGAATCAAAAGAAATCACTGTATACAGAGCCCAAAAAATATGACATCAGCCACATCAAACCTCATTGGTTCTTGCATGTTACATGAATTAACATCATGATGTCATGGAACCAGTGTTATTGATGAGTCACCATATTTGATTTTAGCTATATATATGTGAATTGATCAATGATTTGATTTGAGATAAATGCACAGACACAAATGGCTATAAATCAACTCAATTCAGATTGTTTAATCACTAAAGCACACTATCCCTAATTAGGAAGGAATTGTCTGCATTTATAAGATGATCTAAGATATGTCTGGTTGCAAATCAAACGTAAAGAAATGTTGGCATGTTCAGTTTTACGGTCAGTGCGCATTATGCCCTGAGAGGGTTGGGTTTAATTGTAGCAGAGTCAGGTATATTAAAGAATAATAGGATGAGAGAGGGATCGGTGTGTTTAAGATTTGCCGACACCTCGGGACAGTCATGCACTAACTACACATCTCCTTTCTCTCCTGTTCCCTCACCATATTGATCGGTCTGTCTGTTCTTAATGGTCCTGTTAAACACAGTCACTGGCCACTTTAGTTTGGTGAGCCCCACTTAGCAATAAAGCTCTCGGAGCTCTCTTTAAAACCGCCGAGAGAAGCTCAGGGTCACTTGGACAGAGAAGTACCGATTTTATCCCACACCTGGTTCGAATGGAAGCGGGGACAGGTGTGGAAACAGTGTTTCCAGAGACTCTCCATTTAAGGGTCTTGCGAGATTTTCTCTGCGCAGTCGGTGTCAGGTTAAGTGGATTAGGAGGGCATTTGAGGTTCTGAGCAATTCTGCCTTGTATTTGTGCTCTTGTATGCATTCCCCCCCCCCCTTTTTAGTGCACAGAAAAAAATCAATCAAAGCTGCCTTTGATTGACGTATTGATCGGGTTGCATCTAAACTCTCCTTCTTTCTCCTCTGTTCTCTTGCTTTTTGTCTATCTCTCTGTGTCCTGAAGTAAATTCTCTTGAATTTTGAGGAGGACAGAGCTGTTCAAGCAATTCGATGCTGAATCGCTGCGAAACAATCACACTTCGCTTTAATATCTCAATAGTCTCTCATAAATAGCAATTCAATCTCATAGACTCCTAATTCATGGAAAGAAAAAGAATTTAAAATAGGAATTCAAAATAGGGGGAAATATCATTATGAAATAAATGTTTTTCTCAAATACACGTTGGACACAATTATTGGCACCCCTAGAAATTCTTATGAGTAAAATATATATGTTCACACACACACACACACACACACACACACACACACACACACATACATATATATATATATATATATATATATGTGTGTGTGTGTGTGTGTGTGAAGAACCTTTTGTTCTTTAATATTTTGAATTGTTTTTAGCTTTATTTTTTGTTGAAAATTTGTTGTATGCATTTGCCATTTTAATTTATTTTTAAAATGTGTATAGTATTTATAAAGTTTTAGCTTTTAGTTTTGGATCTGTTTTTAGTTGTTGTAATACTACAATTGATTGCTTCTGTTGTCCTCATTTCTAAGTCGCTTTGGATAAAAGCGTCTGCTAAATGACTAAATAATAATAATAAAATATCTCTGAAGTATATTCCCATTCATATTATACCTGGTCTACGCATGCGCTGATTTGTGACTGTGTGTTTTGAGTTTGAGCTCCATCAAATTGATTCTTTATCATCTATTTTCTATCTTAAAAACTATTTTATACACTATCATTTTCGTTTCTATAACGTGTGAATATATCCCCTATAGCATTCTAAAACAAAACCAATCAGAGCGCCTTGTTATCACTAGTTTTATTTTGATTTCTCAAGTCTGCTATTAGCATCGGCAGCATGGCTGCCGCTAATCTCGCTTAGATTGCTAATACTCTATTCACACACATTCCCATTGCGTCACTTTTACTTGCTTAAATGGCGGATTTGTGTCTACCTTTGAGTGCCGGTGAGGACACATTCGAGCTGCATTGGTTGCAGCTGGAGCTGGAGGACGTGGAGAAGCAGATCCGCGACCTGGGCGAGAAGCAGGCCCAGCTGAGAGAGCGGAGAGCCGTGCTGGAAACATCCCGGGCTGATGCTCACAAGTCCAGGGTAAGTATACAGCACGCTGCTAACACTCCCACCACCTCTACTCCATGTGTTTCTCTGCACAGGCCCTGTGCTCCCAGGACGCCGGGACAGCACGGACCCTGGGTGCACCAGCAGCGGAAGACGCGAGCCAGGCCCCGGGCGACAACCCCCCCCCCTCCTCCGGTCTTCGAGATCTCCACCCGGAACCGCTTCGCTCCCCTCCACGAGACGGAACACGACGCTGTGATCGTCGGAGACTCCATCATCCGGCACGTCCGTGCTACGTTAGCTGAAGGTAAAGTGCACACACTGTTTCTCCGGTGCTCGTGTTCTTGATGTTTCTGCGCAGATACCCGCGATCCTGGAGGGCGACGAGAGCATCGGTGCTGTCGTGCTGCACACGGGGGTTAACGACACCAAGCTGCGGCAGACGGAGACACTGAAGAGAGACTTTAGGGTGTAAGAATTTGCAGATTTCCTCTCAGATCTGGTTAATGATGATAAAGTGCTATTTGTCTGAGATTTTAACATTCACGTTGATAATACAAATGATGCGTTGGGACTTGCGTTTACTGACCTAATAAACTCTTTTGGAGTCAAGCAAAACGTCACCGGGCCCACTCATCGTTTTAATCATACGCTAGATTTAATTATATCGCATGGAATTGATCTTACCGATATAGATATCGTACCTCAAAGTGATGATGTTACTGATCATTTCCTTGTATCGTGCATGCTGCGTATTACTGATATGAATTATATGGCTCCGCGTTATCGTCCGGGCAGAACTATTGTTCCAGCCACCAAAGACAGATTCACAAATAACCTGCCTGATTTATCTCAACTGCTCTGTGTACCCATAAATACACATGAACTAAATGACTAGCAACATGGGTACTATATTCTCTAATACATTAGAAGCTGTTGCCCCCCTCAAATTAAAAAAGGTACCTACTGCGCCATGGTACAACAGTTATACCCATTCTCTCAAGAAAGAAGCTCGTAACTCTTGAGCGCAAATGGAGAAAAACTAACTTGGAAGATTTTAGAATTAAAAACTAGCATGGAAAAACAGTATGTCCAGCTATAGACAGGCTCTAAAAGCTGCCAGGGCAGAGCATATCCGCAATCTCATAGATAATAACCAAAACAATCCAAGGTTCTTATTTAGCACAGTGGCTAGATTAACAAATAAACACATGCCACCCGATCTAAATATTCCCTCACAGTTTAGTAGTAATGGCTTTATGAATTTCTTTACTGATAAAATAGCATCAGAAATACAATAACAAATGTATATTCTACTGCATCTAGTATTTCAGCTTCATTCATCGACAGGAAGAGCTAAATAAACTTATCAGTGAATCTAAACCAACAACATGTTTATTAGATCCTGTACCCACTAAACTACTGAAAGAGTTGTTACCTGTAGTTGTTACCCTGTACGGGTGGTGATGGCGTAGTGGATAAGACACATGCCTTTGGTGTGAGAGACCCGGGTTCGAATCCACTGTGAGACACCAATGTGTCCCTGAGCAAGACACTTAACCCCTAGTTGCTCCAGAGGCGTGCGACCTCTGACATATATATAGCAATTGTAAGTCGCTTTGGATAAAAGTGTCAGCTAAATTAATAAATGTAAATGTAGCAGAAGAACCGCTTCTCAATATTATTAACTCATCGTTATCTTTAGGTCACGTCCCAAAACCATTCAAGCTGGCGGTTATTAAGCCTCTTATTAAGAACCACAACTAGATTCTAATGAACTGGCAAATTACAGACCCATTTCAAATCTTCCGTTTATGTCTAAAATTTTAGAAAAAGGTGTGTCTGCTCAATTGTGCTCCTTCTTGCAAAAAAATTATCTCTATGAAGAATTTCAGTCAGGTTTCAGGCCTCACCATAGTACAGAAACTGCACTTGTTAAAATTACAAATGACTTGCTTCTTGCTTCAGACCAAGGCTGCATCTCATTGCTAGTATTACTTGATCTTAGTGCTGCGTTCGACACTATAGACAATGACATACTCATAGATCGATTACAAAACTATACTGGTATTCAAGGGCAGACTTTAAGATGGTTTAGATCCTACCTGTCCGATCGCTACCACTTTGTTCATTTAAATGGGGAGTCATGTCAATTATCACCAGTAAAGTATGGAGTACCACAAGGACCTGTCCTAGGTCCTCTGCTATTTTCAATATACATGTTGCCCCTTGGTAAAATTATTAGAAAATACGAGATTAGTTTTCATTGTTATGCTGATGATACTCAACTATATATCTCAACAAGACCAGATGAAACTTCTAAACTATCTAAGCTAATAGATTGTTTTAAATATATAAAATATAAAAAAATCGGATGACCAATAATTTCCTCCTATTAAATTCAGATAAGACAGAGATATTACTTATTGGACCAAAAAACAGTACACAAAATCTCTTGGATTACAATTTGCAACTAGACGGATGTACTGTTACATCCTCTAAAGTAAAAAATCTGGGTGTTATATTAGACAGCAACTTGTCCTTTGAAAATCATATTTCCCATGTTACAAAAACAGCATTCTTCCATCTTAGAAACATTGCCAAGCATCCAAACATGCTACCTGTTTCTGATGCAGAAAAGCTTGTTCATCCATTCATGACCTCTAGACTGGACTATTGTAATGCACTGGTAGGTGGTTGTCCTGCATCTTCAATAAACAAGCTCCAGATAGTCCAAAATGCAGTGGCTAGAGTTCTTACCAGGTCAAGAAACTATGATCATACTACCCCAATTTTACAGTCTCTGCACTGGCTACCTATTAAGTTCCGTATCATTTACAAAATATTATTACTTGCCTATAAGGCCCTAAATGGTTTAGCTCATGCTTACCTAACTCGTCTTCTACCACGCTACAATCCAACCCGCTCCCTAAGTTCACAAAACTCTGGACTTTTGGTAGTACCTAGGATAGCAAAGTCCACTAAAGGAGGTAGAGCTTTTTTACATTTGGCTCCCAAACTCTGGAATAGCCTTCCTGATTACATTCGGTGTTCAGACACACTCTATCTGTTTAAATCTAGATTAAAGACACATCTCTTTAGCCAAGCATTCACATAATGCATTTTATAATCTTGTACTGCAGTTATATTTGATCAAATGAACATTATTATTATTCTTTAGCTTGGGTTAAACAAATAATTTTTGCTTAGATGGAACAGCAGCTACGCTAATCATGTCTCTACTTGTTTCTCTGTTTCTGCCACGGGATTAACATCCCATGGTAACTAGGAATTACAGAAGCTTCAGTCTGGATCCAACCCTTAAATGATCTGAGATGACCGAACACCTGAGAAAAGATTATGCCAACCCCTCAGAGGATGCCAAAGCTCAGACAACATACAGAATTACCAAATTTTGCCATAAGTTAAATATATTAAGGTTCTGCAATATATAAATATATTGTGGAAACTTTATTTCCTGTAGAGCTGCTTTGCAACGATTTGTATCGTAAAAAGCGCTATACAAATAAACTTGAACTTGAACTCATATTCAAAATTTTGAGCACTCCAGGGTGATTATGAACATGAAATTATCCAGCCATGGCTTCCTGTTTCACAGAAATATAAATGGGAGGTAAAACAAAGCCCAAATTCCCTTAATCATCTATCACAATGAGAAAACAAATATATATAATATATATATATATTTCTGATGTGCAGCAAAAGATAATTGAGCTTCACAAATTAGTGAATTGGCTTTAAGAAAAGAGATAGAGCAGTGAAAATTCCCATTTCCACCATCAGGGCAATAATTAAGAATTTCCAATCAACATAAAATGTTACAAAACTGCCTGGAAGAGAACGTGTGTCTATATCGTCCTAATGCACGGTGAGGAGGAGAGTTTGATTGGCTAAAGACTCTCCAAGGACCACAGCTGGAGAATTGCAGAAAAGAGTTGAGTCTCGGGGTCAGAAAACCTTAAAAAAAAGAATAGTCAAACAGCACCTACATCACCACATGTTGTTGGGGAGAGAAAAATTATCCTAGCTCATCCAAAAACAAACTCCAGCATATACAGTTATCAAACACGACTGGAACTTCAAATGGCACTGGCTTCTATGGTCAGATGAAACTAAAAAATTAGCTTTTTAGCAGCAAACACTCAAGATGGGTTTGGTGAACAAACACCAAATAAAAAGTACCCCATGTGTACAATGAAATATACTGCTGTATTTTTGATGCTGTGGGCCTATATTTCTGCTGGAGGTCCTGGACATCTTGTTTAGACACATGGCATCATGGATTCTATCAAATACCAACAGATAAAAAAATCAATAAGTGACTGACTCTGTTAGAAATCTTATAATGGGCCATGTTTGTACCTTCCAACCGTACAATAATCCAAACACAAACCTCAAAAACAACACAAAAATGGGTCACTGAGCACAAAACCAAGCTTCTGCTGGCCATTCCAGTCCTCTGACCTGAACCCTGTAGAAAATGAGTGAGGTGAACTGAAGAGAAGAAGCACCGTCATGGAGCTGGGAATCTAAAGGGTCTGGAGTGATTCTGGATGAAGGAATGGTCTCTGATCTCTTGTCAGGTGTTCTCTAACCTCATCAGGCATTATAGGAGAAAATTTAGAGCTGTTAAACTGGCAAATGGAGGTTTCCAAAAGTATTGAATAAAAGGGTGCCGTTAATTGTGTATTAGAGAAAAACATTTATTTCATAATGATATTTTCCCCCATTTTAAATTCTTATTATCCAATGAAAGGTTAGATTTTTGTGATTTTTTTTTTATAAAAGATCAAAAGGATTAACAATGCAGATTAATTTTCACAGCCTTCTTTGATCATATTTACCAAGGGTGCTGATATTTTTGGCCATGACTGTATATCAAAATGCATTTACAATAGGAGAAACATCTGAAACAAAGTGCAAGCTTAAAAGAAACATAACTGAAAACTCCATTACATCTCCTCAGCCATGAAAGAGCAAGAAAAGTTTCCTCTGGGAATGACGGAATATTGTTTAACGTCTTTCAGAAAGGTTTCACTTCGGTTTGTTGCATTGCAAATAATCAGACGCGTCATTTGAATGTAGTCTGTAGGGCAAACGACATCATAGCCAATTTCAGAAAGCAGATCTTGACCATGCCCTGGAGAACCAAAAGGCCAGCCAATCAGGAAATGGCGTAAAACTCACACAACAAAAGGACAAGATCATTCTACTGCAAAAGCGAGCATGTTTCTAAAGATCTCTTTCTCCAGAGCCAAATCTCCTCGTCTGGCAGGATGGTAGCTCAGTACTCTTCAATTACGCTTTATCTCAGTATACCGCACTTTAAAGAGAGAGAAAATCAGAGAGCGAGACAAAGAAAGAGAGCGTGACTGCAAATTGCGCAAAGAAGGGGAAATCGGGGGAAAGAGAGAACAGTTCTGAAGCAAACAACTGTGTTTGCAGTACATTTAGAACAATGCTCTTATGGGACGCCAAGTCGTTAGTAAACGGAGTTGCCTTTTATTTGTTGAATGATATAAAACATGACAAAACAGCTACTCAGAGAGGATCTGCGATTCATACACTCCCACTGGGATTTCTATATAGGCCATGAGCTCTCCTCTCTCCCATTTAGAGGAGAGAGAAAGAGAACGAGAGAGAGAACCAAGAACAAACAGAGTGCAAGAAAAGAGGATAGAGGGAGCATGAACGGGACTGTGCAAATGAACAAAAGGACAGATCCAAAGAAAAAAAAAATCATGGGACAGAAAGTGAAGAGAGATGATGAGAGACTGCACACTGTAAAAATGCACTGACAATGTTTTAGGCATATTTTTTTGTTATATAATTTATATAATGTTAACAACCTACTTGAACCTAGTTAATTTAACTACCTGCTTTGTCAATTTAAATATACCGATAAACTGATACCCATAAATATTGCATTCTAAATTTGATCAAAACTGGTCTTTCGATTTCCAATAAATGCTGTTCTTTTGAACTTTCTATTCATCAAAAAAGTATTGTGGTTTCCATAAAAATATTAAGCAGCACAACTGTTTTCAACACTGGTAATAAAAAATAAATGTTTCTTGAGCTCCAAATCATCATATTAGAATGATTTCTGAAGAATCATATGACAGTTATTTTATGAACATTAATAATATTTCACAACATCACTGTTTTAACTGTATTTTTGATCAAATAAATGCAGCACTGACGAGCGTATGAGACTTCTTTTGAAAAATCTACAACCACAAACTATTTAACAAGAATGTACATGTATCCCAAATGTACATATGTGATAACAAAAGTAAGAAACATAACCAAGAAAAGTCTTACTCATCACATTTAATTTGGTGCCTAGTTTCACAATTTGTATTCACTTGTTAAATATAAAATTGTTTTACCGTTAACCAATTAACAGGTTTTTAAATTAAGCACATTTACATTATGTTTCCAATAAAATTACTAAAAATGTGTTACAGTGATAGCAGATGGAGTAGAATACAAATATAGGAGAATTTATTAATAGTAGCAAGATAGAAAGCATCTCAATCCTACGAATGCAAGTCTAGGTGGAATAGATAGAATGAGACAGAGGGAGAAAGTAAATGAATGTTAGTAAAACTCTCCGGTGTGTATTAATAGTAAGACTGCTGGAATGGAGTCCCATGAGCGCAGGTTTCAAGTGACAATGCTGAGGCAAAATAGGACTCAGGGCAGACTCTAAAGCAACGCAATCCCATAATAAGTCCAGTGAGGTGTTACCCTGGTGACGAGTGCATGTGTGCCGCCTTTACGTGCTGAAAACCAAACAGCTGTTACACTGCTGCTCATATTAAAATATGTTGCATATAATATTCTGCTAAATGAATAAATGCATAAAATCTTAAGGGAATCACTGAGCTACAGTCTTAACTAATAGCCATTATAATTATTTATGCTGACTATTTCATGTTAGAACTACATGTAATGGTTCATTTTGTACAATTAATTATATATATAAAAAAAAATCATCATATAATTTAATCCCACTGAGGCAGCACACTTTTCTAAACTACACACAAACACACAACTCCTTAACTTGGGGCATCTTAGGATGCCAACAATACATTCATTTTTAACACTTTTCGTCTATTCAATCTTCTACTCATCTGCTACAATAATGTTGTGTCTTCTCAGTGAATATTGACATGTGAGTATTGCATGGTTCTTATCACCATGTCTGGGTTTATTTTGTAATAATAACAAACAAAGGACTGTACATTATGCCTCACATAAATTTGAACTTTCATTATATTAAATTATTATTGAAGCCTCATATTACTCCGATAACATGACAAATCAAAAAATCTATGAAACGGCTTTGTCTAAATGATGCTTTCTGACAAACGCTTTCATTGCATGAAACTTGAATGGATAGTCACCGCAGGCCAGTGATATGACGGTCACACAACAGTGCAGACAACCTGACTTTTGCTGATATTGGCAGATTTCACAATATAAATCAGAGCAGAATGTACAATATTGTGTCTCGGTTTGAATGTCTCTAATGATTGTGTTTAACACTGACGACAATAAAAACATGAGCAAGATATTTACTGAGAATTTCAGAAATGAACAGTGTCGCTTTAATTATTAATTAAAGCGAAGCAGTGACTTTGTGTGTGTGTGTGCGTGCTATTGTTCCCAGCAGTATGACAGGATCAATAAGCTCCAGATAATGATGTTGTCAGTAAATGATCAGACCATCTCCGGGGCACACACAGCAAACACCATTAGTGACAATGACTGCAAACTACATCCTTTTGTATGTATGTGTACGTGTATGATATATGCACAATGAACAGTTCACAGAAATGCACTGTTGTGTGTTTCAACACATCGTTGCACTGTAAACAGTCTGATGGTCAGTTATTTAAGGGAATGTTTTATCCAAAAACTCACCCTTAAGACATCCAAGATATAAATGAGTTTTTTTCATCAGAACAGATTTGGAAAAATTTCACATTATTTCACTTGAGTCAACCAACATCAAAACCCACCAGCATATTTGTTTAGAATAATTTTAGACTGTTTTCACTTGTAAAAGATGCTTTATCTGTGCATATTTCTCTCTTAAATTAAGACAAGAATACTTTTCCACTGGAGAAAAAAAATATATTATGGATAGTAGACAATGGTTTAAAGTTAATAACATATTGATGATGAATTTGTATATTTCGATTTACAATGTTAACTGATGGACTAGACTAGTTGTGTGGTTTACTTGCAAGTTATTGTGATGTTTTTATCAGCTCTTTGGACTTTCATTCTGACGGCACCCATTCACAACCTAATGCTACATTTCTCAAAATCTGTTCTGATGAAGAAGAAAAAAAAAATCACATCTTGGATGGCTCACATCTACATCGTGGATGGCCTGAGGGTGAGTAAGTTTTCAGCAATTTTTTTTTTTTTTTTTTTGTGAACTATTCTAGCAGAGTTTTTTGGTAAATTTGTGTCCAAATTTTTATATTCTAGTAAAAGTTTTCTAAAAGCAATAAGACCCTGCTGTGCTCTATTGTGAATATATTCATGGCTAAAGGGGTTACAGGCCATTGACTATTCACAACATATCACAGCTTCTTGAATACTCTTGCTTAATAAATGTACAGAAAGGACACACAAATGCAGCTCCTATTAATGACAGGTATTTGAAGATTGCATTCAGGGATACAATAATTCTAGTGGCACTACAAATGTCCCAATAAATAAATAAACAGGTGCATTACAATAATGTATTACAATGTACTGTAAGTATGAGTGTATGTGTCTCCTCTTTCTCTTTCTCTACTGTACCATGCACTAATGTAGATATACACGTACTGTATGTCCTCGATGCAGTGATGTTTGCTTGTCTGCTGACAGTAGATTTCTGTGGTAGTAATAAAGGTAGCCTGATTCGCAGAATAATTACCATATGCAAATGCTGCTGATTTCAGTGCCAGTCTTTTATAGATGGCTGAGTGGAGCTGTTCATCAAAGAGAGAGAGAGAAAGAGAGAGAGCGAGTGAGCGAGCATGAGCAACGAGATGTCAAGGGAGGTGACGTTATTTACTTTTTAAACTATTTAGGATGAATGGACACAGAAAAGTGTACTACAATGAGAATTAGCAATACTTCAAGAAAGATTAAGAAAAGACAGATTTTTAACCTTTTTCAGTCAGGTTTAAGACTTAAAAATAATTGTGCAATGTTATTTTTTCCTTTTTTAATAATACTATTAATAACAGTAACATGAACAAATAAAACTACTTCTAAAGTCCTATTTTTATTCATATTAATATGCAGTTTTGTCCTTCACACTGATTATTATAAATGTATTATTACAATATAATTCTATATTTACTTATAAAGCACATTTAAAAATACCCAAAGTTGACCAAAGTGCTGCACAAATAATTCTAATACTAATACTAATACTAATACTAATAAAAAACAAACAAAATTTGATTCCTATTGTTATTGTTATTATAACTTATGGTTGCACTAATTGTAGTTTTATTTGTTTATACTAATATACTATAAAAAAAAAAATAATACAACCAAATAAAGCTACAACTAGAGTTATATTATTATTAATATACATTAACATTAATATTATTATTTCTGGTTACACTAATTGTAATTTTAGTTGCTCGTACTATGATTATTATGAATATAATAATAATAATAATAATAACAAATTAAAACTACAGCTATAGTCATATTACTAATATTACTAACAATTATTATTTATGATAATGATATCATTACTTGTTTATGGTTACACTAGGTTTTATTTGTTTAAACTGATTCATAACAACAACAACAACAACAACAACAATGATAAAACAGACATGGGCAATGTCTCATGATTATAACCAATATAATCAGTTTTATGATGGTACATTCTGAACACTCAAACACTCCCGGACTTACCAAATAAACCCCGCTGCGGTGAGTTTGGTTTGATCCGGTCCCGTAGAGTGGTAAACGACATGAGGGCTGTTTCAATCCTCATCACTGAGCTGTTAATTAAAACTCCCTGATATACTGACCAGCGCTCCATGTCTCCCTCCTGACAGGAGCCCTCCTCCCCCTCTCCATTTCCATGAATTAGTAAGGAAACAGATCATTTCAATTCTTTTGTCCTATTCAGGAGGGAACACAAAGTGCCAAATGTGAATACCATGGAACTGGGAAATACAAAAGCAAGGGATCTCTTTTTTACTCTAACATTTCTTATTTACTTATTTTGAAATTTTGAGGCTTTATGGATGGATTTATTCAGACAGGACAGGGTGGATTCAGACCTGTGTCCCCGTGAGCACTGCAGCCCTTGAGCTTGCACACTACGACTGCAGCACTCTGCAAATCTCTCTCATTTTCAAAGTCTCTTTTTGTCTCGTACTCTCTGGAACGGAGAGGGTTATTGCAAGTGTTGCCAAAGGTTGCGTGACAGATTCCAATGTCGCCCACCGTGACAAACATGTCACACTCTGAATGCCTTTTCCTGTCCCCTGATAGAGCAGCTCTCACCTCTCATAGAGGCAGACTGCACAAACTCAATCACGCATCACGTTCTTCCCCTTCCCTCATCAGTCTCTCCTCCTTTCTGTCTATATCTCCTCATCTTTTTATTTCTGTTACCTCTTCTATTTCTCTTCTTTAACTGCCCTCTAGACATGCTCCTGCTCAGATGAGGAAGATTTCTCATGAGGGACCTTATTAAAAAAGGCCTAGGTCTCTTCTGCTGAGAGGTTCAAGCGCAGCTAGCCAAGCATGCAAAGCCAATAGAGAAAAGCACAAATGCCAGACAACACTTTGCAAATGATAGTTGGCGTAATATAACAGAGAGCACAAACAAAGAAAATAGAGAGATGTCAGGAGAGCTGATGTATATGAAGTATGTCTTTTTTGTTTCTAATTACTTAATATTTGAATCAGCATTTCTATTGAAAAATACCTATTTTGTTCTTAATATAAAAGTGACAAGTCACCAAAAATGAAAAATTTACTCACCATTATATTGTCCCAAACCCGTACGTCTTTCTTTCTTCTGTACTGAATATCCTGAAGACTGCAACAAATGTGACTGGAAGATCAGAAAGAGACGTTTTTGCAGCTTAGTTTCAATAGATGGTCTTTTCTGAAAGTTACAGTATGTTTTCATTTACAATTTACAATTAACTCCTAAAATAGCAATGACAATTTCATTCCTCATCTGACACTTTTCAGAAGCTTCATGCACATTCACATTTCTCAATTTTACATTAATTTACTTCCAAAAACTGACTTGTATCTTTAAAACAGAAGTAGCATGATTATTGCAGGTTAAATTTTTTTTTATAAATAAACAAATAAATAAGTGTAAAATACTGTGGCAGAAATCAGTATTTTAGATAAATCTAAATTTTAAATCTAAATCTAAATATTTTACATAAGTCCAAATGATTCACACTTCCCACAGACCATTTACTTTCCATGGAAAAATAGTCACACCAACCCCCATGTTACTCAAAACTTCTGAGTAAGACTGCTTTACAGTGAAGCAAAATATTAATAGTAACATTAATATACCTGAACATCCATAATATAATATATAATATAATGATATTTTAATATCACTGAGATTTTTATTAATAGTTTGCATTAGATTGTTATACATTTTAGTTTTCATTTGACTTAGTTTTAGCAATTTTTATTTTATTAGTTTATTATTTATGTGTGTGTGTGTATATACTGTATATATATATATATATATATATATATATATATATATATATATATATATATATAAATGTCTATATAGTTTTTAATGAATTTTTATTTCAGTTTATTTTAGTACATCATTAAACTATATGAAAATGGGAAATGTTGCCTTGGTGTATATATAAAATCTGGTGTTTTCTGCTCGTTGGTCGTATCTCAACTCATGCACCAAATAAGCTAGAACTGGCACTAGTGCTTCCTCAAAAAAATAAATAAAAAATAAAAACCCCAGGAGCATGATGCCCTGATCCCATAAAACTGTTTATGCCTTAATGAGCAAGGTGAATAGTTTTTGATAAATCACTTCCATAAAAAATGTTCATTACCTACAAATGAAGGACACCTCTGATTCCATAGGTCATGATGGACAAGACTGCTATACCTACTGTCCTACAATTCGAATAGAAAGCGTAAAGGAGAAGAACAGATAAAGAAAGAAAGAAATATAACGACACAGATAGAGAAAGAGACAAAGATCGAGGAGTAGCGGAAGTTTGCTCTTGTGTCTGCTCTTAAAGAGGATGTGTCGCATTTGACAGCCTGCCGCAGAGAGCGTGAGCTCATCTCTCCTGACAGCTCGGCGTTCCCGTCCTCTTCCTCAGGTGCTACAGATGGAAAACCTGAAAGAACGGAGATGACTTACAAGACAGTTTGGAAGGGAGCATCAATATTTCATCACAACTGCGTTTACACTCGCAAACAAACAAAAAGATTGCATGTGCAACTTTCCTGCAGTGCTCCCTCCTCTCCGTCTTTGTGAGCTTTTCTTTCTTGTCTGAACATTTGCTTTCAGACAGGTATGGGATTTTAAATAAAAACTGATAACAAGTCATGTTGTTTTTCCTTTTGTTTTGTATCAAGTTTGAGCAAGAAGTAGTAAAAGTATGTTGTGGAAATAAAATAAACATATACACCTATAAAAATAGAGTGATTTATGGTGCTTTCACAGTCTAGTCTGCAAGAGAACGCAGATCGTAATAAAAAAGGAATCTTTGTAAATCTTCCTAACTTTGATTACATCATTATAAATTCATTTCTCATTCACAAACATGTGATCTTAAATTAAGCCCCAAACATTTCCTTTACCATGGTAAAGAAAAGTTACCATGGCATCCGCATTTATTATTAAAACGTTCCTGGTTTTATTGTGAATGATTCATCAGTATATATTAAAATTCTATGTAGTATTTCTTTAAACAACGTTCTGTTTTAGCTCACGTCACAAATCTCAGACCGATAAAATATCCTGCCTCCATTTGTTCTCAGTGAATATGATTTTTACTCATAAATATGTCAGTGACTGAAGTAAAATGGGTTTCAACAAACCCTGCTTTAAGAAACTTTAAACCAGCCTGGTCTGTTTTATTGCAGGCTGTAAGACCAGTTCAAACCAGCTAAGACCAGCATAACAGCCTTTTTCAGCTTGCTGAACGAGATCCTTTAGTAATTTATTATGAATTTACTGTTTTATTTTGTTATGAACTATGGTTTAGAATGTTAAATGTTAAAAGCCGTATCTGTTGTGTCATATAGTCTGCACCACTTCACGTTGTAGTAATATTAATTTGAAAAAGTATGCCATCTAATAGCATACGTTACCCATCCACGTTCGCGGTTTCATTCATTGATATTCATTACAGGACTAAAGGCAAGCATGAAGTAAATACATGTGATCAGTCAGCGCTTTACTTATTCACTTCTCATGGGATCATAACCTGAGCACACAGGCCCAGAGCCTTGAGGCTGTTCTATTAGAAGAGACACGCCATCACGTCTCCAACTGCGAGTCTGATAAATATCCCTGCTGACTTCTGAAGACATCATCTCTCTTTTTTTAATGATAATCAAGCAAATGCACTTCCCTGCTCAGGATGAGCAGCCAGGGTCTATCTGAGCGAGCACCGACTGAACAAACTCCCCGGCTACACGTTGTCACGAACATGCGCTTTCCTTAAGTTGCCACGAAAATCTTTCTTTGAATCCGTGTTTGTTTGGCTTTGAATTTGCTCCGGCGTTTATCACAGAGATACGGAGGAGCGGGGAGGGGAGACGGCAGAGTCTTAAAACTGCAACGTTGAAGCCGTGATCCCCAACAGTCTGTTGCTGAAGAAAGACATCGAGGCCCGTCGGAGAGGAATTAGGAGAATGTATAAACGAGTTGTTTGTTGCCTGTGTTTTGGAGCGTTCCGCTCCGCTTTCGTCGTAAGGCTTTGAAGGTGGTGAACGTCTTTTTGAAGAGTGAAATCGAGTGTTTGTTTTACATTCGGTTGAGGTGTCTGTGTCGCGTGGGCTTCAGATCCCTCCTGGTGTGTGTGTGTGAACCTGTAAGAAAATGTGCACAATCACACATTATTCTGCATACAAACTACAAAAACAACATCTACACTACTTTCTTGCAGACTTTCTAACTCTCAAAAAACATCATATTAAATCTTCAGAAACCTTAAAGGTATGGTTCAGTCAAAGATGAAAATACTGTCATTATTTACTCACCTTTTTTCTTTTGTGGAACACAAGGAGAAATTTTGCAGAACGTCTGAGCTGCTGTTGAAAGTAGATGGTGATTTTAAAGGTCAGGCACAAAAAAAAAGCACCTATAGTGATATAGTGAACCTGATCACACACGATTCCATACAAAACACACTAATAACAGCTTTACTAATTTTGTGTCGACTTTTTAGCTTTAACTTTCACAAAACATAATGTTTAATTTTAAGAAACCCTTAGGATAGTTCACTTCAAAATGAATCATTACTTACCCTAATGCCAATTTATGACTTTTTTTTCTTTTTTTTTCTTTGGAGCACAAAAGGAGAAATTTTGCAGAACATCTGAGCTTCTATTTTTCATTTACATACAAAGAAAGTGAAAACATTAAATGAAAGATGGTGATTTTGCCAAACACTGAAAAAGGAAATGTGCACAAATCACATATTTTTCCGCCTACAAACAACATCTTTACTAGTTTCTAATCCTCACAACTGCTAAAATAATTACTTTTTAACTTAACTTAAAATTTCACAAAACACGTTTAATCTTCAGAAACCTTAAAGGTATAGTTCACTCAAAACGAAAAATCCTGACATCATATACTCACAGTGGCGTCCAAACATCCCATGGAGCATAAAAGGAGAACTTTTTCTGAATGTCTGAGCTGCTGTTTTTGCATTTACATACAATGAAAGTGGATAGCGATTTTAAATATCAAACACCAAAAAGGAAAAGAGCACCGTAAAGGTAGTGAACCTGTAAGAAAATATGAACAGTTAAACATGATTTCACCAACAAACTCTAATTGTTAAAAAAATGTACTCACCTGTTTATGTGAATCACAAAAGGAAAAGCTATTTGTTTGAGGTCATTTTCAATTCTTAAGCACCGAAAAAAAGAAGCGCCATGAAAGTGATGCATACATATATTACAATCTTCTGAAGCCATATGATAGATAAATAGGTGAGTTAATGATGACAGTATTTTAATTTTAAGGTGAACTAATCCCTTAATATCAAGTACAACCACACATTTGCCAGTGTAAGACACACACACCTTACTCTGAGTGGTGAAGATCAGTTTTGCAGAGGTTGCAGATGCAAATATGGAAAGTGTCAAGTGCCACAAAACTCACATATACATCAACGTCATCTCTCAATCTTTAATTATCTCTCTTTCTCACAAACGCCCATTTTCTGCTTCTCATCATTATGTTGAGTCAGATAGGGAAGACACATTATTTAAACATCTGACCCTCTGTCTTTAGTCTTTCAGTGTCAAGACCAACAGACTATCATCATATTGCACCACTTGAAGAATCTAGACAAGCAACTTTCTATTTAACATGAAAAAATAAACAGCATGCAGGTTCAGTCCAACATAAGGGTGAGTAAATCATGTCAGGATGTTAATTTCTGGGTGAACTAATCCTTCAAATCTGGGCCCCAGAGATGGATGTCTTAAACATAAGATGTAGCTTTGTTTCCCCCGGCCACACCTGACTTCTTGCTTCCTGTTGAGTGAAATCAAGACAGGAAGTCAGGCGGGAATGTCCTGCTCTGATCTCTCAACACTCAACTGGCGTTTTTCCAAACTTCAAAAAGATCCTTTCCTCCCTTGTCTTTAGACGCTGGAAAACGACAGTGGTTTTGAAGGAGCCAAAGCTGTCTTGCTTTTATTTATCCAGACCTTATGAAGATCTTCACTAATGAATGAAAGTAGACAAGGAGAAGGAGATCATTTTTAAGAGCTGGGACTAGAGCCAAATAGCTACATCAAGCCGTTTAACAGCCATTCAAACTAATGCCAAAGTCACGCGGGTCTTAGAAACTCTATCAAGAACATTAATCTGCAGACTGAAGGAGAAACGGACGACCAATGTGCATTGAAGAGGGTCAGGCTATATATTCGTCATATATCTACTCGTCCCTTTCATCTCACAGCCATTGAAACAGCCATCTCTGAGCTTTTCTCTGTGTTAATCCTCCTCACGCTGCCCGTATGCCCGCTGCCCCTCGTATAACCCCCCGTCCACGGCACTTTGATGGTTCTCCAACTCAGTCTCTCATCCACAGAGTTCTACAGCCTGGATCTGACTCATCGTCCCTCTGTACAATCTGTCTGCTCCTGCCATCCCTCCATCCCTCTTCCGGCTCACAATTTTTTTTTATGCGGCTTTTATCTGCTTTCTTTCTTTCAGCCACATTATTTCCCCATTTAGTGTGCCTGCATGCTGGGCATCATTGGGGACGGTGCGTGTGTGTATGTGTGTGTTGGCCAGGCAGCTGCAAAAGGCGTCAGCTCAGAGAGCTGACAAGATGTGACAGCTCTGGATATCTCTCACTGGCACTGACAGTTGACAGATGGATACCACTCACACACTGTAAGGAATAAAAGAGAGAGAGACAGACAGAAGCCCTGAGGTTGATTCTCTAGCATTACTCTCTGTTCATAGGGCCAATGTTTGATTGAGTGCTGCAGAGAATAATAAACCTTCTCTAGCTAATACTGTGCCCGAGCTTCTTTCTTATTCCTTCTATCTCGTCTCTATCAGACCCTCTATTTTTTATATTGCTAGAATGGCACTTACTTGTACAGAGTATAATAAACATTGCACTGTACATCAAAATAAAATTAAACAGAATTTGAGGAAAAATATGCTTACGATATACATTACAAAACTATTCAATTTATTATTTAAAAGTCTCGACAATGACAAAAAGTTTTCAAACTTTACGAGGAAAATGTGGAACCTGAGGGTTAAAGGAGTAGTTCACCCAAAAATGACACTTCTTTTACACATGTTGTTCTAAACGTGTATACCGTTATTATTATTATGTGCAAGAATCTCTGTAAGGTGCAAAATTAGCAACCAATATTTTCATAGCATTTTAAAATCAAGTTGAATATATCTACATATACACTCACCTAAAGGATTATTAGGAACACCTGTTCAATTTCTCATTAATGCAATTATCTAATCAACCAATCACATGGCAGTTGCTCAGTCTGGTCAAGACAATCTCCTGAACTCCAAACTGAATGTCAGAATGGGAAAGAAAGGTGATTTAAGCAATTTTGAGCGTGGCATGGTTGTTGGTGCCAGACGGGCCGGTCTGAGTATTTCACAATCTGCTCAGTTACTGGGATTTTCACGCACAACCATTTCTAGGGTTTACAAAGAATGGGGTGAAAAGGGAAAAACATCCAGTATGCGGCAGTCCTGTGGGCGAAAATGCCTTGTTGATGCTAGAGGTCAGAGGAGAATGGGCCGACTGATTCAAGCTGATAGAAGAGCAACTTTGACTGAAATAACCACTCGTTACAACCGAGGTATGCAGCAAAGCATTTGTGAAGCCACAACACGCACAACATTGAGGCGGATGGGCTACAACAGCAGAAGACCCCACCGGGTACCACTCATCTCCACTACAAATAGGAAAAAGAGGCTACAATTTGCACGTGCTCACCAAAATTGGACGGTTGAAGACTGGAAAAATGTTGCCTGGTCTGATGAGTCTCGATTTCTGTTGAGACATTCAGATGGTAGAGTCAGAATTTGGCGTAAACAGAATGAGAACATGGATCCATCATGCCTTGTTACCACTGTGCAGGCTGGTGGTGGTGGTGTAATGGTGTGGGGGATGTTTTCTTGGCACACTTTAGGCCCCTTAGTGCCAATTGGGCATCGTTTAAATGCCACGGCCTACCTGAGCATTGTTTCTGACCATGTCCATCCCTTTATGACCACCATGTACCCATCCTCTGATGGCTACTTCCAGCAGGATAATGCACCATGTCACAAAGCTCGAATCATTTCAAATTGGTTTCTTGAACATGACAATGAGTTCACTGTACTAAAATGGCCCCCACAGTCACCAGATCTCAACCCAATAGAGCATCTTTGGGATGTGGTGGAACGGGAGCTTCGTGTCCTGGATGTGCATCCCACAAATCTCCATCAACTGCAAGATGCTATCCTATCAATATGGGCCAACATTTCTAAAGAATGCTTTCAGCACCTTGTTGAATCAATGCCACGTAGAATTAAGGCAGTTCTGAAGGCGAAAGGGGGTCAAACACAGTATTAGTATGGTGTTCCTAATAATCCTTTAGGTGAGTGTATGTCACGGTGCGCACACGAGGGAGGACACAGGAACACGCAGACGAGGCTATAACTTCAAATAATAGTCTTTACTGAGGACATCATGGCAGGTCAGGGCAGCGCAAGACAAGGCAGGGCAAGACACAGACAGGAACACCGGGGAGTAACGAGTAGACCAGACGAAATCTAACTGAACAGACAGGACTAATATACAAGGGATAATCATAGATAACGAGACGAACACGGCTGGACAAGAATTAACTAATGATAACATTTAACAAGGACAGGAAACAAACCAAATATGGAAACATGAGGCGGGAACACACGACAGATGACTGACAATATACTAATGCATTTTTATTTTATTTTTAAGTTATGATTAACAGAAATTAGCAATGAACAGTAGGAAATTTATGTTAACATATATGAATAATTGCTATAAATAAATATACAACAATCCATAAGTCTTTATAAATATAAGGTTTCTTGCCAGTCTGTATGTGGGTTGTCACTGTATCTAACAGCTGAAAAATTTAAATGTGACAGTATCTGAAATTTTCAGAAATTCCCATTTAACCATCCCACTCTAAGCTGTTTTGGCTTAGCTCTTGATGTCATGGGACAATAAAGAAATTATAAATAACAATGTTTCATAACATAAATTGAAAAATAAAACATACTGATTTTACAAAACTGTAAAAACGCAATGTTGAACGAGTCAGAGAGCCTAGATACTATTTATATTTTACTTACTATTTTTCATTTCTCACTATAAGTGAGAAATAAAAGTTTACCAGTGAGTTCTCTGATGACTAATGAAATGTTTACCATTACAAACCAGTGAGTTCATAATTAAGATAATACTCTAAAATAATATGGTAAGACATGCCAATTTGCAGTATCAAGCAGCAAAATGAGCGGTTTGTACAACTAAAAGCAGCTGGAAGCAAATGAGACTGAAGCAAGACCAATAAAATTTACTAATTTTTAAGCTCTGTTCATTTTTACGTGAAGAATAAAGTGGATAAAGTTCTGAGAATTACTTCTGTTTATCACAGCTTCCCTTGACACTTCCTTCTCACTGGCTCCTGCAGATTTAGAGATGGGTTTGTACAGTATCTACGCGCAAAATCACTACGTCACACACTTCCACAACGCGATCTCCCAATTTTGTGACTTAAACCTAACAGCTTCAATTTCATTGGACAAATGTGGAGTAAGGTTCCCTTAGCAGCAGTTGAGCCTACTTTTAAAACAGAGTAGAACTAGCATCAAGTTTTGACCTAAACTATGAAATTTTCCACTGTTTATAAAATTATTCTAAAAGTCATCAAGTTTACTGCGGTTTCTTGCTGTTTCAGCTGATATTTTCTCTGCACTGCTATCTGTCATTTTGGAGAAAAGTGCAACATGCTTCTTGAAAGCAGTGAGCTGTAAAGTGGCAAACTAAATTATACAGTAAAATATAGCCTAAAGCAGGGGTCACCAGACACGGTCCTATAGACCCCTATTGGGTCCTTAGCTCCAACCCTAATCAAACACACCTGAAGCAGCTAATCAATGTCTTACTAGGTATACTTGAAACTTCCAGGGAGGTGTTTTGAGGCAAGTTGGAGCTAATCTCAGCAAGTTTGGTGACCCCTGGCCTAAAGTCTGTACTTGCAGACTTAAACGTTTTGTCATACATCATTACATAAAACTGTTTTGTTATTACCTAAAGACCACAAAAACTCAAAGGATGAAAATAAAATAATTTTACAAATGAAAAATGGCACATAATAGCTGATACAAAATTGGTAGTGACTATTCTGTAATCACGCTCTTCTTTAATTTTCTTCCCCTTTTGTTTTTCCGAACAGTCTCTGTGAGCCTGACAGCTTTAAAGTACAGTCAAATATGTGATCTAATGCAGGGGAAAGGCAACATTCTGATTGGTTAATGCCCTCAAAACAACATATTTCATTGGCACACAACAGATGTCCTTATGGCAACATGATTGTATTCTCACATATGACATGAGTGACAAATTTTGGCTATGAGTGTGGTAGGTTTGGCTCATCTGCTTGCTCGCAGACTCTTACAAAAATCTCTCGCTTTCTCTCTCGCTCTCTCTCTCTGATTTAAATGAGGCACTGTTTCAATGTTAGCTCGGAGCCATTGAGCCAAAGACATATTGCCATCAAACGCTGCCATCACTGGCCTGTCACCCCCTGTCTGTCAACTGTTACTTAGCAACAGCAGAACACGAGAGAGAGGCTAATTTGAGCCATCCTGAATCCATCTGCTTCTGATTTCAGCTGCAAAAAAAATTACTTCCACCCCAGTCAGTGGTTATAGTCATCGTAGAGATGTGCTGAGGAGCATTAACACGCCAGTGAACAGAAATGTTTTTTTTTAAGAATGTGGTAAAGGCTAACAGTTTAACAGAGAGTTAAACGAGAAAGAGACACATTGGAGATGGGGAGGATCAGATAATGAGAATAAAGGAAGAGCAGAGAAAGGATGTTGGGCCAGATAAAAGAAGAAAACAAAAAGGAACGGATGATAATTAGAGAAAATTGATTTTGGAAGTCCGTCCAGTGAGGGAGATCTATCGGCCCTATTACTATGCAAAGAGAAGAACAGGAAAATAATGGTACAAGCATTTGCGAAAAAAGAGATAAAGGGGGGTTTCTGTTTTACCAAAGAGCTCCATTTTCTTTCCTCCAGCAGGCTCACAGTGTGGATGAATGCCAGAGAATCTGCCCCATGGGCCCGGCAGTCTGTCGCTCTGCTCCAGATAGTGGGAGAAGGGAGCTGTGCTAAACTACACTGATCTACACCACCCTACGCTGCTCTAAACAACTCCATGCCGCTGTTCGCCGCTTTACATCTTTCTGTTCCACTGAACACCAATCAAAAATGGTCTGTATATCACTCTGTACCACTCCTCCAAACCTATATTTCTCTCTGCCGCTCTCCATACTGCTCTAAATCACTCCATAAAGCTCTGTGTTACTCTACACAGCTGTACATGTGGCTCTTCTGGCTGGAGAGGTCTGGATTATTCAGATGTCGTGTTCAGGGAAATTAGACACTTTTTGGGCCTAATCCCCCTTTAAAATGTTGGTCATGCTGTTCGTGCAATCTATGAACATTTCAAAAACATGTTAAAGGGATAGCTCACCCTAAAATGAAAATGCTGTCATCATTTAATCGTGCTCATGGCATTTGAAATCTGTTTTTGAGAATACAAAATGGATTATTCTGTGGCTTGCGAGCTATATTCCAAGCCTTCTTTTCAAACTTTTTCACCCCTAAACATGATGAGGGACAAGTGACTTTGTTCATAAAATATAAAGGCAGCTATATATTTTCATGCATAAGAAAGCATTCATACTAAAAATAATAATAATTATAAATATAATACATTCTTATTTTCCTTTTTTGTCTTATTGTAATTTACCCAATATTAAGACTTCCTTTATTATTATTATTACTACTACTAGTATAGTAGTATTTAAAATTTAATAAAAACTATTTTTAGTGTACAAATATATAAGTATTACATTATCATCATAATTGTTTTATTACTGTTCACCATTAAAAGTACTGTTAAAAATGAACTATCTCTCTTCTCTCTATAAATATATAAAACTATGGTGTCAATAGAATAAAATACATGTGATTAATCATGATTTTCAAACTGTATGTAAAATAAAATGGTGATACTGTCATATTTGGTACACTTTTACTTATGTAATTAATTCATTTATTTACTTAATTACTAACAATTATTATTTATTAAACATTTTCATGATACACACAAGAAACAATTATTTTTGTGTTCGGTTCTTTTCTTTTTGGTTGTAAACTTGCCTTGACGATGAAAAAAAAATCACAATTTAAAAACAAAACAAAATCATCCTTACAAAGATGTCGCTTGTTAAAACAATTAGCAGACCATGTTGATGCTATGAAGATGCCTTGAACTTGAAGTTTTGTGTAAAACTTCCATGTACTGATGGTTCTAACAGATGTTCATGTTTGTAGAATGCAGTATAAAGGTATGCTGTGTTGCTAAGCGATCAGAGAGTTTTGATCGGTGGGGTCCTCAGGAGGTGGCAGCGTTGTTTGATAACTTCAGTCATTCCACTCAGCCTCAGGGCGACAAACCGCCAGAGATACCAATCGCTGAGCGCAGGGTTAATATCATGTCTGCTTTAGATTATGAAGACATCCAGAGGCACAGAGGAAGAGGAGGAGATCTGCCGTAAAGGAAATTAGAGATTGACACATGACAATGACCTTACAGGCCCATGCGGAGATTTCATCGCATCTTCAGTTGGTATGGTAGGGCATGGATTATGATTATGCTTGACGGAGTCTTTGATTTACTCTCTCTCTAAATATATTCCCATCTCTCTCTTTATTTCCATCTCTCTCACTCTCTACTAATCACACAGGTGACACTCTGATAAAATTCAGCTCACAGTGCTGGAGGCAACATAGCAATACATGCTCTCATACACACACATACGCCTGAGACTCTGTTTGTTCCAGGGGTAGATCTCACTGTTAAATACATCTCTTTGTTACCTCATAACTCAGCTCCCTTGTGCCTTGCTGTAAGTTAATTAACATGAATGAATACGTCAAGTACGAATATTCACAGCCTCAATTATGCAGCTAATAATAAAAAATAAAAAAAACTTCAAGGAAGTTTTTTGAAAAAAATCCACAAGGAATCTAAAGAGAACTTTAAAAATTATTATACGATTTTTGGATGTGCGTTAGAAATATATATATATATATATATATATATATATATATATATATATATATATATATATATATATATATATATATAAATATAAATATAAATATAAATATATATATATATATATATATATCCATTTAGATAAATTCATTCATCCAAAAGTAAAAATGAATTATGAATTTTCACATTCATAAGTGAAGCACTAATGTCCGACATGTAAATGAATCATTTGTTTGAGTCAGATCACTTTAAGGAACTAGCTGCTAGTTCAAGAATCTGATTCGTTTCTTAAATTCAAATCAATGACTCAGAAGACTCAGCATGACTTGGAATAGATCACTTAAATCATTTGGACAGCATACATACAAACATGTATTGTTTGTTTGTTTTCTTTCATTCTAAAGCTTTTGAAGTTCCCCATTTAATTGCATGGCAAAAGAGCGTCAATTACATTATTCAAAATATCTACTTTTGTGCTCCACTGAACACAGAAAGTCATACAGGTTTTGGAACCAAATGAGGGTAAGTAAAATGACAGATTTTTAATTTTTGGGTCTATTCCCAAGTCCCACTCTCTTATGACCGAACGGGAGGTAAAAAGGATAAGAGTGTTCAATCAAACGAGGTCTGAGAGAATGACTAGCTGTCCAGCGCCACATATTTGGTTCTCCAGTATTGTGCTGGTTTCAGATTGCTGCGTTTAATCATGTCTGTGGATCCATTTGATATCAAAGCTGCACCCTCGGGCTTCCAAGAGCGCCATGGAGTCCAAATGTTTTCCTTTTATCCCACCCCATTTCCTGTCACCTGAAATGGCTTCTTTCATGTGTGAAAACAGAATGAGAGAGCAGGGTCTCCCGGGAGACCAGCCATTGTGACATCACTGTCTCCAGGTATTGGCAGCTGATGTGGCATCCATGTACACCTGTCAATCAAAGAGAGTGGGTGCAGATGGGCCGCACTAATGCAGAAACTCCATTCGCATGAAAAATAAGAGAGAGAGTGTAACTGTGTGTGACTGCACTGTAAAAAATGCCGGTTAAATCAAGTGAATCATGCCGAAAGAATTTACTTGAGTAGCTCAATTTTGCATGTGTTTTTTTGTTGAGTATCATATTTCATAAATTGTGTTTTTATGGCTCATATAGTATGATATAGTTTATATATGGAGTAAAAACCTCGATTTTATTCAGAGGCCCAAAATGAGCAAATATTTGCAATTTGATGCAGTTGCTGATATTTATAATCGCAAAAAAAGTAAGATTCTGATAGCTTGTAATGTAAATCAATGGGATATTGATTGTATAACAGACTACAATAAAATGCATATAAATATCAGTCACTTATATCTTATATCTTGTGTGTATATATATATATATATATATATATATATATATATATATATATATATATATATATATATATGGAAAATCAAGTAAACCTAAGTTGCTTCAGTCCAATAAGTGTTGAAATATTTATCTTGAAATATTACTAACAATATAAAAGTTTTATTCTATTTCCTTATAAAAATCAATAAAGATTGTGCAGCATGCATGCATAAATAAACAAATAAATAAAAATGTATATGAACTGAAGTGGGACATTTTTAGATTTGTACTAAAGGCGTTTAGTATAAAAAAGTATAGGCCTTATAATAAAAAAAAATATATAAATTATTAATCAGATGACAGAAGGCATGTAGTCGATTATGTACAACAGGTTTTTCAGCAAAGTTTTGAATTCAAAATTTCTGTATCAAATATGATAAAGTAGGCCTTACAGGGTTAAAGTGTCCAAACTATATGCTTATTTTATGTAATATATTTAGTTGCAAAAAATGTAATTAGCAAAAAAAAAAAAGGCAGCCCACAAATAACAAAGATAATAATCTTAAACTAAAAAAAATAGCCAAAGGGATATTAAAGGGACAGTGATGTTTCATAGACCCGATTAGCAAGGACGAACATAATTTAATCAAGACAAAAATAATGTATCCAACATTTTAAGCAAGCAGCAGTAGACATTGGCGATTTACCCTCTTGTCAGAACAGGGCACATAAACTCACACATTGTCAGCTCTGCGTCTCATTTACTCACTACAAATGACTGGAAAAGACATCCAGGCGTCCCCAGGGGGATGCCAACACTAAGTGGCATCTCTGGACGGCCACACCTCACTGAAGAACCTCCGATGTGCTGTCTGATTGGAGTTAAGGTGAAGCGTCACTGGGCCCGAGTGCACCTGGGGGCATGGAGGCAGTTGCGGAGTACGGAAAGAGCACCACTCATTATGCAGTGGCAAACATGCTGTCACTCATCTCCCGTTCCCCACACACTCAGCTGTTGCGTGTTACTTCTCCTTCACTTCTTCTCCCTCGTTACTTGACCTTTTGAGCGCACATGAGGGAGAGAGAGAGAGAAGCCCGCTGCGTAGATGGCCGTGCAGCTGTGGAGAGCAGGAGAAAACTCAACTGGATTCAGAGAGAGAGAAAATAAAACGTTTATGAAGGTTAAAGAGGGATTCCTTCACCTGTGTAAACAGCGTTTATTTATACAGCATGTAATAACAATAAATATCTACCGCAACTGATATTGCTGCTGTTATTGGTACCACAGACACCAACAACAACAACAACAATTATTATTATTATTAATAGTGTCAAGACTAATAATAGTATATTAATTATTTAAACATTTTAGTGTTAGTATATTTAATATTTGTTATTAACGAGTATTAAAATTTGTATAAAATGTATCATATTAACTAGAAATAAAATTATAATAAAATGAATACACACTGGAAAACATTTATATTATTATTATTTTTCTAATAATAAATCAGTATTATTTTAAATAAATTATACAGGCAAACCTCCAAAATTATTTTTGAAACAGTTGTGTGTACTGCTACAATAACAACAATTATTAAGATTAATAGCATGTTTTATTATTAACAGTACTGTAGCATATATAAATATTAATATACTAATATAAGCACATATAAATAGTAATATCTAGTCTATAAATCTATAATAGTAATATTTAATATTTTTTATTTAATTTTTCATTTAATTAGTATTACAAATATTAAAGAGTATTACAATTATAATGAACAAATTGAATACATATATTTTTAAAAAATATATTTATATTAAAAACATATAATACTGAAATAGCATTATTATACATAGATTAACCTCAAAAGTGAATTTTTGCTACTGCCAATAAAAACAAAAACAACATTTATAATTATTTTTATAATTTTTTATTAATAGTATTAAAACTCATAATGGTAAAAAATATTTGCATACTATCTGATTTTAAATATTAAAAAAATAACAAAAACAATAGTAAAGAATATATAATTTATAAATAATATTATATTATTTGAATTCTTAAATCATAATTAATTTATAATAATAATTAATTAATAAATAATAAATTTAATTTGTATTTTTCATTAATTAGTATAAATGTTATTCAAATTATAATTAAAATGAATTGAAAAACATTAAGATGTAAAAATAATAATATGAAAAGGGTATTATTTTAAAAGAATTATGCACAGACAAATCTCAAAAGTGCATTTTAAACAGTATTGTGTTTTGACATATGCTAAATAAGAACTGCAACTACTGGAAGCATGCAAGTTTACTCGCTTTGAAAAATTTGTAAAACACTATTCTAAAAATAATCCATTCAAAATTCCCTATAAGTTGACCTGCAGTAACATCTGACAATTTCACCACTGATTTTAGCTCAGTAGTGCCACCTCTGTTGTCCAGCAGTGTACAGCCATGGGTGGAACTGATGGTGAACCTCTCTAAATGGCCACTGCAAGCATTTGTTTTAAAAGGAGAAACAGAGGAGGCCCCCTCCTTTGTCTTCCCCCAAACTTTAAAATCCTTTTCCTCTCCTCTGCTCTCCACCTCCCACGTGGAGCAGGGCAGACCTGCTGCAACTCTCCCAGTCTCCTGCCTCTCTCTGCCATCTGCTGCCGTCTGTCCCAGCTCACTCTGACAGCCATGTTTGAGACAGAGACTTCACCAGAACGTCCATCCATCAGGATCTGACCACACACACAGGTACACACAAGCGCACAGGCACACACTTTCAGTCTCACACACGCACACGATGGCAGGCAGAGGAAGAAATCTGCCATGAAACTTAATCAGCGAGGGTCATGTCGGGGAGTGAGGAACAGATTAAATTAGCATAGTATTAGATATGGAAAATGATTTCTGTCAAAACCATCCTTACCACAATTATAATATGTTAATTACGTATTTCATTAAGGGGGTTGATTATGGCCCTGAGATGAAATCATGCGAGTAGTGGCACCTGGAGGACATTGAATCTCTCTCTTTTTCTGTTCCTCCCACACTCTTTCTTCTCCAATCAGTCCTTCCCAATCCGTCTCTCTTTACACCTTTTAACATATCGTTACATTTTCATTTCATCTCTTGATTGTCATTTATTTATTCCCGAATTATTTTAACGGCCCTCAATGACGGTACAGGGCAACATACTCATGCGAGAACCAAAGGGCTCAAACTCAGCTGAAATGGCCAATCATGTCAAATGATTTGAATGTTACCACATTTTTCATTTGTGTGACAATATCTCAGCTTTTTCATAACAGTGTAGCTTTAGGTTACTGTTTGTTTGAATAATTATTTCATTTCATATTTGCCCTGTCTATTAATTTGTATTGTTTATACAGTTTAGTTTTACTATATAAATAAAATAAAATAATAAAAAAATATATTGTGTATATAAAATATGAATATATATGGAATATATAAATATATATTGTGTGTACTAATATTAATTATCAAATTATCAAATTATGAATTAATCAAATACCTATGCATACAATGCCAGTCCTGTGTTTCCCCTCCTCTCGTGCCCATATTTGGTCTAGTTCCTGTTTCCTGTTCTAGTTTAGTTCTCATTAGTTTATTAGTCCTCAGCCTTGTGTCATTAATTATCTAGTTTTCCCCAGCGTTTATAAGTCCTCTACTTCCCTGCCTCTGTGTCCGGTCTCAATCGTCAATCTGAATAGTCTTTGAATGTCTGATCGTCATTCTGAGTGTGTCCTTCCATGTCTCCAGAGTTTCCTAAGTGTTTGGCTCAATAAAAGTATATGTTTGAAGAAGTTCCAACGCCTCCTCGTTTCCCTTGCTCCTACGAAGTGTGACATACAATTAGTATAGAAAATTAAGTATTATATTTTAAACAATTATTTGTAAAATGTAATATTACATTTTAATCATTACACATTAAATTTTAAGCACACATATACATATATACAGCAATTGTGTATTAAATATCATACATTATTATATCATACTAAATATAATATTTTTTTAAATGTACCACAAGCTTTCATAGGAAGCTTGTATGAAACATTATAAAATATTATATGAAGTACTACATTTCTAACTATTTATAAAATGGAACATCCATAAGTATTATTAAAAAAGTGTATATATTATCAAATTGTATAATGTATAAAATATATATTATACTTTATTTATTATGATTATTTTTATTTTTTTAACTGTTTTTTAAATATTATATATTATTGTTCCATATGAAATATAGTCATTTAAAATGCGATTTAAGATTTAGAGTAAAAACATGTATTAAATATTATCAGGTATTATATTAAATACAATTTTGTCTGTGTGTACAAACAACATTGTATTTAATATAATATACTAAATGAATGTTTAACTACATAGTAAATCTAAAATATATATTTTTAATATATCTGTTTCTTGCTTTATTAGTTATATACGCTGACACTACAACAATTTTATTACTTTTTAGCTAACTACTTTTTTTTAGTAACGTTGTATAGCTAACTTTTTTTAAATGGTAATTACACAAAATAAAATTGAACAAGCTTCAGCTTTTAATCGCTTGCACAGATTCAAAGAAGCTTCCCCAAGAGAAAAGACAATAAAATGGCTGGCAAGAATTTGTTTCTCCACACACACACGCACGCACGCGCACACACACACACACACACACACACACACACACACACTCATACATTCATAGACTCACAGGGGTTGCCTCCAGGTTAACCTGAATTGAGTGTAAGACTCTGGTGTTCTGAGCCCCTGGTCTCTCCAAATCACACATCAAAGGCTGCATTTGTACAGCAACCCGCATGGGAGGCTCGAGCCTGGGCTGTTTGGACTCGGTGTTACCCAGCCTCTGTGTGTCTCTGGGGAGGCATTACCCTCTACATTATCCTAGCCTTGTTCCAGCACAGAATTACAGAACGGTCCCAGAGACGCACACATACAAATGTACTTGTACAAACACACTCACACACAGAAAGGGAGGGTGAGAAAGAGAGATAGACTGACAGATGGAGAGAGAAAGGTAAAGTCCGAATGTTTGCGTCTAGCAACAGGGCATTTGAGGTGGCGAGAACAATCCGAGATCCAAATACCCTGCTAAACAGAACACGTGCTACCGAATTGATGACCTGTAAATATCCCATTTTCTAAAACAAGATGTCCTCTTGAAAGCGTTGGGGAACGGGCTGCGAGATGAGTGAGATGGTGTAATGCGGTGAGAATGCTTCTGAGGACATCCACCAGTAGAAATAATTTAAATAAAATGTGATTTACTCCCCTATGTTGCAAACTACCATTGAGATGTTTGAAGTGTATTTACAAATAACAGGCGTGCATATCAAGCTAGTTTAGAGATTCATGTCCTGAATCCCAATAACAGAGGCAGATTCTCACATCCACACATATTCCACTGAGCAAAGCAGATCTGAGCACTTCACAGCACTTTGATGTGCACTCACAGATATGCTCCACTGAATGGGTGCACTTTATACATTTCAAAGCGCGAGTCCTTCATGGCAAATATTTTGAGGAGGGAGAGGGATCACACCGCAAGCCGTCTTAAGTTATCAGAACGCATTTGAATTAGCTCTGAATATTCCATTAGGGCTTTTAAACAAACAGCTTAGCCAACTAAGGAGTCTTTTAGTTGCTGGCCTTCATCAGAAAGGGTGAACATATAAGGAAACTTATCAGGGGGCTTGAACTGGATTCCTAGAAAATACAGTCAATTGCTTACAAATCCTTGAAAATGCATGGTTAAATTATCAATAAATAATAACCTTTCTCTATGATTTCTCAATATAAGCCATTACAAATGTATTCTTAATATATTAAAATGCATTCATAATACCTTAGAATAGGGTAAAACAGGTCTCTTTATAGACAGATAGATCGATAGATACTGCATGTGCAAATGCAATTTGTAAATCAACTGATTATTATTATTATAACCAATTATATCACAAACTCTGATTTAACAAACTTTTCACATTTTAATTACAAACCTCATTCTGCGTGTTATGTCACGGTAAAGGCAGGTTGTCATGGACTCTCCAGTGACCTTCTCTACAGCCGCAGATGTGGATGAACTGTATGGTCTTGGTTCCGGGGTCATGGAGAGGTCCTCATGTGATCCTCAGGCCAGCAGGGCTTCTGTCTGTTGATTATGTGTGAGATGAGAAACAGGTATATATATGCATGCATGTATATGTATGTATATGAAATGGAGTCTACGACTTGAATTTCAAACCAGCACTTTTAAAAAAAATATATATGGATTAAAATGGAAAAAATTAATTATAGCTAAAAAACTGCTCATAAGTTTACATACCCCTTGCAGAATGTGCAAAATGCTAATAATTGAAACAAAATAAGAGGGATCGTGAAAATTGCATGTTATTTTTTATTTAGTACTGTCCCGAATAAGCTATTTCACATAACAGATGTTTACATATACTCCACAAGACAAAATGATAACAGAATTTATAAAAATGACTCCATTCAAAAGTTTACATACCCTTGAATCTTAATACTAGGTGTCATTTCCTGTATGATCCACGACTGTTTTTATATTTTGTGATAGTTGTTTATGAGTCCCTTTTTGGTCCCGAGCAGTTCAACTGCCTGCTGTTCTTCAGAAAAATCCTCCAGCTCCTGCACATTCCTTGGTTTACCAGCATCTTTTGCATATTTGAACCCTTTCCAAAAGTGACAGTATGATTTTGAGATCCATATTTTTTCACACTGAGGGACTCAATCAACTATTACAAAAGGTGAAAACATTTACTGATGCTCAAGAAGGCAACACAATGTATTAAGAGCCGGGGGGTGTTCATTTTTTAACAGGATGATGAGGAGTAAATTCTCATTTTGTTTAACAATCATATTTTTTTCATTTAGTACTGGACTTCAGAAGCTACATAAATACATGTTTCCCAGAAGACAAAATAAGTACATTTTTAAGTTTACACCCCCCGTCTCTTAATGCATTGTGTGGCCTTCTTGAGCTTCAGTACATGTGATGTGTAACGTGATGAGATTCATACTTTGCTTTAATAAATATAATATTGATTACATTGTTAAAGTAAATATATACAGTGCCACCCATAAGTACTGGAACAGTAAAGACAAAATTGCTCTGTTGGCTGTGGAGTCAAGACATTTACAAATATGATTAAAAGATGAATATGAGACAAAACTACAGAATGTCACATTTTATTATTAGCCATTTGAACACATACATGTTTTACCAAATAAAAAGAACAGCACTTTTAGAGTTCATCCCACTCATTGATGTGAGCATAAGTATTGGGACAGTTGAACATAAGGCAGATATAAAAGATTAAAAGCTATTATTTAGTTGCAGATCCCATGCGCACAATCACAGCAGTGAGTCTGGGACCCATAGACATCACCAGACTCTTGGTCTCATCCTTTGAAATAGTTTTCCCAGCCTTTAATGAAGCCAATTCCAATTGTTGCTTGTTTCTGCCTTTACTCTCCTCTCCAGCTGGTAAAATTCATGTTCATTTGGATTTAAATGTGGAGATTGACTTGGGCAATATCTAAGACTTTCCATTTCTTTGCCCTTATAAATTCCTTGACTGAACTGGCAGGGTGTTTTGGGTCATTGTCCTGATGTAATATGAAGCACTTCCCAATTAATCTGGTGGCATTTTCTTGAATATTGGTAGGCAAGATGGTTTTGTACCCTTCCAAATTCATTCTGCTACTGTCATCATACATTAAGTCATCAGTAAAGTTGAGAGGGCCTGTTCCAGAGGCAGCCATGCATGCCCATGCCATGACACCACCTCCACCATGCTTTACAGATGAGGCTGTATGCTTGCGATCATTTGCAGTTCCCTTTTTTTTCTACAATTTTTTTGCTTTCCCATCACTTAGATAAAGGTTCATCTTTGTCTCATCGGTCCATAAACACAGTTCCAAAACTCTTCTGGCTCACCTTTGTAATTTTTTGCAGACTCTAATCTTGCCTTTCTATTTTTGGTGCTGGTCAGAGGCTTGCATCTTGCTGTGTAGCATCTGTAATTCTGTGTCAAAGTCTCCTGAGGACAGTACATTGTCAGAGCATCACCCCAGCTTTCTGGAAGTTGTTGGTAATTTTACAGACACGTCTTTTAGGGTTCATTTTCACAGCTTTTACGATTTGTCTGTCAACTACTGTTTTTTTCTCAGCTGATCAGGTCGTTGTTGGTTGCTGGTGTCGCTGGTGGTTTCCAAACTCTTGATTTCTCCATGCCCTTTGTTTTTGCTAGAGCTCTAACTGACTTCCTCTTTTCTTTTAGAATCCAAATTGCTTGCTTTTCTCTCAAAGTCAGCTCCCTTCATCCTGGTTTATGTGTGTCATCATCGAACGCAAGATTCAGAATGCAGAAGTAATGGATATAACTGATACGACACATTCCCTGCTTTTAATATCTGAAGAATTAATGCAGAACACAGCTGATCACTTAGAAAGACCTGTGAGGCAACTGTTCCAATACTTATGCTCACATCAGATAGAGGGATGAAACTCTAAAAGTGCTAAACTTCTTAGCTGGTAAAACATCTGTGTGTTGAATCACCCAATAATAAAATGTGACATTCTGTAATTTTGTCTTATATTCAACTTTTAATCATATTTGTAAATGTCTTGACTCCACAGCCAACAGAGCAATTTTGTCTTTACTGTTCCAATACTTATGGAGGGCACTGTATATATAAATATTTATATATTAAGAGTTTGCAAAAACAGATAACTTTTCAAAAATCATGTTTTTTTTTATTATGTTTTTACTGTGTTTTATTGTGTTAGTTAGCTGTTTTTAGTTATTTTTTAACCTAGTCAAAATAACCCAACTGCAGTTTGATTGAGATTAATTGGAATGCACAGTGAAAAAACATGATCTTTGAGAATTGTTAAAAACAGAGTTACCTGTTTTTGCAAATGAACTCTTTATATATATGTATATGTATATATATATATATATATATATATTACTATTATAATTATTTAAATGGCCTTTCAGCCCCCAAGCACGAGAGTTAATATGACACAAACCTACTTGTGCAAATTAGTTGAGCTGTGCTAATTTTGATGCTGTTCAGCTTTTTTGGCAAGACAAGGTTAATTGAAGCTGTGATGCAGAAATGATCGCTCTCAAACAAGCAGTACAGCAAGGCCTCGCTGAACGCCACGGCATTGATAAAGACAATATATTGTGTGACTATGTGGGCGCAGACGTGTTTGTGTGGACAACACTATGTCTCAGCATGTGTTCCTGAGCTTGCACACAACACGCAGTATTCATAAAGATAATCGAGGGGGTCGGAAAACAGATATTTTAATCACTGTTGTCTTGACGCGAACGGCAAATGTTGTAATCGGTACAATGACGGTGTAATCTGCATGTGTGTTTGCTGTTAAAACGGCAATGTGTGAGCCGCAAGAGCTGCTGAAGATTCTCTGTAACGCCACCTACTCAAATTATGGAGCAGGAACATATTTGCCAGGGCGATGTGTTAGTGGGCTGGTGAGCTCAGTTTTGATTTCTCACTATTCTAAATTTGCACGATTTGCACAGCGCAATTATGAGCTGTACTAAGTTTGCCGATACCAAATAAAGCAGGTTTCTTTTTACATCTTCTGCCATCCATCAAAACAGAAAGTCATCTTCCTCTGCTAACCGAGAAAATACAACATTTATGAAAGGACATAAATGACTCTATTTTAAAAGGAATGAAAGCCAAAGGTGTAGGAGTCAACACCACGGCCTGTGTGTCTGTGTGTGTGTAGATTTGTGTAGGGTGTTTTTTTGCATCTTTGCAATCACACACACACAGTGAACGCTGGCAAACAGTTAAAAGCTTCAGCAGAGAGTGCCATATGTGAACAGAACTAAGCCAAAGCAGGGGAGCCATATGCACTTCGATTGCTTTTTTTAGCTAATTATCCTAAAATGTCTGTTTTATAGAACAAATCCGTGAATTACACTGCATTTACCACATAGTGCGCACTCACTCAGGAAAAATGTAAAATTATCTACAAACAAAATAAACAAAGATAATGATGGAGGATTTTCAGGGGAAAGTGTAAAAGAGTATTCATTCATTCATTCATTTATTCCTTCATTCATTCATAGTTTTTGAGTTGAGTTTTAGTTACAGCTTCAAATAGTCAGATTTTTTTAGTGATCCGCTTCTCAGCTATTCTGGCACTTTATTTTTTTCTGTCTGGCTGAAATAATATGATTTTATTTATAAAGACCATATGTGTTTATTATGTTAGCCTGTTTCTGCCACAGAATTTTTTTTTTTTTAAGTGACTTTTTATCTCACAGTTTGGACTTAATTTCACACTATTCTGAGAATTGTGTGATATAAACTCAGAATTCTGACTTTTTCTCCCAATTTTGCCTTTATAACACCATTCTGACAAGTCTCATACTTTTTATTTTTCTTCATTTGCGAATTAACATCTCGCAATTTAGACTTCATTTCCACCATGGAATAATAAAGTACCTGCAACTTTTTAATCTTACAATTCTGACTCTTTTTTTTCATAATTGCGAGATAAAAAGTTAGAATTATAAGATATAAATGTGTAATTCTGAATTCTGAAAATTAGTTCTCAGAATTACAAATTTATATCTTACAATTCTGACTTTTTGTCTAGCAATTATGAAAAAAAAAAAAATTTCAGAATTGTAAGATAAAAAGTTGCAGGTACTTTTTTTTATTCCATGATGGAAATGGCTTCCATAGTTTGCTGATTGCTAAACCTTTTTCCATTATCTCCAATATTTATATATTTATATAATGTTTCTTGATATCAGGCCTATCACTTTTAATCATATTTTGTTTCTAACCATATACGCTTTAACTTTTTTTCTATTTTAAAACAGTCTACAAAGCAAGTTTTTATTTACACCAATGTATTAAAAAATTTAAAATAAGTAAGCAAGTAAATAAATATAAATAATAAAATATTTTAAGGTTTAAAATCAATTTCTGAATATACATTATTGCCACACTATATGGTATAAGTTGTCACAATGAAACCTGCCACCCGTTTAAACAGTAAAACAAATCATGAAACAGCAAAAGTGTAAAAGCTGTACATTTAAAAAAAATATATTCATAAAACCATTGTTTGGGCAAACAAATTTTGTAATTTATAATGTGTATACATTTACATCCTTTAAAACACGTTGTGCAACTGAATCTTTTTCATCGGTGAGATAAATCCCTTGTGATAACTTCCCTGTGTGACAACTAGCTCCTATGTATATTTATGTTTTTTATGCTCTTTCAGTATGATCAACCCCGGTGTACCTAATTTATTTTTTGTGTACTGGCTGTCCTAATGCAGCTCTCTGGTGACTAGGACAGAGAAGAGGACCAGCAGTGCTGTTCTCCCATTGTGTCCTGGCCCTCAGTGTAAGAGACAGGGACAGCAGAGCTACAGAGACACCTCATCAAGCTCCCAGGGCCTCTGATGGAGTAATGGGACGGTCTCTCTTTGGCTCTGAGAGAGAGCGAGAGAGAGAGAGAGAGAGAGACGACCTGCCACATGTGCTATAGAGCTGCACTACAGCCGCGCTGTGGACACAAGGCCCCTGGTGGAGCTCCGCCTGAGGGCCTACAGGTGGGTTAATCCATCAGTGGGCCAGAGGGGGAGGTGCTGCAGGGAGAGAAAGTTCAGCTTCGGCCAATCAGAAACACAGACATTAGGATCAATGCTATCCATTAAAGAGCACACTGACCTTCCAGTCACACTGCAACCTCCATGAGTGTGTGTGTGTCCAAGGGAATAAATTCTGATCTTTTAATTATGCTCTGTCTTCAGTTCAGCCTCACCTACATATCAGATTTCGTGGGTGATTAAATAATTTCCATTTTTGTGAGTGCGAGGGGTCCGTGGGAATTTATCTCGAACAGACTTCGCATAGTCATGCTGCTGTCCTCAGATCACCCTGAAGATTTTGGAACATTTTTTTTTTTTTACACAAATTTTACACATATTTACACAAAAATTCCTGCTCAAGCCACACAGCTATTGACGTCAACTTAATTAGTTTCTCTGACATGTTAACATTTTAGGAAGGACTCGGAACCATGGTTTAGCAGTTAGCATTGATCTCCATCATACTGACTTAATATTAAGTAATGTGTGTTATACATCTAATATACATATACAGCTAAATTATATTTGGTATGTTACACAATATTTAATATTTCACATTTTTAAAGCAGTCCTTTTTATATACTGTGTGTGTACATATATAAAGGGACTAATTATAAAATATTAAATGTGTGTGTGTGTGTGTGTGTGTGTGTGTGTGTATATATATATATATATATATATATATATATATATATATATATATATATATATATATATATATATATATATATATATATATATATATATACATACATACATACAGTCATGGCCAAAAATATTGGCACCCTTGGTAAATATGATCAAAGACGGCTGCAAAAATTAATCTATATTGTTAATCCTTTTGATCTTTTATTTAAAAAAAAAAAAAAAAAAAAAAAAAAAATCTAACCTTTCTTTGGATAATAAGAATTTAAAAATGGGGGTGAAATATCATTATGAGATAAATGTTTTTTCTCAAATACACGTTGGACACAATTATTAGCACCCCTAGAAATTCTTATGAGTAAAATATCTCTGAAGTATATTCCCATTCATATTCACAATTTTGAGCACTCCAGGGTGATTATGAACATGAAATTATCCAGCTATGGCTTCCTGTTTCACAGAAATATAAATAGGAGGGAAAACAAAGCCCAAATTCCCTTAATCATCTATCGCAATGAGAAAAAAAACTAAGAATATATTTCTGATGTGCAGCAAAAGATAATTGAGCTTCACAAATTAGTGAAGTGGCTAATCATGAAAAGAGCTAGAGCAGTGAAAATTCCCATTTCCACCATCAGGGCAATAATTAAGAATTTCCAATCAACATAAAATGTTTTGAAACTGCGGGGTTTGTGAAGGAGGGCAGTGTTCTGAAAGGAAGGGTCCAGGTAAGGGGCGGAGTCCGGCGGTCGCACGCGCTCCCCTCTCGGGACCGGGGCGCGAGGGGCGACGGCTTCTTCTAGCAGCTTCGTCCTTCTTCGGCCCGCGGCGCTTCCGGGGGATAGTACGGCCCGGCATCCTGGCCCGTCAGCTGTCTCACGGGTGCGGAACTCGATCCACTCTCAGCATTTAAACAGCGGCGGTGATGAGGCTCTATTCAAATCAGGTGCGCCTCATCACACGCCGCCACCCCTGGCTGTTTCAGCACCCCTCCTCTCTCACACACCCACTCCCGTCGGGAGCCTGGTGAAGGGCGGCGAATACGGGACGGGGTGGTGATGATAATAAGGGGGGAGGCAGCCGACTCGTCACAATATATATATATATATATAATTTTATTTAAATTGATTAAAAGTGACAGTAAAGACATTTGTAATTGATACAAAACATTTATATGTCAAATAAACACTGCTGTTTTGAACTTTCTGTTCATCAAAGAATCGTGGAAAAGTATCATGGCTTTCATACCTTTTTTTTACGGAAGAGGATTAGGGCCAAGCAATTATAAAGAAATTAAAAATCTCGGGATTAAAGTCATTATAATGCAAGATTAAATTTATTAAAATTTCAAGAAAAATGTCAAAAAATGCAGAGAATAAACTCTAATAAACCTTCTAAATTTAGAAAATAAAGTTGTGCTTTTCGAGAAAAAAACTCATTAAATTTTGAGAAAAAAGTCTAAATTAAATGTTGAGAATTAACTCATTAAATTACGAGAAAGTAATCGTCAAATTCAAGAAAAAAAGTTTAAATAAAATGTTGAGAATAAACCCGTTAAATTACGAGAAAAAAAGTCGTGTTTCGAGAAAAAAAACATTTTCACTGATACATCTGGCCTCAAATTTAGTGCTGACACCTTGCGTTGGCATTGTGGAACTGCATGATTTGTAAATTATGATTGGCAGGCCACATATAATAGGCTACATTTCAATAGACAAGCTGCGGGCCATTTGAAATTCATCCACTGGCCGTATTTGGCCCCTGCCATAGATGCTATTTACAGTGAAAATAGTGATATATACTGTTTACACTAAGTGACAACAGCAGCAGTTTTAGAGATGTGCTATATACACTAAGTTAAAATAGCCATTCTATTTACTTTATGTAAAAGTAGCAGATCTTTGCAATAAGTGTAAATAGTAGCTAATTACTTGCTATTTATACTTATAAATAGTGACAGATACTATTTGCACCTCAGTACATTAACAGGATGCAATTATAACAGAGTGTAAATTATATTATTTATTAAAATAATTAAATAAATGCTGCCTTATTGGAACAACAAAGCCCTCCCTATAGCCTGCCTACCCCTAATTAATACATTATTATTAAACACGTTAAGCAATTAATTTCCACTTTTCCGCGTGATATGTGACGAGAAAAGGAATAAAAGTGAGTTTGGCAAAAGATGGATTCGAACCCTGGTCGATCGCATTATATGCTACATCCATGTGCAACCTATGCCACTGCAGACGTTGTTCGACACTGTCCAACAAGAAGAAATGAACATGACTAGGGGTGGGCGATATGGGAAAAATATCATATCACGATTTTTTATAGAAATATCACGATTCACGATTTTTATCCCGACTCTTTGTTAGTTTTACTATTTTGGTTTTACAAGTTGTCTGAGCATTACAGCCAAACTAGAAAGACAAAGATGCATGGCAGATATTTAGGCCAAAGTGGGTGAAGATAAAAAATCTTTGTCATTATTTTATTTTTCTTATTAAAAAATAAGAACAAAGATACACATTACAAATACACATAATATACAAATAAAACAAACAGTGCTTTATTTCCAGGTACAATAGGTGTATTTAGCAGAGCATTCAATGAAATTGAATGAACAAATATAAAAATAAAACACTACATAGACTGATTCCTAAAGCAACTGTATTAAAGTTTTTCAGTCAAGAATAGTGAGTGATTTTTCTCTTTGCGTTTTGTTGTTTTGTTAACGTTAAATGAATAGTTCCCCCACAAATTAATATTCTGTCATCTGTCTGTCAATTCTGTCATAATGTTGTATTTTTATACCATCATTTACTCAAAAGTTGTTTTAAACCTGAATGAGTTTCTTTCTTCTGCTGAACATTTATAAATGCCATTTTGAAGAAGGTGGAAAACCAAACAGTTGCTGGTCCTCAGTGACTTCCATAGGATTTTTCTTTCCTACTATCAAAGTCAATGTGGACCAGCAACTGTTTGGTTTTCCACTGAATAAATAATGACAGAAATTCAATTTTAGGGTGAACTATCCCTTTAATGACAGTCGACAGCACGTTTAGTGTCCTGTCCCTTTAAGAGCTGCACGCATCTAATATACAGTACAGGCACGCATCCGTTTCTCTCTTAACTATTTACTTTCATTTTAGAGATAACCAACTCAGTCTGTATGTAAACCTTGTGTGTTTTGACAGTATTAGCGCAAAATATAACTTAGTTGAGTAATCAGGCGCTGTTAGACAGGCGTTTTAGTGCGCGTGCTTCAGGTGTATGCGCTCAGAACAAGCGCACGTCAGACCAGCGCGCGAATGAAACATTTAACCAGCAAGGCTTGTATGCAAATAATGTGCTTTTGCGATCGCGAATAAGTGCAGTGTCCTGTCTGAGTAACTCTACTGCTGTATGTGGTGTTGTACAGTACATAGAGACGGCGGCGCCAGAACTGTATTTGACAATGTGCGCGGTAGCGCGATACTACGATATTTCTTCAAAAGCAGATCGTGGAGACATTTTTATCGTCCACGATCAAAAATCGTCATATCGCACACCTCTAAACATGACACGAGTGTGTTTATTCTCAAAACACAATGACTTTTTTTCCCGTAATTTAACCACTTTTTTTCTCGTAATTTAATGAGTTTATTCTCAACATTTTATTTGGAAATTTAACAAGTTTTTTCTCGAAACACAACAACTTTATTCTCAAAATTTTGAGTTTATTCTCAGCATTTTATTTCAACATTTTTGTTCAATCTCGACATAATGACTTTAATCTAGAGTTGATTTTATTGTTTTATATGAATATATACAGTAAGTCTATGAAAGAAATGAACGAAATTCATTGTAAACCCCTTTTACTAGCAGATCTGTTGTGATCTATGTGAGCTTTCAATAGTGAAACAACAGTTTCAGTCATGCTGCAGGCCAGTACCACCCCTCCCCACACACACACACACACACACCCTCTCCAGCTCTCATGTCCTTAACAATCTGAAGAGCCTTTTGACAGCTGCAATTAAGCATGTTAATTAGAGGCATAGCACAAAGAATAATATTTACTGTGATTGGGTGTCCTTCGACGCCTCGCCAAATCAGATCTGAGGGAGCTCATTGTCTACAAATACAGCACCCCCCCGTCCCACCCCCGTATTGTACATGACACCTTACAGCCACTGCGTGTATTTCTTATTTCTTTTGCAGTATGTCAAGGCTTAAGAGGGGAAAAATGCTTTTAAGGCATGCGAGGATTAACTGTCTCTTGTGAAATACCGAGGCATCTCTGAGAGCGAGCGAATATCTGAGGAACCATTTCCTCTTGCTTTTGTAAGCTGAACTTTACATCAAAGTGCTTGATTAATTACTGATAAGGGACTAATAAAATATTAATGCATTTTGTAATTAATGGGACCTCAGAGCCGCATGTCCTACCACCCCCAGCTAAGTGTCTTTTTTTTTTAAATAAGTTGTATTCACTTTTTTTGTCTCTCAGCTGTCTCACGCCTCTGCATTTTCTTTATAGCTTTTTTTACTGGAAATTATTCATAATTAAACGTTTATCCAGGAGGAGCATAAACAAAGCGAAATGTATTTTCCTTAAATAAAAGAAATAAGACGTCCTTTTTTCAGTCACTTTGAAAGTATCTAAGAGTCTGGAGGGCCTGGACTGAGAGTCACCCTGTTTCTTTTTCATTTGCTGGAACTGTGGGCTAATGGAAAGGATTTTATAAGCCACCGTACTGCATCTTGCCACTGGTAACCTCATTTAAAGTGTTGTCAATAACGTCCTTGTGCTTCAGTAAGAGACAATGCCAAGCAAGGCATGATTTTGACTTTGAAAAACTGTGTCTCAAAATGTGGGTTAGGCTTCAAATAACACAGTACATACTAAAATTACCACTCTATGTGATCAGGGTCATTCTGCGTTCCTAATGAAAATATTTTTGTGCTTAGACGGAATATGGACAACCATGAATAAACTGAGTGAGACTAAATCGTCTCATCAGAATCACATATTCAGTGGATTTGCCCTGAATAAAACAAATTAATACTTGTGATTAAAAAAAGTTGAAGTAAATTCCATCAAATAAATCTGATCCCTTTGTCAAATAAATACTGTTGCATAAAAATTGGTTCAGTACATATTCCTATTTGCATCACATCAAACCATCTTGTATTTCAGACAGACCCAGTATTTAATTGTATTTATCATTTTTATTAATATTTTGAATTAGCTGTTATTTTTATATTTCCTGTTTCTATTTTATTTTAGTTAAATTCTTTAGCAATTTCATCATTTGTAGTGATTACTTTACAATTATTTTTTTATTAATTACTGTTACTATTAATTACGATTACTATTATAATTATAGGTTTAATTTATTTTTATTTTTATTTTGTTTTAGTTCAGTTTTGACTTGTTTCCACTTTGTAATTAAGCTTCAACTTATTTGAGCTGCCAATATTTTATTTTACTTCAGGGGTAATTCAATAAACAAAAAAAAGTTTTTAATAGTTTTAGTTAACAATAATAACCTGGACTGACCTTTTGTCTGTTTTGTTTGTTTACTTTCAGTTTGTTTTATTGTGCTTTTGTTGCGTCTCGCTTTTTGTTTTTTGCTTTACTTTGTATTTTGTTTTGTATTTTTTGCTTTATGTTTTTGTTTGTTTTGTTTTTGGCTTTGCTTTGTGTGTGTGTGTGTGTGTGTGTGTGTGTGTGTGTTTTTTGCTGGGCTTATTCTTTTATAAATCAGACATTAGGATTCAGCGTTTCATTTTGAAACATTTCTATGCAAAAAAAAAAATTTACTTCTTATTTAATTTCATTTCATATTTAGCTGTGGCACACATTAAAGCTAACCTAGTCTGTGGCTCGGATAAAACCACGCTCCTTAAATGTCCCTCTGGGTGCAAAACCATTCCCCTTCCTAAAGTACATCAAAAGCATTACACGATAAAAACCACACACATTTGTTTTGTTGACACAGAGCAATCCTCAAATATCAATATACACAAAAGCCTGTATAAAAATGCACGATACGGATCAATTTTGCTGAGATTAGAAATCTGAAATGTACAAGTGACAAATGACAGAGAAGTATTATCGGAAGAGTGTGACGCGGACGTGCTCGCCGTATTCTCTCCTGCTCTTATCTGGAATTGAGGGTGTGTTTTAAGCATGGCCTCATTACTGTTTGATGGGTTCAGTGACAAAGCTAATACAAAGCCGTTTCATACAGACCAAACGCATCCCTGTGAAATTAGACTCCGGTGCAAATGGTGCGATTGTGTGTGAGTGTATCACAGAGACAGAGAGATTGAGAACATGTGCACTTGTGAGTGTGTATCTGCGTGCGTTCGTGTGTGTGCATGTGCTGGTGTGTTGCAATATGATAAATGTGTTCCACCCCATAATCTATGTGTTTCAAAATATGATGTATGTGAGTATGAACTTTGAATTATTTCCTAAACAGAGGGCCATAAATCTTGTAACTTTGGTGAAGAGTGTGCGTTCTCCCTCTCTCTCTCTCTCTCTTTATATGAATAATGCAGTCGAGACTGGCCAGCTGCTTAGATTTACAGAGTGAGACTGACTGCTGATGGGAAACAAACGGCTCTTTCCTGCTCTAAAGGTGGAAAAAAAGATACACTGGGTGGCAGATCAGACTGTCTGAGATGTTTTGCTTTCACCCGGCACCAAGGTCACGTCAAGCAGCAATCCTTTAACACAATGAGTGTGTGAGAGTGCGCGTGTGACCTTGGGACTGACGTAGGTGTATTTATGTGCGGTAACCCACCCTAAATGACAGAAAGCCATGTAAGCAGACCTGGCCCGAATACACCTGTGATGTTAAGAGGCTGTTATGTTGCAAAAAAAGAGCCGAATTTTAGCACATGTACTGTATACTTCATGAGGCATGCAATCCCATAATGCATTGCAAAAAGCTTGGAAAAAGGTAAATGTTTCATTCCTTAGAAAGTATCAATTTAATAAAAAAAAATTCAAAAAGCAGTTTAATTCAATTAAAAACTAACTATTTTATACACTGCTTTGTGTTTTATGCTTGTTTGAGTTTCACTTCAGTGTCTTCTAACAATGTTTTTGACTTTACAGTTCAACAGTGAAAATGCAATATTACAAGCAACCATAAACCTTTTTTACACTACTTTTTCCTTTGATCAAACTTGCTCTGATTTGACCCCAACCGCAAAGCACGCAGGGTAATCTGCATTGTCATAATATAAAATATACATGACTTTCTTCTTGATATTTTTTTGTTTTGTTTTAATGCAAGCAATATTCAACATACACTCACCTAAAGGATTATTAGGAACACCATACTAATACTGTGTTTGACCCCCTTTCGCCTTCAGAACTGCCTTAATTCTATGTGGCATTGATTCAACAAGGTGCTGAAAGCATTCTTTAGAAATGTTGGCCCATATTGATAGGATAGCATCTTGCAGTTGATGGAGATTTGTGGGATGCACATCCAGGGCACGAAGCTCCAGTTCCACCACATCCCAAAGATGCTCTATTGGGTTGAGATCTGGTGACTGTGGGGGCCATTTTAGTACAGTGAACTCATTGTCATGTTCAAGAAACCAATTTGAAATTATTCAAGCTTTGTGACATGGTGCATTATCCTGCTGGAAGTAGCCATCAGAGGATGGGTACATGGTGGTCATAAAGGGATGGAGATGGTCAGAAACAATGCTCAGGTAGGCCGTGGCATTTAAACGATGCCCAATTGGCACTAAGGGGCCTAAAGTGTGCCAAGAAAACATCCCCCACACCATTACACCACCACCACCAGCCTGCACAGTGGTAACAAGGCATGATGGATCCATGTTCTCATTCTGTTTACGCCAAATTCTGACTCTACCATCTGAATGTCTCAACAGAAATAGAGACTCATCAGACCAGGCAACATTTTTCCAGTCTTCAACCGTCCAATTTTGGTGAGCTCGTGCAAATTGTAGCCTCTTTTTCCTATTTGTAGTGGCGATGAGTGGTACCCGGTGGGGTCTTCTGCTGTTGTAGCCCATCCGCCTCAAGGTTGTGCGTGTTGTGGCTTCACAAATGCTTTGCTGCATACCTCGGTTGTAACGAGTGGTTATTTCAGTCAAAGTTGCTCTTCTATCAGCTTGAATCAGTCGGCCTATTCTCCTCTGACCTCTAGCATCAACAAGGCATTTTTGCCCACAGGACTGCCGCATACTGGATGTTTTTCCCTTTTCACCCCATTCTTTGTAAACCCTAGAAATGGTTGTGCGTGAAAATCCCAGTAACTGAGCAGATTGTGAAATACTCAGACCGGCCCGTCTGGCACCAACAACCATGCCACGCTCAAAATTGCTTAAATCACCTTTCTTTCCCATTCTGACATTCAGTTTGGAGTTCAGGAGATTGTCTTGACCAGGACCACACCCCTAAATGCATTGAAGCAACTGCCATGTGATTGGTTGATTAGATAATTGCATTAATGAGAAATTGAACAGGTGTTCCTAATAATCCTTTAGGTGAGTGTATATTTCCCCACACAGAGTTCAAAAGAAAAAAAAAATCAATACATTGTACACTTCCTTTCAAAAGTTTGGGGTCTGTAAGATTTTTGTTTTGAAAGAAGTTATCGTTTTTATTCAGCAAGGATGCATTAAATTGTTCAAAAAGACATTGACATTTTTACAAAAGATTTCTATTTCAAATAAAAACTGTTATTTTGAGCTAACTATTCAAAGGAAATCTTGAAATTATATTAATATTCCATAAAAACGTATTATGAAGCACAAATGTAATAAACAGTGATAATAATAAGAAATGTTTCTTGAGCAGAAAATCAGCATATTAGAATGATGTCTGAAGGAACATTAGACACTAAAGTCTGCTGAAAAAAATAGATTTGCATCACAGAAATGAAATACAGTTTTTAAATTTTAAATATTTTACAATATTTGTTTACTGTGTTTTTAATCAAATAAATGCAACCTTGGTGAGCTAGAGATTTTATTAGCTCCAAACTTCTCAGCAGTAAATATGTATTTATTTATATATATTTAGTCTCCTCCATTTAATTCCAACCCCATGTAATTAACAATAATATACCAATGAATAATGTAATATTTTCAAGCTTGTTCCTCACTTCTTTTTGAACTTTCACAGTATTAAAAAAAAAATCACCATCCACTTTCCTTGTATGGAAAAGCAGCATGGGCAACTGCTCCACTTGTGTTTCACCGATGACAATAATATGACATGAGGGTGTGTAAATAACTGCCAAATTTTAATTTTTGGATGAACTATTCTTTTAATCTCTCTCTCTCTCTCTCGATGCACACACTAGAGAGTCTGTAGAGTCCTGTGGCCCGTTTTGTTTGCACATAACAGTGTGATAACAGTCAATTGAGATAAATATTTAGGTTAAGCATATTTCAGAGGAACTAGAGGAGGGGTTACGTTAAAGGTTTGGACCAGATCAAGTGAAAGGATCTTCAGAACACCCTTAAAACCAAATAAAGCCACTTTAGCGTGGCAGGGTGAGTTTAACACCTCCCTTATGCAATATTAAACATACGTGTGTGTTGATTTAAAATGAGTCTGGGAGTGAATGAGGGGCGAGTGTGTGTGTGATCAAACCAGGACGCTCCTGACTTCGCCCTTGTCAACATTCTCTCCTGTCCACCATCATTCATCCCCCCCAGACTGAACCCAAAGAGACCAGCACAGGCCAGTGCAACTCAGCACATTCCTCCCTCATGAATTTTAATTAAACACGCTGCCTTCCTTTCACTCACTTCCCAAAATAAATGGTCGGAAAATATAAGACATCTGCCCGGGATATATCATTTACATTTCTCTGACGATAAATCACCGGCCGCTGTTTCAGATATCAATTAGATGAGTCGCATTGATTGAATAAATTCAAACTGTCTCGGGCGGCCAGGATGTATGAGGGAGGCCTGCGAGGGGTGTGGCTGTCTTTCCACGGAGGGGAGGGAAACTCTGTGTTTGATCTGATTAAGTACTTTTAAATCACATGCATACACACACACACACAGCGATAGATTACATTGGATCTCATTTTTTACAACGGTCACAGCTGTTGTCCAAACAGAGGCTTCCGAGGCACTTCCTGTTAGAGATGGTTTGAAAAGAATCGAAACATCACTCCAATATTGCAAACCATGGCTGTCAATAGATTAAAAACTTTAACCGAATTAAATACATAATTGTTGAATTACACAATTAAATATAGCTGCAAGCAGCGATTACCGGGGTTCAAGTGCTTCAGGTATTTAAACAAATAAGGAAAAAGACATTACATATTATTTAACAAGCCTGTAACCACCTAAATCAATTATTAAAAAAGCATTTTTGGCAATTCTAGGTGATTTACCATAAAAAGTTATGACTGTTATAGCGTCAGCTGTGGTCTGATCTCCCTAAAACTTTGCATGCTTGTTTAGAATCACCTGTCGCAGAGGGTTTCATAAAGTTTAGAGTTTTCGTTTAGTCTTTATAGGCTTTTGGGTATATTTGGTCAGGCCCCTTTTCTAAAGGACCCCATTATAGCTTCCCAAAGGATAAATTTCAACATGTTTTTGATAATTATGAATGAATGAATGAATGAATGATGCATTTATATAGCGCATTTATTGTGTATTGCCGAACACCCAAAGCGCTTTACAATCATGTGGGGGTCTCTCCTCAACCCCCACCAGTGTGCAGCATCCACTTGGATGATGTGACGGCAGCCACAGTACAATGGCGCCAGTGCGCTCACCACACACCAGCTACAGGTGGAGAGGAGAGAGAGTCATAGAGCCAATCAAATGGATGGGGATTACTAGGAGGCCATGATTGATAAGGGCCAGTGGAGGGAATTTGGCCAGGACACCGGGGTTACACCCCTACTCTTTACGAGAAGTGCCATGGGATTTTTAGTGACCACAGAGAGTCAGGACCTCGGTTTAACGTCTCATCCGAAAGACGGTGCTTTTTACAGTATAGTGTCCCCGTCACTATACTGGGGTGTTAGGACCCACACAGACACAGGGTGAGCACCCCCTGCTGGCCTCACTAACACCTCTTCCAACAGCAACCTAGTTTTCACCAGAGGTCTCCCATCCAGGTATTGACCAGGCTCAACTCTGCTTAGCTTCAGTGGGCAACCTGTCTTGGGCTGCAGGGTGATATGGCTGTGGATTATTGACCAAGAAAGTCCAGAGAATTGCACTGCGGTAGTTTTTTCCAGACTGAGTGAAAATCCTAGGACTAGTTCGCAAAAGTAGGTTTTTTTACATCTTCTCAATCATTTAAAAAACAGTTTGATTGACAGCAGTGGTTGTAGAGGCAAGTTGTTTGGAACGGGGAGTTCTATCATACGATATGAATATCGCGTGTATGTGTGGATAACCACGCAATGTACAATTGTTTATGCACTCAAAAAATGTGATACCTCGCCCCAATGGCCGATTTATTTCCAATTTCTCAGACTTTTGGGGTCATGAGTCAAACAGGCCCACTGAGTTTCGTTCCGATCGGCCTCCGTTAACCTTGTCTAATAGGTGCTCAAACTTCATTGGCCAATGGCGACCATGTTTTTTTGAGATACATAAATGTCCCCATAGACACTTGTGGCACTTTGGACCAAGCACACGCACAGCCATTTTCATGTTGATAGGACAAATGGTTGCCTAGTTATAGCCATTTTATGTTTTTTCCCTCTTATAGCGCCACCAAGTGGCTAATCGCTGCAATCTCTTTTTTCCTGTGACCTCAGCTTGAGCTCTTACATAAGTGTTCTGAGGTTGGCGAAGATATCTCGTTCCGTTCAGGAGTTATAGGCATTTTACTAAAAGTGGCCCTGCCCCCTTTAAACAGTTTGGCATCCCTTTGTCACGGTGAGTCAAAAATTAAACTTTTTTTCAGCAGACTTTAGTGTCTCATGTTCTTTCAGAATCTTTCTGTTTGGAAAAACCTAGGACTAGTTCGCAAAAGTAGGTTTTGCAAAAAATGTGAAATACCTGAAAATTCGCTCACGATCGAATCTGTGTGTGCATTTTGTCTGGCTTGAGCCAAGGATTCCAACAACATAAGACACTTGAGCCTGTGACTGATGGTTTAGGAGTTATGAGCGATTTCGTACTTTCGATCGCTGTGGTGCCCCCGTCAGGCCGATTGGGGCGAGCCTTGGTCAAGTTGTCAGTGGTGTGAGTACTACCATCCCTCCAAGTTTCAATTCTCTACGACTTACAGTTTGGTCTGCATAATCAGTTTTACATGGAAATTGCTCATTAGCGACCATTCTAACAATTACAATAGGTTTTCAGAGCTTCGCGCTTCAACCCCTAAAAGTATTTTTCAATATTTCCTAGAACTCAAATTAAGATAACAAGAAAAGCATTAAACAGTTATTACAAAAAGCCTTCATAAATCAGTGTATGTGTTTTACATGCATGCATTTTTTAATGTATGATGTTTAATTGTTTATTGGGGTCAGAAAGATTTTATGTTTCTGAAAGAAGTCTCTTTTGCTCATCAAGGCTGCATTTATTTGATCACAAATACAGTAAACATTGTAATATTTTACAATATTTTTACAATTTAAAATAACTGATTTTTATTTTAATATAGTTCAAATTGTAATTTATTCCTGTGATGGCAAAGCTGATTTTCAGCAGTCATTACTACAGTCTTCATTTTCACATGATCCTTCAGAAATCATTCTAATATGCTGATTTGGTGCTCAAGAAACATTTCATATTATTATCAATGTTGAAAACAATTTTGTGCTGCTTAATGTTTTTGTGGAAACCGTGATACATTTATTTAGGATTCTTTGATGAATAGAAAGTTCAAAAGAGCATTTATTTTAAATAGAAATCCTTTTTAAAATTACAAATGTCACCTTTGATCAATTTAATGTCTTTACTCATACAAATATTTTGATTTAAAAATAAATAAAAATAATAAAGAATTTGCTACATGAATGTGTTCAACTGAAAGCTATAGTAATAAAGTTCCCACAGTTTTCACAAAACACTTTGATAGTTTTTTATTTGACTGTTATGCTTTACGCAGACAGAACGTGAATAATGAAAGATATTTACTGAGGAGAGGAAAAGGAGAACAATGGGACCAGGACATGATGCAGTCCAGACTCCAAACCTGCATCCATGGGAGTACTAAAGGAAGAGTCCAAAATTAAAACCAGCCAAGTGCCAAACGCATGTAAAAATTGGGTTTAGTGAGTAAATAAATAAAACTCTCCAGTTGGCTGGTAACTTTATTACAAACCGCCACATAATACGTTCTCTAACTGTAAGAATAATTATCTGACTCTAGTTGCAGGAAGTTACAGGAGCTATTCAAATCAAAGACACACTGTCTGCTAAAGAAAACATTTGTCACACGTCTTCTAACTTTTACCTCACTGGAACATTCACCATCATAAGTTCATCAAGCGTGCCTAAAGTTTTTTTTTTCCTTCAGAACTCCATGTGGCAACACATATGCTGAATATTCCTTGCAACCAAAACAAAAAACTCAGGAACAACATCCCAATGTATTGTGGTGCTGCTGACTGCATGCTTTGCAGCTGGGCTCAAATCAGAGCGAATTTGATCTAATTACTCACTAGGAAAATAAATGTAGGCAAAACTGGTTTAGAGGTATTTATAGTTGGTTGTACCTTTGCTTTTCACTGTAATATGCATGCTGTGCATGTATGTTACTATAGTTGAGCTTTACAGTCCCAGAAGTGAATTGCTGGCTTGCTGGACCCATTCATTATTGCTATACCAGCTTGTATTATGTTGCTTGCTGTTCACCGTTTCTGTGTGACTTTGTAGTGCAACATAAATAAAGTCATCTAAAATAATACAATTTGTGTCAAACCTTACATTACCTCAATATTTCAAATGTGATGCTTTGGGTGGCACAATGTGCTGTTTATCACAAATATACAAAGTAATAGCTAAACTACTGCATTGGCATTACAACAAAATACAGTGCCCTCCATTAGTACTGGAACAGTAAAGACAAAATTGCTTTGTTGGCTGTGGAGTCAAGACATGTGGAGTCAAGACGTGTGCAAATATGATTAAAATATGAATATGAGACAAAACTACAGAATGTCACATTTTATTATTAGCCGTTTCAACACATATGTTTTACCAAATAAAAAGAACAGCACTTTTAGATTTCATCCCACTCATTGATGTGAGCATAAGTATTGGGACAGTTGAACATAAGGCAGATATAAAAGATTAAAAGCTATTATTTAGTTGCAGATCCCTTGCGCACAATCACAGCAGTGAGTCTGTGACCCATAGACATCATCAGACTCTTGGTCTCATCCTTTGAAATACTTTTCCCAGCCTTTAATGCAGCCAATTCCAATTGTTGCTTGTTTCTGCCTTTACTCTCCTCTCCAGCTGGTAAAATTCATGTTCATTTGGATTTAAATGTGGAGATTGACTTGGGCAATATCTAAGACTTTCCATTTCTTTGCCCTTATAAATTCCTTGACTGAACTGGCAGGGTGTTTTGGGTCATTGTCCTGATGCAATATGAAGCACTTCCCAATGAATCTGGTGGCATTTTCTTGAATATTGGTAGGCAAGTGCTTTTGTGCTTTTGTGCAGACTCTAATCTTGCCTTTCTATTTTTGGTGCTGGTCAGAGGTTTGCATCTTGCTGTGTAGCATCTGTAATTCTGTGTCAAAGTCTCCTGAGGACAGTAAATTGTCAGAACATCACCCCAGCTTTCTGGAAGTTGTTGGTAATTTTACAGACACGTCTTTTAGGATTAATTTTCACAGCTTTTATGATTTGTCTGTCATCATCTACTGTTGTTTTCTCAGCCGATCAGGTAGTTGTTGGTTGCTGGTGTCGCTGGTGGTTTCCAAACTCTTGATTTCTCCATGCCCTTTGTTTTTGCTAGAGCTCTAACTGACTTCCTCTTTTCTTTTAGCATCCAAATTGCTTGCTTTTCTCTCAAAGTCAGCTCCCTTCATCCTGGTTTATGTGTGTCATCATCGAATGCAAGATTCAGAATACAGAAGTAATGGGACACAGCTGATCGCTTAGAAAGACCTGTGAGGCAACTGTTCCAATACTTATGCTCACATCAGATAGAGGGATGAACTCTAAAAGTGATGAACTTCTTAGCTGGTAAAACATCTATGTGTTGAATCACCCAATAATAAAATGTAACATTCTATAGTTTTGTCTCATATTCATCTTTTAATCATATTTGTAAATGTCTTGACTCCACAGCCAACAGAGCAATTTTGTCTTTACTGTTCCAATACACTGTATATCCCACCATTCAAAAGTTTGGAGTCATTCATGTTAAAAAAAAAAATAAAATAAAAAAAATTACTTTATAGTACCTTTATTTATCAAAGATGTATTCAATTTATAATGTTACAAAATATGTTTCTTACGCACCAAATGAGTAAATTAAAATGATTTCTGAAGGATCATGTGACACCGACTGAAATAATGGCTGCTAAAAAAATTCAGCTTTGCCATCACAGGAATTCAATTTCATAAATATGTTAGAACAGAAAATGGTAACACTTTACAATAAGGTTCCATTTATTAACATTAGTTAATAACATTAGTAAACATGAACTAAGAATGAACAATACTTCTACAGCATTTATTAATCTTAGTTAATGTTAATTTCAGCATTTACTGATGCATTATTAAATTCACAAGTTGTGTTTGTTAACATTAGTTAATGTAGTGTGAACTAACATGAGTAAACAATGAACAACTGTATTTTCATTAACATTAACAAAGTTTAATAAATAGTGTAATAAATGCATTGTTCATTGTTTGTTCATGTTAGTTAATACATTGATTAATGTTAATAAATGGAACCTTATTCTAAAGTGTTACCCAGAAAATAGTTATAATAATTGTAACTCTATCTTTCTGTATTTTTGATCAAATAAATGCAGCCTTGGTGAGTATAAGAGACTTCTTTCAAAAACAAACATTAAAAAATTCTTACTGACACAAAAACGTTTTACATTAATGTAAATATGCATCAAATAATATAAACTGCAGATTTGTGGCTTAAAAATATTAACAGCTGGTACATTTTTTCAGTTCACCCACCATTAACAAGTGAAGCAAAAACATCACAACTTTATCACTGGCCCAATACGGTCGTTCTAGTTCAAATGCTTTGAACCAGTTGCTACATATCTACTTAGCTCCACTGGAGTCAGGATTCAGTCCTGATCCCACTCCATTTCATGTTATCAGGTCAGTGGGGACTGTAGGAGTACCGGCCAGGTACTTATTGCTTTATATCTGATGGAACGACAGAAGTCACTACTCCATCTTGGACTAATTGAGTCTCTCTGACACTATAATCTGAACAGCTCTCACCCCAGACAAACATGCTGGCTAATTAACAGAGGCTTCATTAGGATAGAAAGGAAAAAGTAGAAAGGGGACAGCACTGAATGAGATCCCTTAAGTGATTAACAAACAGGGCAATTCAGCATGAGCTGTGATACCCAGCACTTACTAAATAGGACACAAGGCGACTGTGAAGTTTAGGACTTTAGTCAGATTTGCTCATTTAAAGAGGATTTATGTTGCATTACATACTAAGGTGGATGTGAGAAACTCCTACTCCTAAGCGACCGCAGACTAGATAGAATGGCGCTTGGAAAATTACGTGTAAAGAAACAAAATGGCATTTGTCGAACTGAGGAAAGATCAGTCTTAATTTAACATCCAGGTTATTTTGTTACAAAATGTAGAAACCACGATTTAGTGGTGCATTTTAATTGCTTCAAAATTTGGATACCATACCCGCAACATCCAGAAATGAATCGAGAATGCATTTTTAAATTCCCATCCAGTTCCTTAATTTGAATTGAGACAGCTAACAGGATGCAGAATTCCAATTTGAATTTGAACACAAGAAAGTCAAATTAAAAGAGACCACTTTCTGATCAGCTATATTTTTTTAAAGTTTGAATGTTGGCTTGACAAAGGCAGGCTGGAATGCATTAGCTGTGTTGAATTTCCTTGAATTGCCATTCAGTAAATTCCTCCACCTGTCATTCCAATTGAAATTCCAAGTCAGCTTCCTGTGGGGTGTGACCAATTCAATTCAAATTCCCACTTATTCATTAAAAGCAAGCCAATCTTCAATTGCGAAGAGTTCGAATGGTGTTCTATTTCACTTCTCCAAGTCTTTACGAGTTGGATGGAACCCAGCATCAGCCTTGTTTTCAGACTCTGAGTGGGTGTCGTTTCTAGTAAAAGCGTATCAATTTGCAAGTCGTCAGTTATATTGATTCAGTTGGCATATCTTGGTCAGCTCTCAGGTATCACAGCAGTGCTCAGTGAAGAAGACGCCGCGTTAACCAGTCCGTAAGCCTTTTTCAAGAGGACCCAGTAAGACTTAAACAGGTCAGTTTCTGGTGACAGCTGTGTCCAAAGCTTGATTTAAAACGGTCACTTTAGGCGGGAACACATACTGACAGTGTCTGCTTAAACCCTGAGAGCACCTGGCAGGAAAGCGGCAGCAAATAAACCTTTTCCCTTTAAAATGTAAACGCCATCATGTCAGCTGAGGTTGCGCAGTTTTCCTCACAATAAAAAGTGATTTATTCAGTGTTGGGTGGCTGTCAGCGTGTTTCTCCAGGCCTTCGCCGACTCTAATTTATACTTAAATTGCCTCCGAGGAGATACGGCGCAACAAGCCGAGAGACTAGGGTTGTCTGACTGCGCCCCTCGTCCACCCGAGCCCCCGGCCACGCCCCACCCATTTGCCCCTGCCCTCTGCCTGTCTCGGAGGTGAAGAGCTGGAAGAAGGCGTCGTAATGGTCTCATCTCCTAATGCCATTACCATCACTCTGAGGTTAAAGAGATCACTCCCAGGATCAATGATGAGCAGAACACGGCAGCAGACACCAGTCACAAAGTGGCGAATTAATGCTTTGCCTCCTAATTGATCGAAAAGTGTTGCCAGAAGGTTCAAAGGTATTAAAAAAATGACTGTTTTGCTAATTTACAGGCGCTGTCAACCGGAGAGAACAGAGGGAGTGGAATGGTGGTGTCTGGGTAATGGGCTAAGGGCAGACTTACGTAGCATGCTAACAGCCCACTGTTGACTAAATGGCTGCTTTTCTGTGTACAGGTCATGAGTCTGTAATTTATGACTTCAATTTTGAAGGCTTCTTCTTCTCTCTAGATATGGTTTCTCTTAATGACTCGCGGAGGAAATGCATAAACTTTAACCTTGCCGTTTTTCCAGAGGTAAAGCACCTTCTCTGGTGAAAGAGAAGTTTAGAAATGCTAGCCCGTCATTTTGGGATCTTTATAGTCAGATTAGCTGAATGACTTTGCACTGATTTAGGTTTAAAGAATCACATATAACATAAAACTCATGTCACAAAATAAAGTGAAACATACAGTTACAGTTTATGGATATTTAGTTAACCACAAAACTTCTAAAGTAGTATAAAATAATTAAAATATATTAAACACTCTTCTTTTGAACATTCAATTCATCAAAGAATCCTGGAAAAAAAAAACATATACATCACAGTTTCCACCAAAATATTAAGCAGCACAACTGTTTCAACACTGATATATATGTATATATATATAAAACACAGGAATAAATTACATTTTAGAATATATTAAAATACAACAAAAGTTAATTTAAATTGTATTGCTATTTCACAAAATTACTGTATTTTTTCATGTGAATTAATTCACCCTGAATTATTATTTAATTAATAATTATTATAATTTAATTAATAATGAATTTTTGGATAAATACGTATTTTATAAGACCTTAGTTGTGCTGGCACAGTTCTGATGGTTCACCAACTAAACCAGCCTAAACCAACCAGGACCAGAATGGTAATTCATACATTCTGTGCTGCCATCACTGTCATACCAATCATGCAGATATCTTCAGCTTCTTTTATTTTTTCATTTCTAACACCATATAGCATAACCACAGCCCTGGGGGAGAGAGAGACAGATAGACTGGGGCTATTTCTGCTCTTTTCCATTAGCTCATGTTCTTATCCTGCTCCACAGCTGACTGATCAGCAATCAACACTAGTTTGTTTCAATCAGCCACTGCAGCCCTACCTGCTAATTTACTCTATGGCCCGTTAGAGGTAAATTTGTGTGCTTGCGAGTGTGACAGAAGAGAGACAGAAAGACAGCAGGATACTGGGATGATCTCTCATTAGTGGATTTACCTAAAAGGCACCTGGATTTAGTGCCCCTGCACCCAATTTGTGAGGTCATAAATCTATAAAAATGAATTTTTTTATGTATTTTAAACTACCTGGAATTAATTTGTTGGGGAGTAACTAAAAGCAGAGACATCATAAAGGCAGAAAATGGTCCACTCATATAAAAATAAATGGGAGAAATTGTAACACAGATGTAGTCCAACCGTACATCTACAAGAGCCAATCATCTTTTTCTCAAAGGCATCATCCTTTTACTCTTGAATGAACGTGCATTAGCTGGACCAGCCTGAGACATTTGAAGACAATTTTCGATTAAAAAAATAAGACAATTTTATAATAAAGAAGCACAATTTATGACATCATAGTTGTCAGATTTTATTCCTGACTTGAAATGAATAGATAGGAGCTGTTCCAACTCATTTTAGTGAAACAGTTCATTCGTAGGTTTCATTTAGATAAATAAATCACTGTTCACATAAATGATTCATCCAAAAAAAAAAGAAAAAAAAAAAAAAAAGAAATTTAACCCATGTCTTCTTTTTTTTAGTAGTTCAGCCAAAAATGAAAATTTGCTGAATATTTACTCACCCTCAGGCCATCCGAGATGAGTTTTTCATCAGAACAGATTTGGAGAAATTCAGCATTACATCACTGGCTCAGCAAAAGGTTCTTTTACAGTGAATTTTTATTTATTTATTTTTTTTTTACTGGAGGAAGCAACATTATGTATTATTTTGGCCAGAGGTGAAGTTTTGAAGTTTGAGAGTTTGAAGAAACCCCTTAATGATGGATTTGTTTATTACAAACAGGTAGTTTTTGCATCACAAGATGTTAATGGATGGACTGTGGATTATTGTGATGTTTTTATCAGCTGTTCGGACTCTCGTTCTGACGGCACCCATTCACTGCAGAGGATCCATTGGCGAGCAAGTGATGTAATGCTAAATTTCACCCCATCTGTTTTGATGGAGAAACAAACTAATCTACATCTCTGATGGATAAATGAGAAATAAATAAATGAGTGATTTTAATAAAGTTGAAAGTCGTTTTGCTGTAGTTGCAGAATTCTGACAGCTACACAGATGCTGTATCCTTATATACAGTAGCTTCAATGTAGTTAGCTGTTCTTTTAAAAGAGTATCTTAACTTGATTAGCTTGTGTCCAAGCAGCATCCACAACACCGTTTCGGTATTTCAAAACAGTGCATCTCTCTTCCTCCTTCCTTAAATTCCCCATTTAGTCAGATAATGTCACGGCGGAGACAGATGTGGATGCGGTTGGCTTGTATTTAGCCATGCCCTTACGCAAGCAGCGCATGCTGAGCCAAGATGGAGGATGTACAGCATATTCAGATACATTAACAACCTTGTTACCACTGATAAAGGCCTCACATGGCCTGGAATCTTCTCTCAGGCAAGACAAATCTATAAATAGAGTATACACTACATGTGTGAGTGAGAAAGATTAGCTTTCAACGCGTCTGATTTATATACAGCCGGGGCAATCCCTTACAGTGAGGGTACAGCAGTCATCTCTTCATGTCTGTAATTCCCAGCATTGCCTGTGCGTGAAAGCCTCTGATACTCTTTTAGCCCCAAGGTGTAATGTTTGATAATATAACTACTGCTTCTGTCAAAGCGTTTTCTGTGCAAATACATTACAGGCGCCTGGGACTCTAAACATTTATATTAAAGAGCAGAGAATGAGGAAGGAGCGAAGAAAGAAGAGTGGAAAAAATATGCATTGATTAAAAGCCCGAGATAGTCCATCCAATACCGCCCAAAGAACATCAGTTATTTTGCATTCTGACAAGCCGATTGATAACTTCTACGCGCGAAGCAGGAATGACAAATGCAGATGGAAAGTGGCTTTGACAAAAACGATAACAGCATCAGTCTCCGGGGGCCACGGAGGTACGCATGCGAGCTGTTTAAAATATTTAATCATTTTATGAAGGCTGCAAGATGTTGTTTGACCCTGGAGGAGCGTGAATGTCACATGGATCAGAAAATTGCCGAGACTTTGAAGTGAGACAAGGAAGGGAGCAGTTCCCGTAATGACTCCTACTTGATGTATTGTAATTTTCACATGTTATTCTGTCTCTATGTCTGGAGGATAAGTAGAATCATCTAATCCTGAACAAGATGGGAGAGAGCGAGCAAGCGAGCGAAAGAGAAATTGGGGTGTTTGTGAAGACTGAAATGTTATCAGATCCGAGTATCGGGCCTACAAAATGTTTTGCTTGTCCGTTTTTTCATCTCAGGACAGAAAGCAATAGCAGTGCTGTGTAAAACACCTCAGGGCCGAGGCTGTCGGTGTCAAAGGTATCAGGATTTTTAGCATGTTAGCTTTTTTGCTGCTCACAGCCATGTCCGTTCTTCAGACCTCTCAAAGTGTCATTGATTCCAGTTGTTGTCCTTTACGACAGCTCGCTTTGTCAAGCGAGCAATTTTTACTTGTGAGTTCCTTTAATGGAGCATTTTAATGCTCTAGCTCTTGTTGCAGTTTTTTCAAAAGTACATTTACATTTATTTATTTGGCAGACGCTTTTATCCAAAGAAACTTACAGTGCATTTAAGGTATGCATTTTATCAGTACGTAAAAACCTATTAACATGGTGATCATGTCGTTGAAAATATAATAAAATATTATTATTCAAAACATTATATATATATATATATATATATATATATATATATATATATATATATATATATATATATATATATATATCACTGTTTTGAATGAATCCCCTGAGTGAATGATTCATTGACTTGCTCATAAAACAGTCTTTTTTGTTACTGCATAATTCTGCATTTTTGAATGCATTAGTTGACTGAATGATTCAAAGACTTACTTAGAAAGAAAAAGTCAGTTGTTACATAACTGAATAAATCTGCATTTTTGAACAAATCATGTTTTGTTCCTTAATGAATCAGAAATGAATGATTCTATGAAAAAGATGACAAGTTGTTTGGACAAGTAATTGTCTTTTTCATAGAATCATTAATATATATATATATATATATAAAAATAAAAGGTTGGTGTGGATTTATGTTATTTATATTAATGATTCTATGAAAAAGATTGAAGATGAAAAAGATCATTAATATACTGTATATATATATATATATATACACAGTATATTAATGATCTTTTTCATCTTCAATCTTTTTCATAGAATCATTAATATAAATAACATAAATCCACACCAACCTTTTATTTTCCTTACAGACAATATATAGCATCTAAAACAGTCAAAAAGGACCAATGTCCTCTCAACAAGATCCATATAAAATATGGTCACATTTTAGCTGTTTTACAGAATGGTTTTCTCCATCCTCCTTAGAGAAAATTAGTTAGATCATTTCACCATTTGGCCATAAATAATCCATGATGGTAATTTTTGTAGAGCAAAATTTGTCTGGTTGAACATTAGCTAATTGGCTTGGCAACATAAACTGTTGCACAGATGAATGGAAATCTCTAGTCTTTAAGTGAACACATGTTTGCTCTCGTCTCCCCCTCTTATTCCAGACTTACTTTCGAATAATTTTACAAACACACATCATTGCAACGTTCATTAAATCTGTGTGCAAAAACATATGAGCTCTGAGGGAATAAGTAGTTCTTCCCCTTCCTAGCCGGTCCCGGTCAGTGTGGGGCTTTTGCAGTTTGTCCAAGGACTCTGCTGGTCTCTATCCATATGGCTTTTCCACATTCCTGTCAGCAGGGTGCTGCTCATATCAAAGAGTTTCAATCCCATGTCCAGCCAGGGGCCCTGTCCTACTCTGATCATCAACTCTCAATATGCTAGCAAATTAGTCCAACAACATCCGCTATTGCAATCGGCTTACGCTAAATCTGATGTCTGAGAAGCAACTCTGACAATTAAGAGACATTTGTTAATGAAGAAGATTAAAGGGTGATATTAAAGATTTAGAAAGAAGAAAGAGAACGAGCATTTAGGCGTTTCCGAGAGCTGACTGAAGAACGAGAAGCACACTGTCTTTGCGAGACATGTTAGATATACGCAGTTTATAGAGACATAAAATGAGAATGACCTACGCGAGACGGAGGGCTGATAACGAGAAGAGACTAGGACATGTTCGACATCAATGCTTCGAGAAAAAAAGAAGAACGATTTCCATTTTAATATGTCGATGGTCGTGTCCTGAGGACGACTGGAAGACCTACCACAGGCTATCATTCAGGAACAATCTCCTGTGCTGCTACGCCATGTAAATCATTGCACAGGGCTTAAGGATATCTGCAAATAAAGGCTTTCAAAAGAGATTGATAACAGCTAATGTAGCCCTCAGGAATCAAGAGACAAGTCATATGCTATATTTCCTCGCCTGAAGGCCGGGCTATTATTGTACACCCATGCTGCGTATGGAAAAGGCTCAATGCAATTCAACATCCACTTCATTCTCAGTGCCATGTGTTGGTCCAGGCTGTCATAATTGATGTACATTTTATATAAATGCCTTTGGACTACGGTAAATTGGGGGATGTGTCGTGGGTTTCGACTGCAGTATGTTTTAGCACTAAAGTCAGATGGAGCTGGATAGCATGCGTGCCCACTGATGCCACACATCCTCTTGAAATGGATAGCAGACATGCCCACATAATTAAACGCATCAGATAAGCTGGGCTATTATGGTAATTAGGAGATGTTATTACTGTGGATGTTGATATGAGATTTGCCTTTAGGCCCGTCATCCCCCCCAAACCCCACCCATGCCCCCCGAATGTGATACACAGACCCACCCTCTGACCCACTTACAAACGCTCAAACTGACAGCACATGCTGATCATTCACATTCACTATTGATTGACTGTGTAGTTTGTTTCAGTGTTAAAACTCGTTTAATACTTTCTCATATCTAAATTTGGGATGAAAGGAAGAACAGTTTTGCTTCAGATTAAGAGAAATAAGCAGGTAATAGTACTGTGAGTTCATTCCTCATAACTTCAACTCCCAAATGGAACTTTTTAATCTCACAATGTTAATTTGTTTCCCATTTTAACTTCATATCCTGTCATCAGCGTTGTTATGATTAACTAAAACTAATGAAATATAGATGAAATAAAATAAAATATGAAGGAAAAACTGGAATGGAAATTAGAAATGCTGATTTGGCAACTAACTAATTTTAAGTTGGAAGTAGTAAAATTACTCAAACTAAAATAAAAATAAAGCTATATAAACAAAAGCTAATAAAACGTCCAAAGCAAATAACAAAATTAGCCTACTAAAACTAAAATGAAAATTGAAAATACAAAACTAAAAGCTAATTCAAAATTTTAATAAAAACTATAATAGTATATAAATAGTACTAAAATAACAATTATTGTCAATGCAATGATATTTTACAATCACATCTTATTATTTCTTATTTTAAAGTTAATTTCAAAATAATTTTTTATTACATTTATTTATTTGATCATTTATTTTGGACTTTGAGGCAGTAACAAACTTCTACAGGGAAGGTACTATCTGTTGGTTGAACAATGGATGGGGAGAATATTAAAACAATTTGTTTGAAATTCAAATACAAAGATTTCAGTGCTTTTGTAAATAAAAGACTAAGATGGTGTTGTTTCATTTGATGAATCAGCACAAATTTGGACTGAATGCTAATTTGTATTGCTCGGTTTGTACACAACAGGAGCAGAATGCATTACCTCAATGGTACAGCAAGAAAACAATGCAAAGTTATACTGCAGAGTTTTGTTTAGATCATACAAGCCCAATCATCTTCATAAACCTGCTGCTTATTAGGAAGCTAAAACACTCAAAAGTTTTTTCCCCCCTGATCTATAACAGATCAGTCCATATGTTAGTTAGCAGCGTCTGCTATGGCAGCATCTTCCCTGCATTCTATAAATACCCTGTACTATCTGTGTGCCAGCGTCCCTCCCTTTGTCGCTTGCAAAGGAAGTGCTGTTCTGTCCACCCAGCCTTGCACTGTGTGCCACTTTGCCTTTCTCTGCGAGTCCTGGCTGCTCTCCCGCCTCACCCACTGTGCCCTTCAAAATGCCAACCCTCTCTCACACCTGCAACGCTGTCACATTGGCACTCGTCAGTCCTTGCAGTCGCCCAGAAGCACCGTGCCCATTCAAACTGAGGGGGTATGTGCCCTCTGCGATTCTGGAGCCAAGTGTAGTTTTAAATATATTTTTTATATTTATTATAATTATAATGTTTTATATTTACAACAGTAATATGGGTAAAAATTATGATTTTTTTTTAATTATAGGAAAATATATATTATTATTACATTTTATATTTCAATCATATACATTTTTATGAACATCCGGTAATGAGTAAAAAACACAATAATTAATTATTACAGTTTGATATCATTATTACAGTTTGATAAACGTGAATATCATTGTGCCAGTTTATTACAGGAAAATAATTAGTTTGATCAAAGATGACAAACATATATTTTTATTCACTTTCATCATTCATAGCCAGCCAAGAATGCGTATTAAAGTAAACATCAGTTTAATTTAATGCTGACTTTGACAATTGTCACGGGCATAAAACAACCCAGACAAAGGACAAACACCTCAACTCCATATCCGGAGAGCTTAAAGTCGTCTGTGAATAATTCACTGAAACCAACATCCAGGTAAAACCTATACAACTGTAATGTTGAATGGCAAGTGGTAAATGCATGTGACATTGGAAGACTATAAGCTCCTTATTGTTAATTCCAACCTGGGCTCGTATTGTTCATTATCATTATTCGACCAGCAGAGGAAAACAAAAACAAATAGTAAACTAAAAACAGAGGGCTGAGACGAGAAGAGGATAGGAAAAATAAATATATAAACCAACAGGAGACGTAAAGATATCGTAGGGATCAATAAGCGATAGACAAAGCATGAATGAAAATTGATTTTTGAGTTTTGTTTGTTTCAATAAAGGCAGCATTACCTCAAAGCTCCATCTTCAGAAAGACTTCTCAGAACAAAATGTGCTATTAAGACAATAATAGGATTATTATTCCTGTTTGTTTGTTATGGTGGATCAACTAAATCAGGGTTAAAAGAGAGGAGATTAACTCGGCCTCGTTATCGTCGCTTCATGAAATTAGCGCCAGACGCAAGACTCATCTGCATATTCATTTATTGTTGTGAGAATCTATCCCTTTAATTAGACATTGAGACGAGATAGGCACTTCTTTTCGATAAACACGCAGTGACAAGCACACATCCCAGCATCGACTACTGACAGACTTTTTTTTTTCATATTCTCTTATTGCATTGAAAAGCATTCACACCACCTATATGAGGTGACGAGAGAAAGAAGTGGGAGGTGATTTCTTCTTAAGTTGCATCAAAGTTGAAAAGCAGACGGCATGTAGCGGAATGTGAGTCAGTCTGGTGTGTGTGTGTGTGTGCACGCATATGCTCATGCAAAACAGGTACCGTGCCTATATTTGTTTACACGCCATTGTACGTACCTGCTTGCATTTCTACGAGGTTTGTTCTAAACGAGCAATTAAATAGTCAAATGAAATTGTCATTTGATTTTAATTACCGTGTACAAATTGAGACAGCCCTTGAAGTCAGCTGTGTTTCTTTCAATTTCTGATGATATGTTGTTCAATGTGAGAGGATAATAAGACAGGCTGTTAATTAAAATCCCTCGTTATTGTCAGACAGAGTGACTAAACATTGTCTATAACTTCACTGAGTAATGCTGTTGACACACAATATCACGCAGACTAAATGCATTAAATCACACCTGCGGTAATTAGAAGCACTCCACTCATTCACAGCTTAATACATCTGACCTGGGATCAAGATTCCTGCTTCTCCAACGCTAATCAAGGCCATACAGGTCACACTGTTTACAAACAGATGATTCTGATTATTAACCAAAACAAAAGGGATTCAAATGGAAGATAGTCAAACATCTGCTTCGAACTGCCCAGTAAGCCAGATGTGAAAAGACAGCTTTGAATAATATTACTCTGCTAATTCATTCAATACATATAAAAGATATGTGAGCAATATAGGATGTAAATATCAAAGACTGACCTCTTAAAAATTGCTGTCGGAGAGTGTTACTGAAAAGTAGCGAGCTTGGCCACGACATGTATATATGCTGCTGGATCATGGGGGGCCTGGATTCGATTCTGGCCTACTGCAGGTCAAGTTCCAGTCTCCTTCCCACATCTCTATGAGATCTCTATCACCTGCTATTCAGTTTCTCTAAACTTTTCTATAAAAAAAGGTAAGACAAACAGTAATTTTAAGTTTAACATTTCAAGTTCCTCATACACACTTCCATACCTATAGAATTTATAATAATTAATTTCAACAAAATGACAAAAAGATTCTGAAAGACTATAAAGAACGCATTTCACATTATTCATTGAGAATGGGGCAATTACACAATTTCAGACTAAGATCGTGTGTAAACTGCTTTCAGAATTATTCTAGAATTTTGTAAGTTATACTATACAGTTGTGTCTCACATGGAATTGTAGAAGGTTACTTTGACATCCAGCGTGTCTAATAGCCTCTCCCCTTCTGTTATGTAAGGAAAGCTGCTAATGTTGAGTGGTCAAAGTGTCCTTTTTGTCGGTTAAATAAGTGCATCGTCTGTGTATTTGTAATGCACTTCTTCATGTTCTCTTTAGTATGAACACACTACTCACACTCTTTTTGCATCTCTGCCGTTTTAAAGGCATTGGGACACACCTTTTGATTAACAAAAGCAAATTTTAAGGGCAATATTCTCATACTCTAATAAGCCCTGAAATTATTTTCTGAGAGAACTGAGAGTTGTGCGTCTACAAGCAAACGATTCAAATTTGGCCCTGAAAAACTATTTAAAAAATGAAGAGACCTCTTAGCAAACCTCTAGTGTGTGCAGCACTGCATTAGATTTGCCTTGTTTTATTCTCACTGCTTTACTGCCGCTCTCTTTGTAATGTAATGACCACTTTAGGCTCATTTTGGGATAGGGCTCTGTTCACATGGCTGCACAGAACGGGCTGGTGCGGCATCCCCCCTTCCTTTCCACCTGCTCTCCAGAGAAAAAAAAAAAAATCACACGCCGACAATCTCACACAACACTCGGCAGACAAAGCGTTGGAACATCAGAAGACGGACAAGATGCCATGCTATACGTCTTTCCCCTCTATCTTTCTCTCTCTCTCTCGTTACATGCTGTGCCCTGGTGCTGTTGAATGTCTGTCCATCACACAGATCAAAAAGCTGCTCCCCTGCCCTGCAGCTTCATGGGCAGACTGTTCAAATTAACCCCGTCACTGCTGGGGTTAACAACACAGGAATCTTCTCCCACCTCAGTTAAAATTCATGACACAAACTCATAGTCAAAATGTTTGGGCTAATGCTAATTACCAACAATATAAACTTGCGTAATGCCAAAGCAACAACAGTGTAACAGAATAGCTTTTGTAACTCATGATATATGATCCACAGCTCTGTCATAAGACATCACCTGATTTTACTAATCTCCTGGTACGCCCAGCTGTGGTAAATTTGGATTGTAAATCTGGATGGTTTGAATGAAGCTTTGAATGCACTGAGTGATTTATGGACAGATCAGAACACCAATGAGGAGGTCATGTGATCATCACCTGGTCTGCATTCTCTTATCTTTGCTATGGTTAAGACAATTATGATTAGAGAGAGTTCAGAAAACTGATGCACTTGTAACCAAATGTTGCAACCTTGCCCAGCAATAATAATAAAAAAAAAACATTGTCTTATGGAAACAGGCTTCAGACAGATTTCTGAGGCACATAACTTCATGTCTAAAGAACCACACCAAATACAGACAAAACCAAGCAAATCTTTAATGACTGCAATGGTTTATTCTGCAAAAATATAATATTTTATTATATAAATGTTGCTCTTTTGAATAAATGCCAGCTTGGTTAACCAAAGCAAACATTAAAATCTTACCGACCCCAAACCTTTAAATTTTATTAATAAAAGAGTTATTTTATATAATCCCACCACACAATCTAATTGGCTAAACCACAAATTTGATTTAGGCTACGCTGCTGCAGTTGGCTATTGCTGTAGGTGTAAATTATTGCTGCTGCCGCAAGCAAGTACAGGAATTTGCTACTGCCAATGCATACAGCGATACGGTGCTGTGAGTATTTAAGACATACTGCTGCTGCACAAATAGCATATAAATAACCCATAGCAGATCTATACAGGTGCAGCTGGGGAAGGTGGAGGGTTTCAGAGCATGCTGCAAAATGCTCAAGTGGACACTAACCAGCCATTTAAATGTAAAGCAGCAAAAGCTCATTGGCTGCATATGCAACATGAACTAATCAGATTGTGCCAATTCATTTAATGCTGTGAATATCATCAGTTAAAAAAAATCAGCCTGGGCCATCTAGAGTTTCAGGAATGAACTAGGTATATGTGCAAAAAAGGCATTATTTGGATAAATTATGGAATTTATTTCCTTCATACACTAACAGAAAGATAAGAAACTTAAATACCATGCAAAATAAACATAATCATTTAATACTATGTAAATTTCATGCACCAAACTTTTATTCAGAGTTTTTAGGAATTTATTTGTTTTGCCGTTTACATTTTTATGCATTTGGCAGATGCATTTATCCAAAGTAACTTGCACCACACCCATTTTTATTAGTTGATGTATTTCCTGGAAATCAAACGGATGACCTTGGGGTTGCTGATGCCACACTCTACTGTCTGAGCTATAGAAAGCCACACTCTACTCTCTGAGCTATAGAAATCCTACAGTTCTTTGAGGGGCAAAATTTCAGACAATGGCCCCATCAGATCACTCTACACATTTTTAAAAACAAAACAAACAAACAAACAAAAAAACTGCTCAGACAGAAGCAAACACATAGCTTACGGTTCAGAAATACATTGACGGACAGATTTCTGCACAAGACATTTGTAAGGACAAAACACTCTTCTAAACTCCCTGCACCTCAGTATGTCTGTAACACTCACTCTGGGTGGCACATGGCTCTTCTGACATGTTTGATTTGCTGCCTTCCAACACAGTGGTGTGTGTGAGTATAAATAACAAAAGTGACTCTCCCGGCAGTGCTGTATGGGGAGGAAGGTGAGGATTGCCAGTCCTCGGCTCGTCTCCCAACTGTCTCACCACTGGCAGTTCTGATCACAGAGTGATGACAGCCTATGATTGTCAAAATACGTGTCACTGACTGGCAGCCCCGGGTTTGGCATGTGCTGAAGCTCAATTTTCCCTTTCTTTTTTTATTTTGTCATCTCCCTATCTGCTTTCTCCGTCATCCATGGGTTTGGTTAACACAAGCCGAATGTGGAAGAAGAAACATACGCAGGTGGGAATTAACTCAGTGTGTGTGTGGAAGAAGTCGCACTCGGTGTCACAAGTTCTGGTTGGTGTGTGTGTGTGTGTACGTGTGTGAGGTGACAGGGAACAGCATGGGGAAGTGTCAGCCCCGGAGTAGAGACCGTAGTGTCTGAGACAGCTTTCAGATAGAGCTAGATCTCCCTCTCCAACTCCAGAGAGCGACGAGAGAGCATGATTGACAACTTGCCTTGTGGTTGTTGTTTTTCAAAAGGTGTCAATAGAAACACTAGCAGACCACAAAGAGGTGGAATGAAAGAAGCCTTAAAGGAGTACATCACCCAAAAAGTAATGTACTGTCATCATTTACTCACCCTCATGCTGTTCCAAACCTCTATGACTTTCTGGGAAACACAAAAAGAAGGATTTTGAAGAATTGTACTGGTCGCTGTTTTCACTGAAAGGGGACCGAAGGTTTTAAAAAGCTTCAAAATGGATACAAAAGCACCATCCACTTGTTGAGTCATTACATATTGAATAATGTTTCTGAGTCCAAGTTTCTGCTCCATTTCAAGTGAGAATATGATCTCAGCAGCCTTTTATAAGGATTATTCATTTATAGCTTTTGAAACCACACTGTATACACTTAAATGTCTGGACTCACGGCACCACATATTTTAACAATTCATAAAAAATGAATCACTATTTATTGCTTGCTTTTGAGACTTTGTTTGCCTTTGGACCTGGAAACTGTGACGTATGTGTCAGACTTAACAAACAGATATAAGTGACAAAAGAGCTATCAATATGACTATATTCCAAGTCTTCAAAAGCCACAGATTTGTGAGATGAAATTAATCATATACTGAAAATCTTGATGTTCACATTGGCTCTCAAACAAGTCTTTTTAATGAATCATTTGATCAAGTTCACAAAAAAAACTGTCTGACTTTGTTTACATGCACCCTTATAATGTGATAATGAGATTTACATTAGGTATTATTGCAAATAAACTTCATATAAACACAATACTTTGATCAATAATTATAGCAATATACGTGGCATATTCCGATTTGAATCCTGTGGAAATAAGCACATTATTGGTGCACGTGTAAACAGTCAATTATCTGTTTATGAATCTGATTTGAGTTTAACTCACCGATTATAACTAGTAATTGAAACTTTTTGTTACAATTCTGACTTTATTATCAAAAAGTTTATATATATATATATATATATATATATATATATATATATATCTTTAAAAACAAAAAGCCCAGAATTGTGGGATAAAAAGTCTCAAATATATATTTATATGTATATATATATATAAATTTTAATTCTGTGGTGGAAATAAGCTTCCATAGATTTGACTTCAGAAGAAATTGGATTTTAAAAAATAGCATCTTTTGGGTTCCAGAAAAAAAAAAAAAAAGTGTCATACAGGTTGGAATGAAATGATGGTGAATAAATGATGACAGAATTTTCATATTTGGGTGAATTGTTCCTCTAAAGGCAACATACTAGCTATCTCTGCTGATGTGCCTAAATAATTATTTATATAAATTTCACCTCATTTTCCTACAAGCAGTAAACTTCAATGGTTATTATTTTGAGTTACAATGAATTAGGAATCGTTATGTGCTTCACAGTAGGTGCAAACCCTCAGGAGACCATGCTCCGCATTATCAAAGATAAGACACGTCTTGTAATCGGCCGCCATAGCGTGTTGCAGCTGATACACCCGTCCCATGAGAATCTCGCGAGGAAGATACATTTGATAGGTTGCGTGGTAAAAAACCAAACCAAAACAGCGCTACCTACCCAAGATTCGTGTCAAGTCCCACTGACTCGCGTTGCTTGGCAAGGCATGCTTTTAGCGGAGATGATTAGGAAGTTTGAAGTGACAGCCACCCGATCTATCTGCTCTTCAACTTTCCTATTTATATAGCCATTCATATTCATGAAGGATGAAGCGGCAGTGCATTTAACGTTATTGCAAAGATGAACTTCACCCTCGCTGGCAGCTGACGGGGAGAGATTACTCTGGCCGACTGACAGTCAAGTGGCAGGCTAGCGTGCTAAATCAGAGTACGGACAGCGCCCATGAAAGCGAGGCTCATCTACAGACTTGTAAAAACGCCTCTTCACTTCACTTTGGGCATTAAGTGGATTGTTTGCCTGATAATACATCTCATACGGAAGTGTACATCCCAGCAGGCCCGTTAAAGTAGCGGAGAGAGTCGCGCCACCCGATACCACTTTAATGGGCTTTGCCGCTTGACGTGCACGGTGTACTGCGGTAAAACTTACGTGCGGTGATGACGGTAATGTTCTTACGTGTGTTAAGCTTGAGTGTGTGTGAGAAATGTACTCTTCACAAGCAAGAAAGCAGTTAACCTTTAAACAGATGGATAATTCCAAACAGCACTGTAAAATTAATAGACTCTAAACATTGCCGCTCAAAGCAGCCAGCCATGTCATCCCGAGCATTCATACATCATTCCAAGCAAGCATCTGTCTGTGACAGTTATGGGACGTGTGCTTTTGAGGAATAAAAATTGCTAACGGTGAAAATGTTTATGAATCTCAAGTACATGCCAGGCATACCTGAGTGTGAATAGGGCCATCACGGCGCTGAGCGATGCTCCGTTCAAGTCATGGGGAACGCTGAGAAGGATTCTCAAAGCACTGCCATGGACTCTATGGACAGGAAAGAGGGCGATTAGAAATGAAAAAGGTTCATAAACATACCAAAAATGTGTCACATTTTGCATTATATACAAATATATACCCAAGTGCTATCAAGGTGTTTGCAATTCACTAGAAAGAACTGACTCTTTTGCTTGGGAATCTGACTTTGTCACACTGTTTGTGATTCACTAAAATATATAAGGGTTATAAGTGCATTTACCTCAGGGATCAGACTAGTCATGGTGTATGTTTTAAATTCATTAAAGTACCAGCACACAAGAGTCCTTCACTCAGCTGTTTGTGATTCACTTAAAGATGTGGCTCGTGATTCCACTAGTTGCACTAATTATTAGTGATTCACATAAAAGAATAAACTCATAAGAGTAATTTGCTTGAGAATCAGACTTCACTGATTGTGCTGAATGTTTGTGATTCACGTTAAAGTTTCCATAGAATGGAAAACTGTATTTACCTTGGAATTGTTGAATAATAAGACTTCTGTACATGGAAATGACATACAGTGAGCCTCAAACACCATTGTTTCCAGAGGTGGGTAGAGTACCCAAAAACTGTACTCAAGTAAAAGTAAAAGTACTTCTAGAAATATTTACTCAAGTAAAAGTAAAAGTAATAGTCTGAATAGTTACTTGAGTAAGAGTAAAAAAGTATCGGATAAAAAAACTACTCAAGTACTTAGTTACTAGTTACTTTGGATCATATAGGTCCTGAATATAGTCTATTTTTATTTAGATATATAGATTACATTTATGTAATGTGTATGTGTATACACACACACACACTGCCGTTCAAAATATATATATATATATTTTAATGTAATTTATTTCAGTGATGCAAATCAGAATTTTCATCAGCCTTTACCACAGTCTTCAGAGTCATATAATCCTTCAGAAATCATGTTGATTTATTATCAGTGCTGCTCTTTTTAGCTTTCTATTCATCAAAGAATACTGAACAAAATGGCACAGGTTCCAAAAAATATTAAGCAGCAAAACTGTTTCCAAAACTGGTAATAAATCGATATATTATAATGATTTCTGAAGGATCATATGACTCCGAAAACTGGAGTAACAGCTGATGAAAATTCTGATTTGCATCACTGAATTAAATTATATCTTAAAGTAAATTAATTATGCATTACCCTATAACCTCTGACACTGAAACCTCTGAAAACGCCTCACATGACAGCTCTGAACATAACGAAACAAATGCATATTCTGTTCTGCAAAATGTAAACAAATGTAGCCTATATTTTTGCAAGCGTAAATATTGTAAAAATATGTAAAAATATGAATATTAATTGTGTCTAGAACAGGCTGCGCGCCGCTGCGCAGAGCTAACTTGGGTTTCGCGGGTGTTCATTTCATACTCTGACAGCTTATTTAATGTATAAATTATACATTGTATTTAATGTAAGTATGTACAACAAACTGGTAATGTCATAGTGGTATCGTGGCCTATAGGCCTACCTGTGGAACAGTAGACAGCACACGCGGTGTTCATCTAATAAAAGATCTTCATATAGCTCTAAGCAAACAAGCCTTTGCAGATTTGCTTTCAACTGACTGTAGATCCAAAGCCACGTCTTCAGCGCTCTTGATGTTTTTAAACTCTCTGTTATCTGAGTGAGAACCGCTTCAGAGACTCAGCGCGTGCGGCAGGGAACTGAGCGAATCATTCAAACTGATTCGCGAACCGATTCACTGGTTTGCCAAATGGTTTGATAAAGCCTTTAAACAGAATCGACTCAAAAGAATGAATCATTCGCGAATGGGCATCGTTCATTGCCCAGAGAAAAGTAGACGGCGCGTTTGGAATAAACTGAAGCATTTTTAACTTGTATTGCATTAAGATACAGTAACGAGAGGAGAGTCGCCCACAGTAACGAAGTAAAAGTACCGTTTTTTCTCTAAAAATATACTTGAGTAAGAGTAAAAGTACACATTTTAAAATATACTTTAAAAGTATTAGTTACCCAAAAAATATACTCAAGTAAATGTAACGAAGTAAATGTAACTCGTTACTACCTAACGTTACCTCTGATTGTTTCCTCCCTGCAGGCACCAGACGTCTATGGCTGTGTCCAAATTCAGGGTCTGCATCCTCCTTAGGATCCTTCCTACCCGGTTGAAGGAGGAGGGATCCTCCGACGTCCGCAAAACCCGGAAGTCGGTGTTTGTGAATTTGGACAGCCTAACCTTCTTTCAGTTCCCTCCCTTACCCGTTGCGCATATCCTGTCGCCTAGCAACCGTGACAGCGCCAAGCAAGAAGCGGAAAATGGACAAAGAGTTATTCTCCTCATTTTAATTCTTTTGGAAGAAATAAAGCAATTAAATAAATTAAATACTTTCTTTGCTCGTTGTCGGAGAGTTTTTTATATCAGACTACAAGACAGTCACATCCAGGTAAGCCATTATAGCCTATTTTTATTTGTTTTTAAGTATTCTACTAATTTCTCCTACAAATTCATTGAGCCGAAGCATAAACTTTAGCTTGTTTTGTCAGAGAAACTCCTCTCCCACTCCGCTACCGCTCGCTTCGTCCGCCATTACGCTCTGCCGAAAAGAATTATGGGATAGGTAGGACGGGAAAGGATCCACCACACCCATCCTTCCAATTCGGGGGAAAAGGAGGACGTATTTGTGGGCCGCATTTGAAGGATCCTACAAATTTGGACAGCCTTCGTCGCGGCGCTGTGACGTAACATCCTTCAAATGAGTACTCCGAAGGATGCAGACCCTGAATTTGGACACAGCCTATGTAACGTCAGGTTACATTTTGGTTGAAAATGAAAATGGGTTTGACGTCAATATTTGACGTCAATTTGACGTTGACTTAACGTTGGATTTTGGTTACACAACTTAAAAACAACAAAATCTCAACGTCAGCTGACGTCGGTATTGGACATCAATTTAACATTGACATTAGACGTTGAATTTACATTCAGAATTTTGGTCACCCGATGTCGCAACTGAAATTTCACCAAATATCAACGTCTTATGACGTTGTGTGCCAGTTGTGTGCCTGCTGGGCCTTCTTATGTAAATCTTGTGAATAAAAAAGACCACTAAAAAATATGAGAATCAGAACATAACACCGACTGTGACGTAACAGTCGGGATCACTAATAGTTACGCCCCCAACATTTGCATATACCCGCCCATGTTCTAAGTCAGCCGCCAGCCGAATCATCAGAAGTTTAGCAGGTATTGTGAAGAAACAAGCGAGGACAACAAAAAAAAGGCCAGATCATGGAAATAAATGCTATGTTCCAGGCTGTGCAGGGGATGTGATGTGCAGGGATTGGTTGGTTTCAGAAAGGCACGGAAAGCAAATAACGCGCTCTAATAAAATAACTAGAGCCACTAAGGGACATAGTTAGCTGGTTAGCTAGCGGTAGCCTATTACTTTACAGTACATAAGATTTCACTTACCACATAAACAGAGTAAGGAGAGATGACTGAGGATGATGGCGAATGATTTACAGATCCTGAGCACCACTGATCTGTAAAATGTGTGGTAAGTACTGCTGCTCCATAATATAAACAGAGTTCGTGAGATCGTGAATCTCGAAAGTAAAAGTAAAAACGATCGTGCATTTTGTAACGCTCTGACCCAGATAACTCTTAAAATCCATGAAATGAAAGAGACGGAAAACGGAAACTTGGTGTCCCACACATTTTAATGGTTGGTACTCTTAAACGCGCTCCTCTCATACATGAGAGATAACTCTTTCTTGGCGTTACAAACAAAAGCAAAGACAAAATAATAACAAGACGGCAGAGCGGAATTATCATCCGTGGTGGTTCTCATTTCAGTCACGTAGTCCTTCTACGTCATCACCATATAGTGCACGTTATAAATGAAGTGATCAGTCTCTTAAAGGGCACACCGCACAATAATGTGATGCATTCAAATACATAGTTTTGGCCGTTACAATTTGAAAGCAGTTTCAGAGCCCCGCATATTAATAGCGGCTCCCTGATGCCTGCATTTTATATACAGTATAATTACCCGACGATGTAACTGTGAGAGAAAGTATTGAAATATATATTTTCCCTGATTCCTTCCTGTGAGCTACTGAAATGAGCCGCACTGTGAAACAGCCAATCAGAGCAGAGCTCAACATTAAGCAGCACTGTGAAACAGTCAATCAGAGCAGAGCTTAACATTATTATTCATGACCCTTCCAATTAAGCCAATAACAGGGTTGTAAATGCACATGTAAAACAGTTTCTGGAGATTTTTTGCCCTTTCCTAAGCCACATACCTTCTATGTAGATATCAGAGAACAATTTAAAATATTGTATCAATGCATTCTATGGCACCTTTAAAGAACCGTCTAGCAAGAGTATTTTGTTCAGGAATTGGACTTCATTGGTTGCACAGAACGTTTGTGATTCACTCGAGCAACTGGATTGTAAGAGTTATTCGTTCAGGAACTGGTTGAGCTGTTTGTGGGTCATTAAAGGAAATAATCATATAAGGCTGGCTCTTTCCCTCGAGAATCAGTCTTTTAAACCTATAGTTTATAAGAACTGAAAAGGAAACATAAAACTAACATTTATAGCTACATGACATATGCATTTCAAATTACTTTTACCCAAAGTTCACCTCAAGTTCAAACGTTTCCTAGCAGAGTAACCACAGGTGTACTGTAAATGTAGTTTATCACATAACCTATGCAAATGATCCACTGACAGCTTTTGATAACCAGTGTCCAAAACGTTTTATAATTTGAAACCAGGTAAACTACTTTCTTTGGACTGTTTTGATTGAAATGTGTTTGTGGTATAGTCTGATTATTTAAAATATATGTTGCTTGGTTTATTAACTGATGCTTTGCGGCTTTAATGAAAGTCCTGTCAGCCATGTTCCAAAACTTTGTGCAAAACCTTCCCAGAAGATTGAAAGCTGTCATTACCACAAAGAGAGATTTTGAAATGAAATGTTCAACAAGCATGCACGATGTAGTGTTCAGATGTCCACATACACTTTTGGCCGTGTAATGTAGTTCAAATTAATAGGATACTGAAAAACATAGCTGGCGACATTGAACATCCACGGAGGAGAATTATCTTAGGCATCATAAACCTTTATGACCATACCGAGCTGATGTGAGCTGCCTAAAGCATCACTTCTATCCCAGCTTGTCCAAGTAAATTCCACTCAGCACCACTGGCATGACATTAGCCCATTCCCTGTGAAGCTAACTACCGTTTAACAGATGGACTCCATACACTGCGTCAAACACAACCCGGGGCAAATTTAGTAAGTTAAAGTAATCAATGATCTCCATTGGCCCAATATGCAAGATTTCCCCATCGGTTCGGCCTTGTCAACCCCACTGCGGTCAGAGCAGGACCCCCAGCTGCCCCAATAAGCCCCTCAGCCTGCCTAATCTTGTTATTACAGCTAAGATAAGGATTAACGCCTCTGCAGGGGAGGCAGCCACCAATATGACCTCTGATATGCATAATGCATGGATGGACTGATGGATGAGGCCTGTGAAATACCTACAGAGCAGTACTGCTGCATATATTAGCACTGAGCTGGAAAACAGGAATAGTATCTTTGACCTTTGATCGATTGTGCATGGATGCAACTTGAAAGGTAATGTACTGTTCGTAAAAGCAAGACTCTGGTTTCTTGCGAAGACATGACTCAAGTACAATTGAGTTTGATTGTCGGTAATAGAATTATGGATCACTCACGATGGGTCCCAATCAGGCAATGGAGTAGTTGCTTTTCTGCCTCCATTCTCACTAAGCTTCTGCCAAGGGGTCAAGGTTTTGTAGGTTATTATAGACATGTTAGCCCATTCTGGTGGATACCGTACCTACAGAACTACCATCTGTAAGCAAAAGCATACTGAGCAAGTGCTGTTGAGATAAACTGGAATGCCAATGGTTAACTTTAGCATGGTATAAATATGTGGGTAGATAGTATTTATAGAGTTGTAACTTTTTAGTTTTAGTTACTTTTTCTTATTTGTAAGTCGCTTTGGACAAAAGCGTCTGCTAAATGACAAAAGTAAGTAAGTAAAGTAAGTAAAGTATAATAGTCTTTCATGGTTCCCACTAACCCCAACTTTAGAATTTCTCATTTGGAGTTCAGGCCTGGCATTTCAAAAATCTGCATACATGAAAACAATGCCAGTTTATAAAAAAGGAAGAAAGAAATGAATCAGCCGTGGTTGACATTTGAAACTCTGACTTGTCAGACAGAGAATTATGTTCAAGCCGTGTTAGAAGAAGCGCACAGGTATGTTTTTCCACAAGCAGAAGCAGAAATAAGGAAGACCACTACAGCTCTCTGGATAAATTTCTTCCCCTCTCCGTCTCTCCTTGTCTCCCCCCGCCCCAGTGTCCCCTGTTCTCTGTGGACCACTGACAGCATGCCTGCACAGAAATGCGGCGTTACCTTCAAATTATGCAGGAGCGACTCGTGCTCGTCCGTGGGTTGGCTGCACGCCGCTCGACATGTGTCAGGGCCGCCACGTCTCCGCTGAGCTAATGATGCTACACCGGACAGCCCACTGTCCTTCTGAGCGTGCGTGTGTGAGCCCAGACGTGACATCGTCAGTAGAGACCCTCCATCTGATTAAAACAAAACCAAACCAGAAAAAGCAGGCGGGAAAAAACCACAGCACAGACGCGTGTCAGGTTAAGCTGGCGATGGGGTGGACATGCTCGAGTTGTTTGTAAAGGTGGAAGGTGGATGGTGTGGAACACAGTTTTGAGTGTCTGACTTGCAACACAACAAGAAAAAAACACACTGGACATCTTGTAAGGCAGGACATTGTGTAAACTTTTCTGGATTTTGACTTTAAAAAAACTGGACTGGACTAAACATAGGTCTGTCATAAAATTTTCTGTCATAAAATTGTTGTTTTTTGATTTTGTAGACACACTTAAAGGTACATTTTGTACTTTTCAAACTGCCTACATTAACCAAATTATCTAACAGGTAAAGTAAAACAAAACAGTAAAAACACTAACTTAACTGTTTTGGCATGACTGTAAATGCTGCTTTCAAAACATTTTCCAGTAACAAGCTACTTTTTCCAACAATAAACATTAAAATGAACCAATACCTGTAATTTGTATAAGAGTCACGCATATAAACATCAATATTCAAACAAGCTTTCTTAAACTATTCTCTTGTATTTGTAGCGTTCAAAAGTCAGATTCATTCAGAATAAGCTTGTTTCAGTGTACCTAATCAAGAAAATTATTCAGTAATTTGAGTCTCTACAAGCCGTTTTAGTCCTTTTTTGACAGCAAAACTAACTAACTAACTAAATATAATACTTCATTATAAAACGTAATTATTTTATGGTAAAATTCAAGTTAAATGCTGTCACTCCAGTAAAGTTCTTTCATTTAAAATGCTGGTTTTGAGAAAGAAAGAAAAAAACAGTACTGTCCAGTTGTTTGGTAACATTTTTTTTTTATGTGTTTGAAATACATCTGTTATGCTTACCCAAGCTGGATTTATTTGATCAGAAATACAGCAAAAAACTGTAATATTTTGAAATTATATTACAATTGGAAATAAATTGTATTTTAAGATGTAATTTATTAATGTGAGGGCAAAGCTGCATTTACAGCAGCCATTACTCAAGTACAGCTTCAATGTAGTTAATTTAAAGGAAGGGTAGGTGATTTGGTTGAAAAACATTTTTTAATTCTGGTTGAAAGTCTCTTCACATCCCGATTGCAATCACTAAGTTAAGTGGTCTAAATGTATTTATATATATTTATATAGGCTGTGGAAGGCGAGGGACCATAACATTTTCGTCCGATCAAAATGTTCGGTCCGAACATTACGATAGGCTGACCTACCTGCCTGTCAAATATGTATTTGCATACCTCTGCACACCCTGTTTGTGCAAACCTGATACGACATCAGAACGTTCCAGCGAGAATGACAGGCACTACCGTATTGACCCGAATATAAGACGACCCTGATTATAAGACGACCCCCCTTTTACCAGATGTACCTTTTGGAAAAAGGCTTTTTGAAAACCAAATTTTTTTCTCAGTAAAACACTTTTTTTCCCCTTAAATTATTTTCATATTGCACATTTTTCCCATTTTTAATTTTTGTTTTGAAAGTATGGTAAATACTGGTAAAATGCACCAACAATCACATTTAAAAATATACACTTTTTGATATACCATAAAAATAACAGGTAGCCCATCTGAATTATATAACATTTAGGCTATCCATCTCAAAGTAGCCTACCAAAATTTTATTAACAGTAGAAGTGAAATATTATTGTAGTCCTCAAATCTGGGTGTCTTATGTTTTAAAATCACTGGGGACCAAATTTAAAATTTGGTCCCATCAGGCTAACATGAAAGTCACGACACCGCTGTAAGCTTTTCTTTTTCTTTTGTTTTCATTCGCGATCTTTATAACACACATTACATTACGTATTTAATGGCACACACGTTTTACGCGTATTTAGCGCCACCTATTGGGTGTATTATTGACATGTCAAAGTCTAGACCCTGAATATAAGACGACCACGTTTTTTCAGATGTATTTCCAAGAAAAAAACATTGTCTTATATTTGGGTCAATACGGTATTATTGTAATATTATGCACTTTGTATTGTAATGTTTTCTCACAGGTGAATGAGACATGAGGTAATCTGACAGTTTCAAAACAATCAAAATGATCAAAATGATCTCTTGGCTACAACATATTATCACGTTCCCAGAGTTAATATGTCGTGGCCACAACAAAACTAAGTAAACCGATCATGTCCCCTCCCGGTCACCATACTGGTCTGCCTGGGCACGTTCATTTGTTTTGGGGGAGGCGTGGCTTTGCAGAGTGATTATACAGGGAGGGTGGAGATCTTGCTTTCAAAGTCACCTACCCTACCTTTAATAGCTTGGCTCTTTAGCTATTGTAACTTATAATTAGCTTGTGGCCATGAAAGTAACTTCCCCACACTGAAAACCTACTAGTAGAGATATTTGTTGTAGAGTGTACTTTTCATACAAATCAAAGATGCAAACATGTCAAGTCATTTCAGCAATGGTAATACCCATCTGTCATTCAAGTCTTTCAGTTGTTGTTGATGAATACTGTGTAGTAAAGAAAAGAAACGCTTTACACTTACTGTACCTGTACGGCGCGAAGATAAACAAATGTGTTCAGCCAGTCAAAAGCCTCTGAGAGGAAACTCAGCTGAATCTGAAAGAACAATCACAGAAACTTAACAACAAAGTCAGTTACTTTCTCTCAGCTGCTCGGGCCGTCAGGGAGTAAGAATACACATTTTTCACCAACGAATAATAATGGCATGGAAGCATATTTGTGCTCATTAATTCACACAGATCTTTCTCATTCCCTCCCTTCCTTGAATTCTCACTCTGCAACACTCGCTGACTTTTCCCTACATCAATTTAATCTGAAATTGCATACAAATCCCACAGCAACATTTGCAGAAGCTTTTGTCTCACAAAGCAGTCTAGCAAAAATTCTAAATTCAATCATTCACTGTTGAGTGAATGGCAAAAAAATGGCTTCCAGCTGCAACCAGACATTTTTATAGAAGGTCAGACATTGGATGAAAACAGTACTGGTGATACAATAATATAAAGCCAATTTCAAGCCTTAATTATAGTATTTTAAAGGATATTCTTGATTATTTTTTAAAGGGGTCATATGATGCTTTTTTAAAGATCATTATTTGGTGTATTTGGTGCAACAGAATATGTTGACATGCTTTAATGTTCAAAAAACAGTGTTTTTCAAATACTGTACATTATTGTAGGTCCTCTATGCCCCGCCTCTCTCAAACAAAGCCCCCCCCCCTCCAACAAGCGCAGTCTGCTCTGATTGGCCAGCTGCATTATGACTGCTGAACACCATGCATCGAAATGTAACGCCCCTTTCTATAATCGGGAGCTTCAGCTTTCAAAATAAATGAAAAGACAGTTAATACTGTCCTTAGTTTTACCACCAATTCAAGCCCCAGGGGTGAACAGCGTTGCATGACAGACACAGTGATGATGCTTATATGTATTTGCACACAAGCCGCGATTAAGAAAGCTGACTCCACTGTGGTGTGACCCTGTCTGTCCCTCTCTCACACACACACACGCACGCATGTACACGACACACAAAACTTGCATTTGAACAGTCAATAGCAAATACTTAAACTAATAAAAAAAAACATACTTACATTGTCATAGCAAAGTCAGAAGGGGCGTGGCAGTCTTAACTTTTATAAAGCATATCTCTTTGGTTTTGAGACTTTAGTCTTTGCAACTTCAGGGATCTTATCTATGCACAATCAGCTTGTAACAATCCAAAGAGAAAGGAAAACTTGTAATAGCATCATATGACCCCTTTAATAATTCCAATATGTGAGAAAAACATGACATGAAATGACTTAATAATTATAAAACATAAATATAATTTAATATAACTCATTTAAATATAATAAAATATGAATAGATTTGTGGTGTCGATATTATCTGAAAATACTTGACTTACTATATTCAATAAATCATAACATCAGATAAATCAATAAAAAATGTAACATCAGTGATATTTTTAAATATAGAAAATCCATTAAAAATCAGTCAAATTAATTACCTTTTCAACAAAACTGGTGCAGAAAAACCCAAGGGTTAAGGCTAGAAGGGATACATATGGCGCTACTGGGCATGCGCACAATACAGCGTCACACTGTACAACAATAATTACTATATTTGCATTATTGTAAGGGGTAGGTTTAGGGTTGGGGTAGGTGTAGATGTTAGTAAAACACAATCTAATAAGTAGAAAATTAAATTTCATTATTAGTTTCCGGTCAGAGCTGTATCCCTTCTAGCCACAACCAAAACCAAGTATAAATTTGAACAGCATTTCCTTACTCTGAACTTTGACCTTGGAGGGAATTTTCCACAACTTCTTATATCTTCAAAATACAAGTTTTTAACATTGATAACACCAATTATATATATATATATATATATAATTGGGACAATAATTTTTAATTAGTTATATTACTAACTTTGCACGACTATTAGAACTCCACAAAAAAAAAGGGGGTTGAAAATGAACAAATACATAAAAGTATATGGATTTGTCATATGTTAAAAGTCATGAAAGCAGGCACAAAAGCCACTTGAAAAACGTGAAAATAAATGTTCAAAGTACTATAGTCAACTATTTCATATTGTTTTTCTGTTAAGATTCTTGACTATATAAAATCTGTTTCATGAATGATCTGAATGTCTTTCCTCTGATATCCGGCAGTTTATCTGCAGCTTGAAAGCGTGTTCCTGACTTAGCTAACTTGCTCTTCTTCACGTCATAGCAAACTTGATGTATTCTGCGCAACATTGGACTTGACTCTTTTAACCTCTGTATAAAGATGCCAGAGAAGCTGTGGGCGGATTTCAGCCCAGGTTTTGGTGCCACTCCCCTCCATTTTGCTATCGAGTCCAATAGAGTGGCTGAGCGGATGGGGCTGAAGTGAAGCTGGTCGTCTCTGCTCGGCGTGAGTGATGAGCAGTAGAATAGACAGGCTGTCACAGCACACCTGTAGGCCTGGCAGCCGAGTCCATCACCGGGCTGAGCCTTCACAGAGATTAAAAACACTGCATCCATTAGGCCTCGTGTCAGCCGTCATTATTCTATAAAGAAGCGATTTTGTCACATCTCCATTCTTCAGGCCGCTATCCACACGCAGATGAATAAGCGGGACGTTCCATCTCCAAACACGGCTCACTTTTGACAGGAACACAACCATTTGTGATGCCGTCTCCCCAACACTTCACACATCCGTTGGGAAGGAAGCATCAAATAAGTCTTAATGCAATGATCCCGCAGTCCATCACCTGATGGGACTTGAAGTTTTCCAGCCATATTTATTCTCGGAAATGTACGTTTCGTCCTAGAGCTGCCAATCAAATGGACTCACAATTTATTCTGCCGTGTGCATTTATCTGACAGGCCTTTGTTTTCTACAGTGTTCAACAGTGATTCAATTTTACACATTCTGCCTTGTAGTTTGACAGCTGTCATTTGACAGGAACACAGGCCTCATTGCGGACAGCTTAAGAATAACAAATTCAGACTGGAAATAGTCAGCACACAGGGTGTCAAATGAGTTTTTAAAGGCTTAAATCATTTCAAATTTAATGGAGGAACGCTTTAAGGTGTCACTGCTGATGTATTTCAAACTGCACGTGTTTTTAAAGTTGTGTATTTAAAGTCCAGGTTTTCGGTGAAGGTGAACGCTATAATGAAAAATCTGTCATCATTTACTTGCTTTCATGTCGCCACAAACCTGTATGACTTTCTTCCATCTGAGGAACACAAAAGAAGCCATTTAGAAGAATGGTTTATATAATGATGAGGTTCTTTATTGGACAACCATGGAACCTTTCCATTCCACAAAACCTTCTACAGGTCCTTTTCAAAAAATTAGCATATTGTGATAAAGTTCATTATTTTCTGTAATGTACTGATAAACATTAGACTTTCATATATTTTAGATTCATTACAACACAACTGAAGTAGTTCAAGCCTTTTATTGTTTTAATATTGATGATTTTGGCATACAGCTCATGAAAACCCAAAATTCCTATCTCAAAAAATTAGCATATTTCATCCGACCAATAAAAGAAAAGTCAACCTTCAAATAATTATGTTCAGTTATGCACTCAATACTTGGTCGGGAATCCTTTTGCAGAAATGACTGCTTCAATGCGGCGTGGCATGGAGGCAATCAGCCTGTGGCACTGCTGAGGTGTTATGGAGGCCCAGGATGCTTCGATAGCGGCCTTAAGCTCATCCAGAGTGTTGGGTCTTGCGTCTCTCAACTTTCTCTTCACAATATCCCACAGATTCTCTATGGGGTTCAGGTCAGGAGAGTTGGCAGGCCAATTGAGCACAGTAATACCATGGTCAGTAAACCATTTACCAGTGGTTTTGGCACTGTGAGCAGGTGCCAGGTCGTGCTGAAAAATGAAATCTTCATCTCCATAAAGCTTTTCAGCAGATGGAAGCATGAAGTGCTCCAAAATCTCCTGATAGCTAGCTGCATTGACCCTGCCCTTGATAAAACACAGTGGACCAACACCAGCAGCTGACATGGCACCCCAGACCATCACTGACTGTGGGTACTTGACACTGGACTTCAGGCATTTTGGCATTTCCCTCTCCCCAGTCTTCCTCCAGACTCTGGCACCTTGATTTCCGAATGACATGCAAAATTTGCCTTCATCCGAAAAAAGTACTTTGGACCACTGAGCAACAGTCCAGTGCTGCTTCTCTGTAGCCCAGGTCAGGCGCTTCTGCCGCTGTTTCTGGTTCAAAAGTGGCTTGACCTGGGGAATGCGGCACCTGTAGCCCATTTCCTGCACACGCCTGTACACGGTGGCTCTGGATGTTTCTACTCCAGACTCAGTCCACTGCTTCCGCAGGTCCCCCAAGGTCTGGAATCGGTCCTTCTCCACAATCTTCCTCAGGGTCCGGTCACCTCTTCTCGTTGTGCAGCGTTTTCTGCCACACTTTTTCCTTCCCACAGACTTCCCACTGAGGTGCCTTGATACAGCACTCTGGGAACAGCCTATTCGTTCAGAAATTTCTTTCTGTGTCTTACCCTCTTGCTTGAGGGTGTCAATGATGGCCTTCTGGACAGCAGTCAGGTCGGCAGTCTTACCCATGATTGCGGTTTTGAGTAATGAACCAGACTGGGAGTTTTTAAAAGCCTCAGGAATCTTTTGCAGGTGTTTAGAGTTAATTAGTTGATTCAGATGATTAGGTTAATAGCTCGTTTAGAGAACCTTTTCATGATATGCTAATTTTTTGAGATAGGAATTTTGGGTTTTCATGAGCTGTATGCCAAAATCATCAATATTAAAACAATAAAAGGCTTGAACTACTTCAGTTGTGTTGTAATGAATCTAAAATATATGAAAGTCTAATGTTTATCAGTACATTACAGAAAATAATGAACTTTATCACAATATGCTAATTTTTTGAAAAGGACCTGTATGTATTACTTAAAATGTTCTTTCGGTAACAAAAAATGGTTCTTCTAAGGCATCACTGCAAAAATTCTCTTTTGGAAGCTTCATTTTTAAGAGCACCTGAGCTGACAAGCTTCAAAAATTACGGAAAGTACCAGCATGAACATTCTGCTAAACATCTCATTTTGTTTTCTACAGAACACTGAAAGTCAAACGGGTTTAGAATGACAAGGTGATAGATTTTTTACATTTAAGTTTTTAAAAGATACCAATCAATGTGTTTGGCCAAACAGTCCATCTGGATGGATGTTGACAAAGTTTTCTTTTTCATTTTATATTCAAAAATTCTGTCATTCGCAGACCACAATGTGTAATTTTCCAGATTTCATTATTTCAATCTGTCAATTTATTCCTCTCCGGATAAAGTGTGCAATTTCGAAAGAGCATGTTTAAATTACGTTGAGGTCTCGCTGTTTTGCCTTTTGAAAACAGCAAATTGTAACCAGTTAAAATTCATCATAGTCCCACTATCAATGAATTCTTTTGTGTGGCATCATATTTATGCTTCACCGTGTCTGTGAGGTCGCGCAGCAAAGGAACAGACCGAGATGATTTATTTCTTGTTTGCTTGAAGTGAAATAACCAAACGTGAGACACAAGGTTAAGCTGACGAATTCATAGTGATGAGTTGCATCAGTAATGACACTGATGTTTGACGTGCAAAGACATATTCAAACCTCTGCTTTCCTTCAAGCCTTCAGTCTGTCTCGATATGAAACATCTTAGTATTTTAAGGTGGTGATAGCACAAGTGAAAGTGGGGATCTGTTTTGTCAAAGCTACATATTTTTTTTGATTAATCAATCAATCATTTTGTTCATTAATGAGTAAGCACCTTTAAGAATTTCATTCCAAATGCATTCTTCCTCAAACAGAAATGTATCACTATCATGATGGATTAACGTTCATAGTAAAAATGTACTTAGCAGGAACATGTAGAGATGGATAAAACATGCTTGTTTACTGCTAAAAATGTTATTGCCACTTCTTACAAAGTTGCAAGGCATCCAAACCTTTGTGCCTTTAACATTGTCTCACCTAAAGCTTTGTTTGCATTTAACTGGAGCTTTAAGACGTATGCCGCCAAACGCTTCTACAACCTTTTGTTTCTCATAGCATGTGATATCTGTGGATAGGCAGCAAGTCAGTTCTTGAGGAGAGATTTGGCATGGCCCCTTTATCTCCGTGTGCGTCAGGACCCAGATGTGGAAGGAAATGGAAGGCTTAATTTTATAATACACTTAAGTCTGCTCCATACTCAAAAGGTTTGATTTCAATAACATTGCTTTCGGGTTATTATATTGAGGATATTCCAATGCATGGAAAAGTTACACCATGAACTGAATAAATTAATAGTTTTACATTTTTTCCAGAACATACTCAAAGCCTAAACCTGCTTCCTTCGTGTATAAAAAAGAATTATCTGGATGACAAATTTGGCTATTTATGCACAAATAGTTGGATACTTTTGGTTTTATATGGCTTAATATTTCTAATAGTTTGCACAGATATCCTGCCTTTTGAATGAAATTGAAAAAGAATTGCAGTAATTGAGGAAAGCAAAACTAGCAGATGGAGGCTCAGAATATTCAGTATGGGACCACTGGGAAATCAAAACATGCCAATTTGAATGAGAGGATACTCTAAAATAGGGCAACTAACAAGGGGTTTGATACTGCAACTCCACAAAGCGGCTTCAAATGGAGATTGAGATTATTGTGCAAACACTACATATTTCAGTCCTTTCCCTTCTTGTTTCGTTTCCCCTCAAGCCCCCTGTGTCCACACGTATAATCACTCAGTAATTGAGCTGAAAAGAATAAATCTTTGATTCCCACTAGAAATTGGGCATTTATTTCTAAGTCTGAAAACCCAGTGAAATGCTTGGAGAGCGCTTGTGTGAACAGGAGAGAGAAAAAAATATGCAAATCTGCTTAAACTGTGTCTATCTGCCGATATTTCACTCTGCTCTGCAGGTACTCACAATGTCGCAGTTGTCATGATTGCTGTAATTTACATAGAATACGTACAGGGACTGCACTAAGATCCTCCAAAAAAAGAAAGAGGAAGGGCTGGATCAATGCTACAGAATTGGTCCCGAGAAGCCAGATATACAGGCTTTATGGAAAAACATTAAATCCACAAGTTCTTTGCCCATTTTGGCTCCAGCGAGAGAGAATTTCCTGTTTACCAGCAGGTTTTGTGTCTGGAAACATCTCTCTCATTTACATACAGCACAGAAAAGGCACTGCATTCAAAGAACAACAAAGGCAAAAATGGACAATGAACATCCGAATATTTCAACTCTGAAGTAGCTGGAATAAAGTCCATAAAATGGAAGTAGAACTTTTGTTCACATCCAGATTGTTGACTGTAAGAAAAGAGAAAAACACACAAAATGACCAAATGGAGAACAGCATTAATCAAGAAATGCTTCAGGTTTTATTTTACAATTAAGGGACAAAAACATTTTTTTCTTTTTTTTTAATTAAGGGATTTGATGGGACTTTTCACAATGGCATGTTAAACATTGAAATGTACTGTATTTCATGTTTTGCATTGCTTGGTTCCCTCTCATACTCCATGCATCAACAGCGATGCAACTCTTTTTTCCCCACATTGCTCATATTTACCACATCATAGAACTTAGTTCAACTAAAGGATGAATCGTGGTTCTACAGCACATATACTGCATATACATCTCTGTACATATTTCCTTTTCGTTTACTATATATAAAATGACAATATAAAAGAATGCACACCATACAAACAATGTTGAGCTGCGGCAATTGGCAAGATATGATGATGGAAATTTACACATCTTCGCTGATCATTTAAATATATATGTGCTGTATATAAGATTTCAATTAAGTCTTTACAGGTCGAAACCGAAGCGAAACCATAGAAAGAGGAATAGTGGTACCAAAGCATACGTTTCAAATTGCTACTGTATAAAATGATACTTAACAACAGAAAAACAATGATTATTAAAAACAAAGAAATGCCTTTGAAAAACCAAAGTGTATAATCATAGGCAGCCTGTCAAAATCTTCAATATCCTTCGAGGTTTAGAAGACTCAAAATCTACAATGCATTGTTTTCACTTCAAAGGGTTGCAGTTTGATTTATGTCAAGCCAATATCTGAATATCGGAGCTCAAATTAACAAAATAGCTCGGTCTCATTTTATACATATTCTCTTAACATTCAACACTACGGAGTGCTTTAATGAAGTCAGTCTTTTGACAAAGCGAGAGTTCAGTACGACGCAACTCGTTCTATTCAGAAGTTCTTTTGCCACTTTGTTTTAGACCATGCCCATGGATACCATGTTTGTTTCATTCCCAATTCAACAGAGTACAAATTGTAAATTCTGTCTGAATGAAGTCACTCAGAAAGAAAATAAAGAAAAACATGCACATAACCGACACATATCAGATAAATACAGTACAAACAAGAGATAGAAATCAGGAGACTGAAAAACGAGGGGGGGGGGGGGGGGGGGGGGTGAATCGAAACAGATCATGGTCCAATCAGGCAGTTTCACGGCAGAAGCTGGACTGATTTTGAAGGCTCAGTTCTGGCGCAGTGCAGTACAGTGATGTAGTGCAATGATTCTAAATCCAGTCACTTCACTGCCGCCAGCCTGCTTTCCTTAGGCTTTTTCTAACTTTTCCAGCTCAGTAACAAAGATCAGGTGGTCCTCAGGTGACTTTCCATGCGTTTTGCTGAGGTGCAGTTTCACTGCGTGCTTGCTGACAAAAGTCCTATTGCACAGTTTGCACTGAAATATGGAATTAGAGTCCTCCTCAGTCAAGCCAAGGGCACTGAATGTCTTTTCTGTGATAATTTTAGTGACTGCTTGCTGGTCTCTTATGAGGTCAATTGATAACTTTGAGAGGTCCTTCAAGCTAAAGCCCAAGTGGAACTCTAAGTGGTTAATGTATGTGGAGGGAGTTCTGAACTGGGAGGCACAATCACTACACAGAAACAATGGCTGGCCCGAGTCTATGTTCTTCAGAAACTTGGTTCCACCTGTCCGCCTGAGTTGGTACTTGACGTTCGCCAACCAGTGGGAGATGGTGGTCATGGAGAGACCTGTAAACTTGCAAATATGTACACGCTCCTGAGGACCTAGGTCTGTAATGATGTACTTCCCGTCAGGGGTTTCTCGAAGGCTGGATGCAAACTGAGCCTGAAGGATCAGCAAATGCTGAGGGTTCCAGTTTGATTGCCTGCCTTTCCGCTTCTGAACGAGCGAAAGATCCTCCAGGCTGTCCTCAAAAGCACAGCCATCTGCATCCGACTTTTCGGATATAGAGGAAGGGGTTGACGACTTTGGCGTCAGGCGACCCGTGAGGTTCTTCACCATGTCGGAGATGTCCATTAGGGCATTCTCCCGAAGAGGAGATGAGACAGATTCAGCCAGCGTGGACAAGATGGGCCGGGTGCTGTTTGTGATGTTGCTGTTGCTGATAACTGTGGATGAACAATTGTTGGTGGGCCCACTGCCACTTTTGGACTTGGTCAAGTCCATGGGCTGATCGTCGTCATTGTCATAATATCTGTTGATGGGCTCGACTTGCTTGACCTGAGCTGGATTGTACATGGGCTTTTCCATCATGTTGTTGCTGATCTTGTACAGCATTGCTAGTGGGTCTAGGAGTGGACTGACTGTTTTGGAGGCCTTACCCAAATGAGTGTTCATGATAGACTGCAATGCACTGAGAGGGTTGACTAAAGGCTGTTCTGGTGAGTGGTCAGTGATTATTCCTAAATTACCACAACCATTGCTGACTTGTGATTTGAGGACATCCGTTCCATTCTTGACAAGATTATCTGCATGGCTTTCCTTGTATTCTCCGTCCCGAATTGGAACGTGCTCTAGGTCTTTATCTACCGTGCCGTTTTTTGTTGGCTTGCAAAGATCATCTGGTCTTGGCAGGTCCTTTCGGTCTTTGAGAACAGGAGAGGGTAATTCAGCAGTGAAATGTTTGGAGCCACGTTCAGTTGATTTTTCATCCCTGTCTTTCTTTGAAGGGATTTTTCCTGTTACTTTCTCCACCAACTCTTCCATGGCTAGGACATTACTTTTATGGTTTGGAGGTGGCGATGGGCTGCTTGGAGAATGGATCAGAGTGTTGGAGTCAGAGGTCAAAGATTTCAAGCTGCTGGCGTTGAATGTTGGTTGAATCTGGACACTCTGGACAGATGATTTCAAAGACCCTTGGAGCTGGTAGGCGGCATGAATGCTGGGATATCCACCCCAGGTGGGCGTACCGGTCTGAGCCTTACTGATTGCACTGGAGACCGTGTTTTCTAATGACTTGAGAATATCTAGTCCACCTTTAGGAGACTCTTCAAGATCCTCTTCTCTTAGATATTTATAATGGCTGGGTTTCTCCGTCTTTTCCACCTTCTCAGCAGGATCTTCTTTCTCTTGCTTGATTTTCTTCTCATCAAGTTCCTCCACTTTCTCCTCATCCGACTCCTTCCTTTCATCCATGGTGGATGGGTGTACTGGTGAATCAGGCTGGGACTTGATAGTGGGAGCCGGCAGACGTGTTGTTGTGGGCGGAAGGGGGATGGATTGGATTTTCTCTTCCACCACAGGATCAAACACTAATTGCTTACCCTTTTTGGAGGCAGAGTTTGTGACTTTGAGAAAGTGTCCAGTCACCATCATATGGGCTGTCAACTGCTGCAAGGTGTCATGGGAACTCCCACACTCCATACACTTAAGAATTTGAGCTTTTCGGGCCTCAAACTGCCAGGTATAACTCGCACCGTTTTGGTAGCCATAACGGTTATTAGCGGTGACATATGGGTTGGAAATTTTCTGATCTTTGGTGGGTGCAGTCTCTATCAGTGGAATGCCAGGGGTGCTAGAGATTGACTCAGGTGAGCACGGAGAAATCAGGTCCTGAAACGCTCGCTTTTTGGTGGAGGGCACCAGCTTTGAGGCAAGAGCTGGCATTGGTTCTTTGAGAGGCACTTTCTGGTAGTGTTTAGTTTTGATCATGTGGACACTCAAGTCCTGTAGGGATTCGAATGAGTGGCCACAATACATGCATTTCAGGACTTTCTGAGCATCTTCTTTGCCCTCCATCTCCATTAAGGATCGTTTCCGTGGCTTGGACCATCTCTTTCCCTTGTCCTCCTCCTTGTCCTTGTTGTCATCACGGTAATGGCCTGTTTCGTTCATGTGCACCGTGAGACCTACAAGTGTGTCGTAGGCTGCACTACAGTCCTTGCATCTGAACTTGCTGGCACCCGTAAACACAGGCCCATACAGCTTATTGTTTTGCCGGTACAGCTGCACTGTGCTGAAGAGACTTGGTTCAGGCATGAGGTGGTAGGGCGTATGCTGTAAGGTTTTAGCAAGAGCTGCTTGGTGCCAGTCATATGCAACACCCCCACTGTTAGCACCATTGATGGGTCCATTGTTGGCATTGTTTAATGCGGTGGCTTTTGTATAATTGCTGCTTGGCGTCATATTTGTCTTCGTGCTAGCATTAGCGTTGCTGCCGCTAGCTCCGCTGCTTGTAATGCTGCTTGCATGGCTGTTTGCAACGCTGTTGTTCCCCTTGTGGCTGCTTGGAGTACTGTTAGTGCTACTAGCACTAACCTGTTTGCTTTTCATAATGTCCTTTGTGATACTCGACCAGGAAGCATCTGAAATCAGGTTTGCATAGACTGCTTTCATCTGTGCCAGGCTGTCCTGCAAAGACAGTCCAGCATCTGTCTCCATGTCTTCAACCTCCTCTTTATCCTGGCCTTCTTTGGAGGAGGTGCTTTTGAAGTCAGCCAGGTGATCGCTGGTGTCGCTGAGGGGCGAGCCGTAGCCGGCGTCTGGGTTGGTGCCATTGCTGAGTGGAGAGTTCTGGTAGCTCAACTGTTCACGGCCATCGTCTTCTTCATTGCACAGGTAATCTGCGTCCTGACCGTCTAAGGAGAGTCCGTCGTCCTGCAGGTGCTCCTCATCGATCTTAGCTGCCTTAAGCTCATCCTCCGGCACATAGGCTGAGAAAACAAAACAGAGGGGAAAAAAAACAGATGATGAGACAAAAAAATCCCCCCAAATGTGCAACTTAACATGGACTGTTGAATAAGGAAATTCACTTTAAATGGAATAGGTGTGGAAAATGTATCATTGCACGTGTACGTGCATGCCTACATAATGATCCTAAAGAGATTTTTTGTCAATAGTCCTGGCAGAGGACGCAGGTTTGCAATTATAAAGTGGCAAACATCCATATCTTGACTATGATAGATAGCACCCTTCACAGCGGAGACTAACAAAGCTATCCTGTGTAACAGCTCAGCAAGGGTAAAGAGGGCAGAGGAGAGTCCTCCTTTGAAAATCAGTCCTCTAAAGCAAAAATGGTATCAAGAGAAAAAAAAAAAAAAAAAAAAAAAAAGAAAAAAAAAAAAAAAAGGTAAAAACAGGTGCATTTTATAAGGATGTGCTAAAGTGAAAAAATGGTAATGTCATGCTTACAAATATAAATATATACACATACATATATATACATATATATATATATATATATATACACATATACATACATACATATAAACTTTTATATTGTGAACATTATAAAAGCAAAATATATAATTCCAAAAATGATGCAGAAAATGCATCCATTTACATCTATTACACAATTTACCCCCCACCCTTTTTGTTTACAAAAAACTAAATCCATATGAACACCACCATATTGACTACTCTCTCGCTCGCTTTTTTCGTCCTCCTTTTCCCTGTAGTTAGAGGGCACAGACTGTGTGTGACATTGATCCAGTTCTCCCATGCACTAGCCAACCTAGACTCCTCTGAGTGTGAGATTGCGTCTGAGTTATTGCCAGGGATGCAGCACGGGGTGCAGCTTGCCTCAATGCTGCTGGCAGAGGCGATGGAAGTTCTCGCAGCGAGTCATGCTAAAATGCAAGTGGAAATGGCATGTCATGTTGTCATGGTCCATGCTGTACTAACTCTCGGGGAGTCAGGAGTGTGTGCATCCACAGGGGGAAAAGAGAGAGTGAGAGAAAAGACAAGACGATACATAACCATTTTAAGTGCTCCTTCCTTCTGATGTTATTTCATTATTGACCAATAATCATGCCTGCTTGTAGGATTTTGCAGGATTTGCTTTTGGGTCAGTCTCAAAATCTACTTCCAAATTGTCGTTAACTTTTTTTTTAAAATTAAAATTCTTAAAGCTGCAGTCCGTAAGTTTTGCCTCTTTGTCGCCATCTCTGTTGAAAATATGGTATTGCAGCCAGGTGCGGAATTATCTTTATTACGTGGGCTGTACTCTGGCACAGCTTCAGGGCGGATGAATCTAATGTTTTGAGGTGAATGTGGAGCTGTCAGTCACCACACCGGTGTGAATCAAACACTTAGTAATCACAGATTCTAGCCTACGTCTTGGAATATATGACCTAAATCAGAATTTTCCCCGTGTATTGTCATCTGAACAAGTGACAAGTCTGCCACGTTTGTTTTGCCCAACTGAGGAAAAAAAGCATTACAATAAATCGCGTTACCAATGGTAATTAAATCTAACGATCGGTTAGCTCATATCACATCAAACTTTGCAAATTATTATTATTGTTATAATTTATTCTCAAATTATTAATGTTAACAACATCAGCATTGCATGACAATGAGTATAGTGTGTAGATTTAAATTTCTGTACAGTCTAATCTAATTGTCATGCCATTCGAATTAAAAAAAAAAAAAAAAAAAAAAAAAAATTATATATATATCTCTCACTCATATGCGTTTCATAAACAATCCTTTCTGGATTATAATAAACCATCAAAATTATCAATTTAATTATTCTACCAACTGTGAGAAAAGGCTATAAACGATCCATCACCTACAGGATCCTCACATGCGATAGCCTACTAGACGGGACAGCAACTTTATGTTTACAGACATGACGTAATGACAGTGCCATGCTTGAATTTCCCGCGAAAACCTACCCATACCACTCAAATTAGAAAACATAATAAGATAACCGTTGTCAATCGGGCTACAGTAAGGCGATAGTTTTGAACACTGGCTGGTTATGTACTTGCTCAAATATTGATTTTTGATCATTTTTAACCAAAAAAAAAGTAACAGACTGCAGCTTTAAAATTAAAAATATATGGATTTAATTCCAGCAATTGTGTGCCAAATTTCTGTTAGTTAAAGATTTTCAAAGAAAAATTGCATCTTGGTTAACAGTAAATAGTATTTTAAGGATTATGAAGACTTTATTCTGCAGAACACAAAAGATGATATTTTGAAAATGTCTCATTTTTTTCCCCATTGTCTATGCAATGAAAGTCAGTGTGGTCCATTGTTTTGGAGCCAAATGGCTTTAATTATTTGGACGAAAACAGTTGAAACATTCTTTAAAATATCATCTTTTGGAAAAGACATACAGGTTTGGAATAAAATGAGGGTGAGTAAATTATATTTTCATTTGTAGGTGAAAAATATAAATTTTATTATAAAACTAATAAAATAGTCATTTTGGATTTGATGTTGATTTTTAAATTGCTTTATATGTACTATATCGGCCACCTGCTCTCTAAACACTAGCATGGATATCTTCCTTGTCAATATTTTGACCAAAACAGTCCCAGTGGATTGACAAGAACCAGTTAATGCATTGATTTTTAGTAAAAACGGCATCGGCCAACAAGTGTTTTTCAGAAATACACATTCATGCTTATTTGTGCAAATATGGCTCTTTTTGCTCTGCGTATTACTGCTAGGTGCACATTTATTTCTCAAGAAAAAAAAAAAAAAAAAAAAAAAAAAAAAAAAAAAAAAAAGGGGATACTGAAAAATGTTGCCTACACCACACACCAGAAAATGCTTATTTTCCACAGCTAAATGTGTGGTAATAAGATGTACTGTCAGATGTATTACATGGGGGAAAAGGAACAGAACAATAATGTTCACAAATGTAAGGTTTCATGTTTCAGCCACAAAAAGCTCCTTCACTCTATTGTGTGCTGACAGAGCTATGACAGAAAAAAACAGAGTGATAGCCCACTGTCGGCACCCACAGCTGCGAGACAAAAAGAGCGAGAGAGAGAGAGAGAGAGAAAATGCTACTCGTTTAATTCGCTTAATGAAAAGAGAATAAAGGTCCATGAGACCAAGTGCTTAATGAGGAGCGGTAGGATTAAATTCCCGTTTCATCAGCTGGTTTCGATCTGCAATGGGAGATAAACAAAATGAGCTCTCCGTCATCAAAACACATCAAAGTACCTCTTTCGAGCGTGCTCGTGTGTGTGTGTGAGCGAGTGCATGCATCTTCACAGCATGTCCGGCTATAAAAAAGCCTCCTGTTTGCTTTGTGAGAGCGGTATTGTTACTTTCAGCCATTTTGAACACAACACGAGAAGAAAAGCCGCAACAACAGCCTGCACAACTTTGAAGGCAATGGGAAGAGACAGAGCAGGAAAAGAGGGGAGCAGTAGAGGGGATGGAGGAAGTAAAGAGAAGAAAAAGAGACAGGCAGCGCTTGAAGAGTTGTTCCTTTATCTCAGCGAGCCACCAGGAGATGTCTGTCCGAGATGCCAAGATCCGTCTCAGTGGTTGAAGCAGATGTGCTGTCAGCTTCAAACGGCGTGCAGCTGAGCACATGTAATCAGAACGGACTCCGTACCTGATGTTTGTAAGGTGCCATTTACAGCTGCGTGGAGGAAGCTGTAGGGGCGTGAACAGCTGGGAACGTGGCGTATGTGGCGTTCCTGTTACTCGGATATTCTTAAAGGACGGCTTCTGATCCGGAGGAATCACTGATTCCGCGTTGAGCTCTCCGACGGATTTCAATCCGTCAATTCCTCAGGAGAAATCAAGTAGGCGGCGTAAAGTGAAAAGGATTTGGTGAAATAAACATTACGAACTGTCAAATAAATCACTTATCCAAATATCGCTTTAAAAGAAATGTTCACGCCGCAACATGGTTCAGTGGATTGAAGCCCTGATAATTCCCTCAAGTCACTGCAGCATTTAAGACAGCTTATCACGTTAAAACAAAGAGAGAAGTTTTTCATCTTTGCTGTAATTACAGAGAGAGTGATAGAGGGGCCGAGAGAGAGAGAGAAAAGTGAGACGGGGGGCGCAGAAGAAAGCTGGAACGAAAAGGCTTTTTTCGAAAAGAGATGGGCAGAACCTGACACTAAATCGAGCGTGTCTCCTCAGCCCCTGACACCGCGTGGCATCTGACAGGCATGCGCGTTGGCATGTCACTGTCCTCGCATCAAGCCGTCAAACACGACTTGGCAATTTTTTGCCATCTGCGTCAAAAAAAAAGAAGAAAAAAAGAAACCCGCCAGACGACGGCGACGACAGCTCACACTTAATAACCCAACCAGAAGTTTGACTGCTGACATCTCTTATCGGGGGCCTGCTTTTAAACATCACGCCGAACAATAAGAGAGGGATTAAGAGTAGAGGAAGCCCGCATTGTGTCGGCAGAAAAAGCCACAGATAACTTGTTAAGAATACACACAATTAAGTGAATCAATAGTTGCTATAAAAATACCATGCTTTTGATGCAGCGGGGAACGAGAAAGAGTTTAATTTACTGAGTGAAGCAGGCACTTTCCAAGGATAGCATACAAAACAAGGCCTGAAAGTCTGGTTCAACAATTTGGGAGGCCAAAACAAAACATTACATTTTTGCTTCCAATTCGCTCGTTTTCCAGTATACACCTAATTGACAAATTTTTAAATAGAAATCATATACGCATCTATATGCATGTCTGTCATATCAAAAGATCTACATGTGAGACCCTGGAGCACAAACCCAGTCATAAGTCACACAATATTGTATACTACTGTATATTTATAGCAATAGCCAACAATACAGTAAAGATCATGTTCCATGAAGATATTTTGTAAATTTCCTACCGCAAATATATCAAAACTTTGATTAGTAATATGCATAGCTAAGAACCATTTCTCAATATTACAGATTTTCAAATAGTTGTATTTCAGCCAAATATTGTCCTATCAGTGGAAAGCTTATTTATTCAGCTTTCAGATGATGAATAAATCTCAATTTCAAAAAATTTACCCTTATGACTGCTTTAATGGTCCAGGGTCACAATTATAAATGACATTGTAAAAAAAAACAAATTAATTAATAAATGAATCGAAATAAAAAATACACACACATACATGTCTTATTCAGTTAAACTTGAAATAAAAATAACGAGACACCTGCTTTGTTGTAATCTTCCTAATATAGCACCCACTTACATGCCTTTCAGCAAATAATTTAAAACTACCTGACAAGAATTATGCCATCTAATTAATATTCATGAGCCAGGCTGATAATATTTAAAATGTGCCCCCTACCACCCCACACAATTTTCAAATCGTTCTTACGCCCCTGTGCTTGTGTGTGTTCTATCAAACGCCACACACCAGTATGGACAGAGACCAAAGGTGTGCATGTTCTTAAGTGCCTACCAACATCTAAAAACGATCACCCAGAGCACCGGGGCCTTGTGCTTGTGTGCATGTATGAAGTGTGTGAGATGTGAGGTGTGTGCGCGTATGTGTGTTGTGCAGGAGAGCGTGGCCATCTGTGTCCAGAGCGGAGCTGTCACTGTGGCTGCTGAGATCTCACTGAGTTTAGACAGGTGACACAGCAACGGGACATACACACACATACGCACACGAGCAGAGCTCACTGTCTCAGCCAACAAAGATCAGCCACAGAGTGAACCTTCTTGCTATAGACACCCATGACACCGCACACACAAACACAGCCAGTGCCAGCATTTAGAAGCACCACCCACATACGAGCACTCGAGCGTTGAGATTCGCATGCAGTTGCCCAACAAACAGCAGAGAATTAGCAAGCCGTGACTCTAGACGAGATTGAACGGTTTCTGCGAGCGAAAATCTGAAAATACACATTAAAGCTCTGCTTAATAAAAAATAAGAGGGTTGAAATAAGAGGAAATGAGATGCAGGATGGATTCAAACCCAAATTTCCCATTTACACCCCAAAGCACAATGCTAACCACTAAACCATATAAAGCAAACAACACGAGAACTTTCATAGCCATCTTGCTTAATTATTATGCCTCAAAATGTTACCTACAGAGCTTGGAACAAAGTGATTTTGGTGGGCCAATAACATCTGCTGTTCTTCAAAAATACATCTTTTCTGCTGCTTCCAAGCGGTCTGCTGGACAAAACCAGGTCTGTCTGATTGAGCTGGCTGGTGCGCTTGAGACGTGTCAGGCCTAAGTGTTCAAACTCGAAGAGGGGAACGAGAATGCTCGTGGACAGAGCGCAGATGCCGAAGGCCTCTCCTTCCCAGACTGTCACTAACGTGGCCCACGACGCCTCTCTCTCTCCCCCGCCTCCTTCCTCTTATTTATTTATTTTATCGAGGAGGAGAGGGGGCAATCACTACAGTCATTTGCACTACTAATGTCCAATTCTGCCTTCCCTCAGTCGGCTGATTTAGCTGGTCAGAGTGGTTTTGGAGTGTGCAGAGGAAAGCCACGCCGTTTACCCGACATTTTAATGGGAAAACTGGCAAGTCTTATTTGGCTGGCCGATGTGGTTTGTCACTGGGTCTCCATTACATGCCACTCAACTTTGATGCCTTTGGACAGGGCTGATCAAACCATGTCTTTTGACCTACGCAGCACGCTGAAGGCAGACAGGGAGAGAGATGGAGAGCGAAAGAGAAAAGGAGGAGTGGAAGAGGGGCAGTACACTGAAGGCTGTAAATAAAATGACATTATTATTTCCTCTGTCCTATCATGTAGAAAAGCCAATTATGGTAATGCTCTGCATGTCAGTGAGAATGCAGCAATCTCTCTCTCTCTCTCTCTCTCTCTCTCTCTCCCCTTTTCCAGGGCAGTTAAAACAAGGCTTCGGTAGCATGATGCTGTCTGCCCCGGTCCACTTATGGCCTGCTGCAATCTGGAAGGGCTGTCTGCGAAACTGGCGACGGCAACTGCACCGATTCTAGAAATGAATGCATAATGTGTGTTTTATAACATACCAGAAAAAAAAAATCTTAAGTTTACCAAAGTAAACAGAGATAGACAATATGTTGTGTAGGTGTAGTGATTTGAGGTGGTTGCATGGACAAGTTACTGTAAAAAGAGTCCAAAATGAACATTTTGTTAATGATTTTGTTAGTAAATTATAAATTTAAAAAAATCATTCAAAATGTATATTTATCAGAATAGTGTTTAGTTTTATTTTTCTCTTGCATATTAGTTATAAACTGTGCAGGTCATTACACAACTTACATCCTCACATATGTTTCTAATATATTCACATTTCGTATAGGGATGTAACGATAAATCATGATAAAATTCCCACGGTTAGTATTACCATTTAATTTTTTAATTATTAAAACCGTATTCGATTACCACGATTTGAACATCTCACGATAAATAAATACTGTCCAGCATAAAGCACAGTTTTAAGTACCACGTCTCACGTGCGCACGGCGCGCAGAGTAGTTTCGTTTTGAGTGAAAGAGGTTTTAAAAGAGTGCTGAGGGAATTATGCAAATTAATTAATTAAATGAATGTACCTCTGAAGGTTCTGACTGTCTTCAGAAACGATTCGATGGCATTTTGTTTTCATGTTCACTCCATGTAATACCTAAAAGTGTTCTTAAATCGCACTATTGCTTTTTTCGCTGTATTCAGCTTTTCTATAAGCGCCACCTAGTGTCAGAAAGTGAATTTACAGAGACTTCGTTATATTTACATTCAGCTTGTGTGCAGTTTCTGTCTGGCCAAAAACGGACCGAATTTGCATGTCCTGCTGTAAATTTTGACCGGTTGATGAAAAACGAGCTTATGTGATTTCTACACATTTAAACAATTCAGATAAGTTATCTAGAATTATTTATGGAGCAGATAAAATACATATAATCCTTTTCTTTATTTAAAGGCTGAAATGTGAGGTTTACATTTTAATGAATCTTCTTCAAAGCTTTATTTGAACATTTACATTAGATATTTGAACATTAACTATTAAACTGTTGACAGTCCAAGTTGTCATTTAAAATCTGAACGTCATTGGTCATGTTATTGTTTTAGTGATTATGCAAACAAAACGTCATTTTATTTGTTGTTTGTTGATTTTTAAATATAAAACTTGAAGTGATTTATGTGTCGGTACTTTTTGAACATCTCCAGCACATTTTAACAATACCGTGATAATACTGGTCACTATAATCGTAATAAATTTTTTTTTACATCGTCACATCCCTAATTTGGTAGCATAATGCATATTAGTGACAAAATACGCAAGTCTTTATGTAACTTGCATCCTAATATGTTTCTGATATATTCATTACATATTCAATATGATTTGCAACACAGAGTATAAAAAAATAAAATAAAAAAAACTTGTACAAGTAAGTTATTTACTGAGGTAAAGATCACAACTGATGTTTTCTTTGGTTAGATGGTTTGAGTTGAATAGTTCACGTCTGACTATCATTCCTACGATTTGATTTAAGCCATGTATTATGTTGCAGTTCCATGCAAGTAGCTTTGCTTTACTTCATCTCCAGTTCCAATCCTTTCTCCCATTTGTCGCTTGGCAAGTGTTTATTTTGGACCCTGCCTGTAAACCTTTTTCGTGCTTACTTTCTTTATTCCGTTTATGAAGTGTGAATAATTATCGTTGTTTCTATTCTGTGGACACACGTTGATTGATGGCTGCTGTTCAAAGTAATAAGGGCACTGCGGAGATGGACAGATTTCTGAGGGGGGTTTGGCTTGTAGATCTGACCCCCACCCTGTCTCTCTCTCTCTCTAGCCCAATGTGAACCTAAGAGAGGAGAAAAGCCTTCACATTTTTCACCATCTTCCACACAATCGTCCTCTTTGAGGACTTCCTTTGTGCTCTGTCTCCAGGCTTTTTTCGTCCCTTTTCTCTGCGAGACACATCTAACTTTATTACAGACTAAACAAAAGGAGGCTTTGAAGTGCAGACGGGCGTTTTACACGGACACTGCCCACCTCTCCGTATCCGCTGACAGTGATTTGTGCTCCTGCAGACACTCTGGAGTAGGCTCTCTGAATTAATATCTGCTTTGCCTCTTTAAGCATCTCTTGTAAAAGGCTGGCCCAGCCCCCTCCCACCATCCTCCGTGTGGAATAGGCCACCATATGGCGGAATAGCTTCAGGCCCCTGAAGAACTTGTGTGGCATTCCATTCTGCGCTCCAAATTCATCTTTTCGCTTTAGATACTTGTGGATGAGTATGCATGGAGGTATATAACTAGGGCAACAGACCGAGCCATTAAAAATACAAAGAATTACATCAAACGGAGAGGAGGACGTGAGAATAAACAGGCTGATAATTGTGCACTAATTATTACTTATCAGATTCAGAATCAGATTACATTTGATTCCCTGATGATTACATTTAAAGTGTCAGCATTTTTGAATATTTGGGTAAGAAATACAAAACCAAAAAAAGTGTGTTTTTATATTTTTAATTATAATAAAGTTTCATTTTTTAGTTACTATTACATAGTTTAGTTTTAATATTTTCATTTGAAAGTTTTAGTAACCTTTGTGTTTTTGTCATTTTTAATAGCCTAATTAAAAATAAACATGTCCAAACTGTTTTTTTTTTTATTTTGTTATAGCTTTAGCGGTTTTTGTATGAATCAAACTTAAAAAAAAAAAAAAAAAGGCAAATGTTGCCTTGGCAGTTGAACTAAAACATTTTTTATATTTTGTTTCAGATTTAGTTAACTATAATAACCCCGTCAAAGGTGTTCCTAAGTCCATAAGCCATTAAAAATGCTAAATTATCAAATTTGACTGATTTTTTTTTTTTTTTTTATTGGTAGTGATACAGAAACCATTAGTTTTGTTAAGTATATGAACGAACTAAAATACAACTGTGTAAATGCTTTCACATCACCTTGCACTGACACACTACAATATCACTCACTCACTCGCTAACACACACAGGCGCACACACGCTCCAATGTCAAGTCCATACTTATGCAAAGTGCGGCCTACTTTGTCATTTAATTTTTAAAAACCCTAAGGTCGTATAACACACTTTCCCTGTCATTTGCAAGTGCATTAACTCGGTGGCCATGCGACAGCCAAATTATGCTAATGGCCTGCTAAAATGGGTCATATAGACAGTGCGTTTTACATTAGCTTCAAACAATAGGGAGGGAAGAGCAAAGCAGAGGTGACAGCAGCACCGGGGGAGTGAGACAGGGTCTGTCTCCTTTAGCCGCCGTTACGTCCTCATTCAGAGCAGCCTGTGAATGGAGGTCTCACGGCCGCACAAACCACAACAAGGCGCTCACATCCCGTCATCCCCCAAGACTGCTGAGCGCCGATATCAAAAATGCTTGCTGAATAATGAAAGGGCTCAATTAACGGATTATTAACAGCAATTTACTTTACTTAGGTAATCCACCCTGCAAGAGTACGGTGAGGTCACACATATTTTAAGAAGAGGAAGTGCATAGCGTAGCTAACGTTTGCTTGGCTACTTAAATATAGCACGAATAGCTGTGCTGCTGCTGAAAATGAAGAGGAACCAAAAAAGAATTTGCAGTTTACATTTATTTATTTAATACTTGACCCTAAGTCAAGATGAAACGAAATTATAACCGCCTAGAACAGTGGATGACATAAAATAATGGTCGTTACTAAAAAACTAAGTACATTATTGGATAAAATCATTAATGAAACAAAAAGCACTAAAACACATCTCCTTCAAATATTTGCAAAGTATAAAAAATCAGATTGGAAAAAAAAGAAAAGAAAAAAGTCTCAATGTAAAGGGTGATTTTTCAGTTAGGAAGAACCATTGCCTACTTGTGGAAAAAAATATTTTAAATTGTGGTTTCTTATCTCTGCATTTTTGTCATTTACCAAAAAAACAAAAAAAAAACCCCATCAATTTTTTTTTTATTCTACTTTTTATTCTACTGTCCTGCTCCCAAAATTAACTTAAAAATATTAAGTTCTTTATAAAAGTGCACATTATTTTCCTGAGTGTAACACTAATACTATAAGTGGAAGCTAGAACACTGTCAAAATTTAAAATAAAATGTTTAAATAAAAGCTGAAACAAAAAGCTGAAAAAAATAAAATAAAATAAAAAAATAGTAATTCTCAAAAATGAAGAAAAAGCTAACACACACACACACACACACACACACACACACAAAGAAAGCTACTGTAGCACATCCTTTAAGAATGGAATATTTTTTTTCCCATTAAATTCATCCTAGGGGACAGAAAAGTTCCCCTAAGTGAAGAATCACCCCAAGAAGTTTCCAGTCTGAGTGAAGCAGCTGTGCTGCATGTTATTGCACAAGCTCCACACAGTGAATTACGGAGAGCCGAGTAAACAAGGAGAGGCTAAACGAGTGCATGTTAGCTAATTAAACAGCGCTCATGATTGCGGAGTAATTGAAGGTGCCTCAATCTTCACCTGAATACTTCCACAAATAATTACCTTCTTGTAATTAGCGCTGTTGATAGAGTGTTTGCGTGCGACACGCATCTGATACACACGCGTTTCGGTCGGAATTCAAAGAAGAAATCAAATCAAATATTTGAATGGCTCTGAAAATTAATGAAATTGAGGTAAATTAATGTTTGTAAACAGACATTTAGTTTTATTGTTAGTACACCCCATTCGCACACATAATTAAAATGTGTTTTTGATAAGCAGGACTTGTAGTTCACTTGAACCAAGGTGAAAAACTATGCCAGCAGTCAGACGAGAGAAGAATGAATATAACAGGCCTGATTTCCAGGGGTTCTGCTTGATCCTGATATCTGAGGGGTGGAGAAGAAAAAACGCCCGCATGTGCGTTGCAATCAATAATGACTTCAATAAGTGATTTTCCAACCATCCATGCAGCTGTCTCTAATAATCTCTTCAGCTGTAAAAAACACAAATATTTCATATTGTTTGTTTGTCCTCAATCTCCTGCTGCTTGTTCCTGCATTGCAGTGCCTTTTTTCAGTTTCTATATACTTCTTGCTTTCTCGGTGTCTTTTTTTCTCTCTATCCAGGTTTGGTCGTAGCGGTTGGCGGGCCGTCGTGCCGTCAGGCGCAGTCAATAAATCACCTTTCGCCGTTGTCATAGAGGAACAGCCCAGCCGTGAGACAATGGCCATTATATCCTAAGCACTGCAGTCTCGTCCCCATCTGGCCCTTTACGGGGGAAACAGTTCTTTCGGTTGAAAAACCGCTTGTGTTCAGTCACACAGGTTCAAAAGCTTCCCTAATCCTGAGCTAAACCAGGAGGCTTGGAGTCCAAACACACCGCCCGTATATAGTGTCTCCCCTACACAGTGCCCTCGCCGAGAAACAGATAACACGCCATCCACCCTGGTGCTCAGAGACACAACAATGTCAGAACAGACAGAGAACCCCCAAGCGGAGGGAGCTATGAAGGAAACTGAGAGCGGGAGAAAGAGAGAGCGAGAAAACAAGGATGAAGGAAGGAATTGTGTTTTTTTTGTCTCTTTAAATCCCCCAGCACAGTCTCTCCACTAGGCCATCACCTGAGCCGAGTACCTGACAGAAAACTTGCCTGCCCAAACACACACACACACACACACACACACACAGCAGCTGCTCCCATTGCCTAGCAACTACCAGTTGATAGATGATCCTAAATATGGATAATTACCATAAATCAGGCTGCTCTGAAAGAGAAAAGATGAAAAACAGTAGAGCCTGCCGTACGAATGCAGTGCGACCCTCATCAACACAATCCTGTCTTCCACAGCTCTTGCCTCATACTCTTCCTCCCTCATTCCTGTCAGACAGCCGAGAGCTTCGGCTCTAAAAGACAACTTTACCTCTCGAAGGCCTCAGACGTCAACACCAAACACTGTTGAGGAAACATACTTCTTAACATCTTAAAAACAAACTTTACATCAGAGCCGTGGCTGAGTGGTTTGCGACACATTGAGCCCTGGTTCTCACATCAGTAATTTGAGTTTGAACCTTACTGGTGACATTTCCCAATCCTGCTACTTTATTTATAAAAGTAGCAACGGAGAAATTGAATTTAGCAGGAATTCGATACAAGTGTTTGTGGTTGTTGTCCTATTTATCACGAGCTAAAGACTTCCTGTCAAATCTGTGACTGAAATGCAGCTGTTTGGTGAGAGGTGGGTTGTTTGTAATCTAATCTGGAGTAAATCAGAGGAAAAACAGCCGTGAAGCAAGGCTTGTTCAGCACCTGTGAGCGCAGCGAGGAGAGCATCCTGCAATCGCTCAGCGTGATAAGTTCCTAACTCTGAGGGGTAAAATATGACTGCAGCAAAGTACAAACAGAGTTTGATAGCAGATCATAGATTAAGGTCTAAACCATAACAAAAGTGATTGCGATGAGAGCACTTTGTCGAAAAAGTTTCTTGAAAGAGGACACTTCTGATGAATGGCCGTAATCAACATGCGACTACAGAAAATAATTCAAGTAAAAAGAAATTCTAAAGGATGAATTCTGGGAAGAGGGACAAAGAAAACAGCAAAGGGGAGGAGGGAAAAGAAGATGGTCAGAAAAAAAAAGAAAGATGGTCAGAAAGAAAGGTCAGAAAAGAACGAAAGATGGTCAGAAAGAAAGAAATGAGCAACTACTAGTATTAATGAAAACAAAGAGAATGGCAAGACGTCACAGAAAGGGACAAGAAAAAGCGAGAAGGACAAAAAGCACCTCCTCTCTCGGGCCGTGACCTCACCAGTTTAGTCTAGCTGAGTCTGGTTGCACAATTACGCATCAATCAAATGTGTCAGTGCCGTCATCCCACCCCTCAGCTAACACACATACATTCCCAGAGCCTGACCCTTCCCTGACCGGGAAACCCTGCACATGCAAGAGACAAATATGGGCAGCAGCCATTTGGTGGAGACCCCCGGACGCACACGTATATACATACAGCGAAACCAGTGAAAACCTGTAGGATACAGACAAATAAGGGCAGTCAGAGCCCCTTCACACATATACACTCTGGAACCTTGCCTTTCAACATCCTGTAATTCTAGAGGAACACATAATTAAAAACATTATTCCTGATTTCCTGTTTTATATGATCTGTGATGGAGGCCCCTGAGGTTCAGATCACTGTAAACTTTAGCAGCTCTCTGAAGACCAGACTGTTACTACTGGATATCAGGTTGCGCTCCAAAGAGCATCTCCACGCTGGGGAAAAAAGGGGCCATTGTCATAAATAATCCTCCATATCGTCCCATAAAACGTGCTGCTCTGCTCTTTCTCTCTAATATCTACCCTTTGCCTGCCTAAATTACTAAAAGAAATAAGTGTCTGACGTCATCCGTATTCTCTTGCTTGTTCGATTCACGTCTGCTCTGAGAAGGGCTTGTTGGTGTTGCGTTTGCCCTTGGTCTGCTCAGGGGCAACTACTAGCTCCTGAGTCGATGACGTCAGTGAGGAAAGTAGGGAAAAAAAACGGATGGACCAGCCACAGTATTGGTTGTGGGGGAAAAAAAAGAAAATCAATAGAAAACTGTTCATGGCAATAGTAGCGCAACTGGTAGAGAGCATATCGCTATCATTTAGTCTAGCAACACTAGCTAATGGATTTTATTACTAGGGAATAAAAATATACATTAAAATGCATTTCATGAATGCACTTTAAATCACTTTGGATAAACACATTTGGCAAATGTATAATAATAATAATAATAATAATAATGTATTAAGTAACAACAATGAAAAAATACTGAATTATACAAATTTTGTCAAATTAAAAATGCTAAACTTCTATTGACAACAACAACAAAAATAAAATAAAGAGAGAGACGAGACGAGACAAAAAAAATTGGAAAAGTACCATAAAAAAATTATAATAGAAAAAAAATATAGTAAAATATACTACTTTAGTAAAACAGACAATAATAAAAAAGTATTTAAAAATTTGTAGAGATTACATAAATGGTGGAACAGAATAAGAAAATAAAACGACAAATTAAGAAGAGAAACACTATAATATACTTAGTAAAATAGAAAATGTTTGTTAAAAAAAAAAGTTGTAACAATTACAGAATAGGATAAAAAAAAAAAGAAAAAAAAAAGAGACATATGAAGATCTGAACCCGTGTCGCCCACATGAGCACCATGGCTCAATGTGTCAGATCACATGTGCCATCTGCTGCAACTGCTATATGGTTCACATTTCACAATAAGGAAGTTGTGTGTCTTATAGAACATCCCACCTTCCTAAAGAGAGGGTGTCCTGAACACTCTTCTCTGACCCTGGGCCCAGCCACACAAAGAACTGGAGACTCTTTCTTTTTTTCCAGAAGCTTCTGTTACCCCTTTTCCACCAAGGCAGTTCCAGTGCTGGTTCGGAGCCAGAGACTAGTTTAAAACCGGTTCTTTGTTTTTCGACACTCAAAGCACCAGCTCCGAATCAGGAAAAGCGTCAGGGGCTGGGGGCGGGGTTACCGTGACCAACAAGACGAACAGAAACTTGGACCGCCATATTTGAAATAGCAGCTAAACGCGAACACGTTTGATTCGCCGTGTTTGGATGCCGATGTAGGTTCGCAAAGCCATAAACATCAATAGCAACGCAACGTCCGCCATTTCTGATAGTTTGTTTAGGCTTGTCCGGGATGGATCGGCGCTGCGCGGACCGGTTGGTGCGAGGCATCGGGGTGCTGCGGGAGCGACTGGAAAGCAGACTGCTCTTTATGCTTTAGGATCGCTCTCGCGGTGCTTTAGTGTGTTGTGTGCCGATCGATCGATCGGTCTGCGTGGCGCTGATGCACCTCGAACAAGCCTGTTGTGCCGCGCTAGTGAACCGAAACATGAAACGTATAGTGACGTAAGATCTGGCTCTGTATTGGCTCTCTAGCCTGTGGAAAAGCAACCGGTTCTTAAAGCGCTCGCCAGTCGAACCAACTAAGAACCGGCTATAGCACTGGCTCTGAACTAGCACCTGGAACTGCTTTGGTGGAAAAGGGGTATGTGACGGGCGTGAAAGTGGGCTGAGAGAGGAGTGGAGTGTATGGAGGGTCCTGAGAGGAGCACTAAATCACACAGAGGCCCACATCACACACAATCAATAATAACACATCAGAGAGAGCGAGAGAGAGAGAGAGAGAGAGAGAGAGCTCATCCCTCAACACATGATATTCCCAGGCAGAAGCAAAAGCATAGCAAAACTCGCTAAACCTTCTAGAAACAAACGACCTCTCCTTCCACTCACACGCACGCACACACACACACAATTAAACTTTCACAGCCTTCCAATTGCCCTCTAACAATACGCCATCCCCCCATCTCCTCTCTCTTGTTCTTCCCCTGCACCTAAATAATATTCACCATGATAAATGATGCCATAACTCCGATATCCACAATCAATCTGGCCTTTAAAGACACATCCATCTTGTGTAATGTTGATGGGGGACTCAGTCAAACGGAGAGACGTGACTGCTTTGCTGACCTGAGAATGGAGGGGGGGGGGCAACGGCCCCACTGACTGATGCCTGTCAGCTCACATCTGGCTGCAAAAATAAATTAGGCTTATGAAGACAAATGAAAAGGCCTGCCCCGCCACCGCGAGGGAGGGGAACGTGAGGAGAAGTGGAGGGGAGAGAGAGAAAAGAGAATTAGTGAAAGGAGGAGCAGCAACCTGCAGAGAGAGAGAGAGAGAGAGAGAAAATTCCTCCTAAAGGGAAGACGACGTCCTACGGCACCACGTACCAATACAGATTTTTAGTCATTTAATCTTGTTCTTTCCATCTTTTATTCATAATTTTCATATCCTGAGGACAAGAGCTCACAAAACGACCTGCAAATGAAGTATCTGAATGAACTAATTAGTTCTAACTAATTCGTACTTGGAATGAAGATTCGTACTCAGGACGGATGGGGAGAAGAAGGGGGAACGGCATCGGCCACATTCGTTTTCGCACTATGGCTTAATGTATAATGTAAAAGATTTGCACTCTGAGCAAGAGATTCACATTCAAAGCAGAAGATTCATACTCTGAGCGGAAGACTGGTGATCGGAGTATGAATCTTTTGGTCTGAGGAAAAGACTATGATTCGACACTGAATCACTCAAATAAGCGACATGGCTCAGATTTGTACTTCAAGCCAAAGATTCACACTGAGCAAAAGACTGGTCATTTGCATATGAATCTTTTGCTCCAAGCACAAATCATTTGTGAACTTGGAGTGAGCCAAATTCAACTTCATCTACATAAGCACGATTTGCCAAATTACTTTATTTGCCAACTTAGTTGTTTTATTGACGTTTACATTTAATAAGGATGTTGTGTGTCTAATTCAGAACAAAGATTGGCACTTGGCACAAAGATTCACGCTCAGAGCAAAGATTTATATGAAGACTCACACAAAGATTAATGCTTTGAGCTCAAATATTTCTTTCCAAAGAGAAGATTCATACCCAGAACGAGCCAGATTTGCATTTTTGAGCAAAAGATTCACACTCGAAGCTGACAACTGGTACTCGAGTATGAATCGTTTCTCGTACTTTGATCCAGATTCAACTTTGCATCACCTACATAAGAAGCATGGCTCAATTTCCCAATTGCCATGACTCCAGCACTTTGTTGATAAGAAGGTGTGTGTCCAATTCAGATACAAGATTGGTACTTGGCACAAAGATTCATGCTCTGAGCACAGATCTGTATGAAAAGTCATACTTCATAAACTTAAACTCACAAACAGGATCTTCACTTTGCCGTTCTCTCTGGGTGGGGAATGTGAAGATTCCCATGACAGTCTCTGCGTCATTAAATGTTTACAGCGCGAGGATCATTACACACCACATATTCAGTGCTCGTTTAAGGGGTCGAAGGTCGGCCGTGCAGCGCTGGAACCCAGAGCTGAGAGCCTGTGGAATTCATTTATTCCCGCCCCTCAGAGTGAGAGACAGAAAGCACATTTTGAGTGATGGGTGAATGTGCCCTGTAGAGTAGTACACAGCGGTGTGAACTATATTTGACCCCTCTCCTTCCCGCTCTCTCTCTCAGCTGGTGCAAGTAGACTTAAGAATGAAGTTTGCTCGAAATGATGAATGGATTCCAGCAGAGCAACACTCGTGCAATAAAGGATATCTGAGATCTTCAGCTTCATTACGCCGGGTTTAATCACTTCGAATACACACGATTCTGTAATTAACGCAGGAATTATGCGGATGAAGGGTTGCTACTGCAAAACAGCTTTTGAAAAGAATAATACACAGCAAAAACTTTGAAGCAGAGTGAGAGAGAGAAAGGGGAAAAGAACAGCAAGTTGGTGTGTAGATGACAGAAATATTACAGACCCACTTTTTGGCAACAGGCGAGCGCCGAAAAGGTGGGAGGGAATTGTGTGTGTGAGAGAGTGAAAGAATGAGAGAGATGGATTATATGCATGTGTGTGTGTGTGTGTGTGTTGTGGATAAGGGGGAATGAACTCTCCCAGGCTTTGTCATATGAGTTTTCCCAAGCTCTGGCCCCTTTGATAAATGACACATGTCATTCTGTCAGAGTGTGACAGTCCAGCTGGGAGGGCCTCTGATGTATGGCCGCACTGCAAAAGGAAATCAGGCTTTTCTGGCATGGACGCAGACCATGCCCTTTATATAAGGTCCCTGCTTTCCTACATGGCTGTTTTTTCTTCTCCCATTCTTTTCTCCTCATTTTTTTGAACACAAAAAGAGATTTTATGAACAGCGACATGGAGTTAAATTTGTAGATTGATTTAAGGTTTGCGGTGGGGGAATAACAAACCCAGGTCAGATGGATTATGGGTAAAAGGCTTTAATTCCACAGCTCTGGGGTTTCTCTTTACCTGAGAGGACAAAGTATCACTACTGAGAAACTACCAAACTGTACTTGGAGAATGATATGCTATGATAAAAACATCAAATGCAAACGTGTCTATTTGAGTCTTCGCTGACAAAAACCAAACATCAGAGGAAGTACTAGAGAAATACTCAAATCAGCCTCATTGTCTTTACAGCTGTGACCTAAATTTAGTGTGAGAAAAGAGGATACTGTGGAAAGGAAGAGAGAGAGAGAGAGGGAGTGAGTGAGTGAGGGAAGGAGGGAGAGAGGTTTCATTTTGCTAGTTGACAGTTTGCAGGAAAAGCTCAAGGATGGACGTAGGCGAGCCGCACAAAGATTGTTCGTGCTGACTAACGTTTTTGCAAGACCAAAACTGAATTTGACGACAATTTTTGACGAATTTGAATTTGACGCATTTTCAGAACTGAGGAAATTGGGATTTTAACAGATTTTAACCATTGTAACATTTATTATACTCTTACTGTTAGCTTAACGCATAATCAAATTAGTCAAAATATCCACAATATAGAACGTTGAATGACACGTTTAAATCCTATTACAAACAAAAAAAACAGAAGACGTGAACACTTTAGATGTCTTCATCTGCAATCCTGAACTTTATACAGCCACTGGGTTACAATCAACAGACACCTTAAAAGATGAAGGAAAAAACATCTGACATATTTTAGTGGCAGGAACAGACAGACTTTTCAGCTCTTACACCACAAAAGCGCAAAGGCAATAAATCTGCCACCAGGCTTAAAAAACACCTCGCGTGCACACACGCCGCGAGACTGACACCAGACAAACAGGCGGCGAGACAAAAAACAGAGCATAGGCGATGAAGTTGTGGAGAAATCGGCACCTGGACAACAGTTTAGGGAACAACGTATACTCAAGATACATGCCGTCAAACGGACCCTTAAGGGCGTGGTAGTGTTTTCCTGAGCACCTGGGGGTCGTGAACTGTGGATGACCCCACGTTTGATTTGTGAAGGGTTAAAAGAAGGAGGGAATGGGAGAATGGTGTGGCTAAATGAGAGGAGAGTATCATTAACCAATGAGTGATGGGTTTTAGACAGTGCTTGCCCCTCCTCCCTCCATCCTCCCTGACACAACAGTGTCCTAACATTCGGCTTGAGAGCTGCTATTCACTTAAACATCAAAACACCGCCATTTTGAATGCAAATGGCTGGAAACATCACAATCAACCTGCAAAGTGGCAGGTTCAATTTTTGTATCAAATTACTGTACATAATTACTGGCATATCAAGGAAGGCTTGAATTTTCCTAGTTTGCACAATAGATACTATATCTACCCTTCAGGTTCATGCAACAAATTCCAGAAACTAAGAAAAATGGGTCATTCAGAAATCATCATGGATTTGTCAACAATTCACATATGACTGCTGACATAGCAATAACAATTTAGCATCTTGGCTTGTCATAATTGAAAGTGAAAAGTTTGCAAAGAAGTTAGACAAATCACAACAGGTCAGTTACATACACTACCGTTCAAAACATTGGGTTGTCAGTAAGATTTTTTTTTGTTGTTGTTGTTTTAAATAAGCAATTTTATTCAGCAAGGACGTATCAGATTAGTTAGAATACTGTTTTATCAGATATAAATAGATTTGTGTTTCACAACTGTTTTCAACATGGATAATAAGAAATGTCTCTTGAGCAGCCAATCAGCACATTAGCATGATTCTGAAAGATAATACGACACTGAAGACTGGAGTAATGGCTGAAAATTCAGCTTTCCCATTGCAGGAATAAATGGGATTTCAAAATATTACAACAGAAAACAATTACTTGAATTGTAATCATTTCACCATATAACAAATTAAATTCATAAATTATTTTTGATTATTCAAACAAATAACTTCGTGAGCATAAGAGACTTCTTTAAAAACATTTAAAAAATCTTAATGACCACAAACTTTTGAACAGTAGTATAAAACTTAAATGTACAGAAGCAAAAAGAGGAAATCAAAATTATTAGTAGTATGAATAATTCTTCAGTGCATGTATTAAAAAAATACAGCTATAATAGTTAATCAAAAATCAATAACTAAATCAATTTTCTCAGCTGACACTACCTTGTTTATGCGTATATTTTTTTATGTTGCCTTTAATTATCTGGATCTGAGAAAGAGTGGAAAATGGTCATGGAAAACTAAATTACAATTTTTTGGTGCAAGAATCCTTGATAAACATTCCAAGCAGAGTTTAGGGGGGAAATGCTTAAAAAGCAAAGAAAAACAAACAAACAAAAAAACACCTTATATATATGCCCCCTTAAAAAGTGTTTATTCTACTCACAGACAAAACTAGGCCTAACAGGAGCCGCTGCAGTACTCCAGAGCACACAGCTAGATTCCCCCCCCCCGTGTGCAGTATTGACGGACGATACTTGAAACAGAGGTATATTTACATGAAAGAAACGACACCTCAGTATTTATTACACATCCTCGCTGAGGCTCGTCACACAGCGGCTGCTCTGACGGCTCTAAGTAGGGCTGGATTGCGCTGCCATAACCAATTTAACATGGAGACGGTGCGCTAGTGAAGAAGAGCTACACACACGCACGCATGCAAAAACACACCGACACACATATGTCAACGCTACATTTCAGCAGAACACTGAAAACGCTTGTCTCCCATTGTCGGTCAAGGAAAAAAAATTCCCTGGCACATTCCCTATGTTTTTACCAAATATGATTGACACATCATAATGTTTTGGTTTAGAACCGGTTTAGGCCTGAGATACTGAATTTCTGAGCTGACATGTCAAGACTTTCAATCTGTACTAAGATCTGGAGCCTCTATTGTTGATTTAATTCTTCCCTAGATAGAGTTTGTCTTGCTTTTCTAAAGCCCAGATCTGTTAATGGAAGAGTAAATGTTTGCATTCCATGTTTTGAGTCACCTGACTTCTCTTCTTTACAGCACATCTGTTCATCTCAAGTTCCCAAGCTCACAGACTTCAGGGGCTGAGCAGAACTAGTCAATGATCAATGATGCATCCCTCGGTTAAAGTTCCACCAACCGTATGGCTTTCAGTCAGCTGGACAAGGTTAATAGTTGATCCTCATACGTGTCGCAGCCTTGATGTGTGTATGCGTGCGCACACTGAAGTCTAACTGTGAAGCATATGGCTTTTTAAAGAAAAGGTGGCCAGTAGAGAAGAGGGCAAAAACAGGAAGGGGAGAGGAGGTGGGGGCAGATTTGAAGAGGACACCCCCCGCTGGTTTCTCAGACAGAAGATTCAGAGCAAAGCTTAGCAAAGCTATGATTGACACTGTCTGGGCGAGTCCGTCTCCAAACAAGCTTTAGGCCTCTCAGAACATGTGGCATTTGGCATTTGAATGCGATTGAGTCTAAATCACTATAAATACCTATAAAGTTGAGTCTGGGAGACTAGTCACGACATGTGCGCCCGTCTATTAATGGACATGAGGAGGATTCAAATGCAGTTCACCTCCCTCAGGGCTTCTGTGTGTGAATGAAATGAAAACCAGACGTTATTTTAGTCGCATTAGTTATTTTAAAACTGATACTAACTCTGCATGTGTTTGTCAAAGATCCTGAAATATAAATGCCAGAGATTCATATTTTAAAAGATGATTCTGAGACCAGATTGAACATATAAATCAAAGATTAGAAAGCATATGTGGCAATGATATATAGTGAGAAAGGGAACTGTCTTGCCGGTTGTCCATCTAAAAAAGAAACAGTGCCATTTTGCTATACTTCCCCCAGATGCCTTATCTGCACCATAAAGCTAGGGACAAAAAAAAAAATGATATTCATTACTTTCCAGTGTCCTATCAGTTAAATAAAACACCCAGGAAAAAATTACAGCCACTTGGAGGATCTACCAGCTATTGTCTATTTGTGCAGGCAGGCTTTTATCAATGAAGCTAATAAAAGTGACCCTCAGCAGGAGATGGGGGGTGACACGCGGCTCTTTACCTAGCTTTAGGGGTGATGGACTGCAAATGTGGTCTTAAACACTGTACGAAAAACGAGCAATGAAAGTGTCAGGGTAAAAACACAGGAAATCGAGGCATTTTGAGCGACCGTTCGAAGACTGCTCATAAAAAAGGGGAGCCGAGTCTTTATGGGAGCGATCCGGAGCAGTGCATTATGGGGCTCAATGAGAGTGTCAACACAAGCGGGAGGCTTATCTTTATCCACTCATTGTGTGTCCAGTGGCTTAGCGCTCATAGAGGAGAACCGTAATGCCTCTGATCAAGAGTGGAGGGAGAGGGATCTCCGTTCTTACGTCGCCACATCAGGGGAACCCAGGGATTAGGTTCTCTTTTTAGTTCCTGTAGGGCAAAGGTCACACTCGAGCAAACACAAATCCCACTCCCAAGCATAAAGAACATAATCCACCACTACATAAGGGTGAGAGGACGATTTCAGACTTGGGAGTTTATTGTACTCGCCTCGGCCTAGCACATACGCAAGCTTTGTTTTCACAGGTGACATGATAACCAAGTTACCTCACGGCTTGTGAAAGTACAATATTTACAGGGATAGGTCACCCCAAAATAAAAACTCACCTCAATATCGTTTCAAAGACGTACGACTTTCTTTCTTCACAAAAGCTGAAGGTTTGAAGACTGTGCTCATTAATCTTTTCTATTTAATTACAATAAACGAGTACTGAAGCTTACACGTTTCAAAATATTTACACACAAACACACAATAACAAAGTCAGCATTGATAAGATTTTTTTTAGTGTTTTTAAAATCTGTTGCTTTTATTTGATCAAATTGCAGTAAAACACTAATATTATTAAAATTTTAAATAGCTGTTTTCTACTTTCATATATTTTAAAATGTGATTTATTCTTGTCATGGCAAAGCCATTCAGCCATTAATCCAGTCTTCAGTGTAACATTATAAATGTTTTTACTGTCAATTCTGATCAATTGAATCCATCTTTGCTGAATACAAGTATTCATTTCTGACCCCTTTTCTCAAAATTACTGACCCTAAACTTTTGAATGGGAGTATATCAATTATAAACTTGAAAGCCGAGACAAATTTCTGGACACAAATTTCTAATTTCAGGATATAGAGAAGAAGTTTGGAATGACCCAAGGGTGGGTAAATGATGACAAAGTTAATTTTTGGGTCAACTAGCCCTTTAACAACGAATAAATCCCAAAATTCATCTTGCACAACCACACTTGTTGCAGACGCATGAAGACACCTAAAAAGCTCTTGACGACGGCTTTAAAGTTGAGTATTAAATAATCGCAGGCATGAAAATAAATGTAGTGAAGGTTCAGCGCTCTTTCAGACAGACATTACCCAGAAGCCCCCTATCTGGTCAGCCATAACTCTCGGTAACCAGGAGCACCTTCTACAGCAAAGGGCCATTCATTTAGCTGAAACAGACCACGACACCTCACTAATACTCTTGCCTTTTACAAGCCCCTCTCGCGCACACACACATACTCAAACCCTATCAGCGTTCATCCAGGGCTGGTCTGAAATGGGGCTGTATTTCAACCCCCACTGAGGTGTTGTACATGTTTGTGTGTGTGTGTGTGGGTGCATGTGGGGCCTAAGAGGGGCCTGTCTCTGTAACGGCCACGGGTGATGGAAGGCCCAACAGGGCCACTAAGACTGTGCACTAAGATTGTTCTAGACCTCGGGGCCTCGGAGGAAACATATATCCACCTGGCAACAGGGCAGCATGCTATGAATGTGTGTGTGAGTGTGTGTTCACGTGTGCGGGCAGATCTAATCAAGGGCTAATAACAGCACAGAAGTCGGCGTTGGCCCTCGTAAATCAATGTGCAAAATAATTGCTAATACACTGGTTATCGATTAGCGTTGGGGCGACTCATTTTCGGAGGCTATGGCTACAAACTAACAAAGTGACAAGGGTAAAGTGTTATTTCTCTGCTGCGCAGACAGCTGGGCTGCGCAGAGGACTGAGGCAGGCAGTAATTCTTAATTGACACCTGTCAGGATAATGACTGCAGTCCCAGCTGCTGCGGGAGAATTTCTCCCCACTCCTGTTCATCTGTCAGCTCTAATACCTTTCTGAGCAGCACTCCTTTCTTCTATCGCGCTCTCCCTTTTTTTTCCCCCTACTTTCTGCATTTCTGAACATCACCGTTTTCCCACTAAACACTTGGTTTTGCAGTCTTGTTCCCAGGGCCTTTTCTTGGAGTTAAATGCGTAATTTTCTGACATGACAATGACATATACCAGTTTCACGTGTGAACGAAGTAAGCTACCATAACATTGGGTCTCATTCACCAAGTGTGCATAAAATCTGCATTTAAACATTTTCATGATTAAATCATAGTTCACCAATAACTTTTGTATATCTATTTTTATATCAAAAATAGATATTTGACAAAATATTTTTTGTGAGAAGTTCTCATGTCCATACAAATTTATATGTGAGACCCAGTACTTTCTTTGTTTGAGCATCCCGAATAGCCCAATCAAATGTTTGGAGGCGGGACTACATTTTTTCCAACCAGTGACAGAAGGGGAAGCATTTTGAAAATAGTTTTGTTTGGCGCAGACGCTACTTTACCCTACGACCTTAAAAACAACAACGCATGACTTATGAAAATAAGGCAAAGGGACCTGCAGACAAAACTACAAAGTGTTTTTTCTCTCTTTCATCTGTCTTTAGCTGCTCTTTTGTGTTCAGACAGGCAGGATATTTTGAGTTGAGAATACAGTGGGTGATGGGAGGAGGAACAGTGAGTCCCAGGACGTGAATTCCCCAAGTTTGAGGGGGCTTCATAGGTGTTTACTTATCATCAAAGAGCTTCCTTTCGTTTCATGCTCATCTGTCAAAATTAATGTTGCTAAATATAAATGTATGACCGCAAGGCTTGATCCTTAGTGTGCAAGGCCACCCTTGATAAAATGATGTCAACCACTGAAATTTCACAATAACTAAGCTATGTATAAAAATAGGCAACTAATCAGAAAACGTCACAAACCGCATCATCCTGTTCGCAACGCCACACGCTCCTCAGATCCTACAACACAAACATCAAAGCTCAATCTCCTGCTGGCCCGTTATAAACATCAGCACGGATCTGTTGGCCGAGCCGTTTGCGTTTTATCTGATGAGGATGTATAAGGCGCTCCATGAGGAAAACAGCATACTGGGATGAGAAAACTCCGGCGAGCCTCTAAAGACACCCCATCCTTCCTGTGAGCTAGGGGGAAAAAAGCAAGGGAACGCAGCAACAGATGAGGCAGGACAGAGAGAAGGCAGACGTGGGCTCCCCTGGGTACACGTTGACCTCCGTGTACTCCTCAAGCTTGGAGACTCCCGTTGCTGGGTCATGACTTGAGCTTTTCTCTCTTTTGTCTTTCTCCCCCCTCCCTCTCATCTTTCTGACTCACTGTGGACTAAATTAGCAGAGAAATGAAACATGGGGGATCAAAACAGACAGGATGAGGAGAGAGAGAGAGAGAGAGAGAGAGAGAGAGAGAGAGAGAGAGAGAGAGAGAGAGAGAGAGAGAGAGAGAGAGAGAGAGAGAGAGAGAGAGAGAGAGAGAGAGAGAAAAAACACAGCTGGCCCTTTTGATAGTTTTGAGTTCCCATAATGCTATAGTACCTTTAATCCAAACCTCCTCTGGTGACACGCTAGCTTTTTACGGTCCTCTGTGTGCTCGTTTTTCAGCAACTATCAGCAGACGCACTCGCTTTTTTCACACACAAACACGTCTGGAAGTATTTTTAATTTCAGACTTTACAAAACTCGCGGAAACCAGATAACTCCCAAATGTGTCTAAGCTCATTAAAACCGAAGAGCACTGTTTACCGCAGACTGTGTACCGTCACACTTGGCTCATGCAAAGTCCCAACATATTTTCATTTTGATCCACTCTTCCCATAAAACCTGTCATCGATCTTCATTAATCAAACTCAACCTCCACGATCTCGGACAAGGAGAACGGCGAGCTCGGAACTCAGAATAACTGGATACGCTTTGATTTCCTATAGGCCACTGGCTTGATCTCCAAATGCAAATTAAACTATTAGTTGTAAGTGGTGGCTCCCAACATGAATATTGACTAAATGGGTCAATGTCACCTGTTAATGACATGAGTGGATGAGTCTACCCTCCAGAAAAGCCAACACAAGGTGAGCCCAGATGTCACGCTGCATTCGCACGTCTTATGGATAGATTTTTTTCCTGCTAGCATGAAAACAGGTATTAAAGAAAAAGAAACGGATAGAACATGACATCTAAATGTAGCCCTATAGATTGATTTCTATCATTTGCGCCGTACACGCAAAATAAATGATGGCCATCAACTTCTATCTCTTAATACAAATACATCCCAAATTGAGAAATGATAATTCACAATCTTTCACATTTCTCACCAGATAGGAGAATGAATATGGAGAGGCACCACGCTGTTTAACAGACTACAACAAAACCTCCACATCTTTAACACAATATAATAAATCTGTGTGAGGGAATAAAAGATATTAACCTCATACTCGTGCTACAAAAACATATAAATCACAATTGAGCTATAACAGCCCTGCACATGAAATAATCTGTAGATTCAGCTCTCAAATCAGACTGATTTGTATGTAACGCTGCACTGAGAGACTTAAGCAAAGCGAGAGCTCAACAGCACTCAAATTCTGACAGTATTTTCAGATTTTGAGAGCGTGGTGGTGCGATTATTGTCAGCAGGAGCACGGTGTGTCGGGTACACTCAGAGCTCGAACAGCAGTGCGACCAATGACACAGAACAGTGGTACGTCCATCAACATGGAGATGGAACGATGGCGTGTTTGCCGAGCACTGGGCCTGATTGGCTAATGCAGGGGCCGTTCTGATTGGCTGCCTCAAATGCTTCCTGGGCCCAGCGGTGCGGTTAAGAGCCTGGATTACTGAGGTCATTAGGCAGCATTGCCACGGTGACGTGATTAGTCAGGTAGCAAAGTCCATTTGTCACCTGCACCAGAAAATTGAGTTAATTCAGCACTACAGGCTAAAGGGACTGTATAATATCAACTTGATTACATCAAGGCAGCTGCAGACCTGACACGTCGCTGAATTTGTCAGCTTTAATCGTTAGAGCCTGTCACAAATCCATCAGGAGCTCAGATAATTAGGGTTCCTCCCTAATGAAGCCAGCAGAGGAACCTTTACCTTTATGTCGGATAATTAAGAAGCCTCTGGTGCCGAGGACAGAATGCGTTTTAATGACTCCCTGTGCTGGTTCCTCCCTCCTCACGTTTTAGTTTTCTTCTTTCGAGTGTGTTTGTGTACTGCTGTTTTTTTTTTGTTTTTTTTTTTTTTAAACGTGAATGTTGTGAATGTGAATAGAATTTAATTGCGAAAAAACAAAAAGAGAATTATCCAATTCAAACTGAAGGAAAAGTAAAACCAGCAAAAAACATCGCAAACCACCTCATGGCGGTGTTTATGCCCCAGCTATCCAGAGGACAGAGGTGCGTGGAATGGACGCAAACCGAGCGCGTCTCTATCTGCGTGGGAGGTTGTGAAAACACAAAACTAAATGAAACCTGGAGCAGCAGAGAGATACCGCATTCATCGCAGAGTCCTCCCCTGGCTCCTCTCCTCTCTGCTAGAGCTCAAACTCACAGACACAGTCTGTGCTCTACGTGGGAGGCCTGTGTCTGTTTCAGGGAAAAGCCAGCAAATAAATACAAATGACTGCAGCAGCCCAACACAGAGAGGGCCACTCTGATACCACTGCACCAAAACGACCTGAGCCCACGGCCGATGCATGTAAATCACTCAGAGCAAACAATGGCAATGATAGCAACCAAATTGAGGCAAAGTCATTCGTTAAAAGAGGTGGAGCATAATGGAAGAGTGGAGCATTGGAGGTAGAAAGCGCTTTTAGCGCAAAGCGGAAAATTAAAAAAAAAAAAAAAAAAAAACAACTACCACCAAGACAGTTTGAATGATTTGGAAGAAGTTTTAGTAAAAACAAATAACCTTGTCACGTTAAGCAGCTTTTCTTTTTATTCCCTCAATCAATAATTCCTAACATTTTTATTTTGATGGAGAGGGGAAAAGTGTCAGGCTCTGGGAAAAACGGAAACAATGTGCCTGCCAACTTTTGAATGACCATTAAAGCAAATGATGAACATGCCTGTCAGAATAGAGAAAATTAAATCAATATTCAGCTGAGGTGGAGGGGGTTGATGGCTTGTTTTTGTGGAGGAGCTGCCAGGTCAGATTACCAGGCGCCATCTCACCTCTGTGAGCTTTCGAACTCCCCATGTCAGTCTCGCCATACAGCCAGGGAGATGAAATAATCCCTTAAAAACACCATTTCCCCCCGCTGAACAGAAAGGTATGCGTAAAAATGAAGGAATAATAATTGTTATTCAGTGCAAATGAATGAAACGTCAACTATGTATCGCACTTGTTGTTAGTCGACCTCGGTTACAGCAGTGTGTCTGATATGTTGTCTGTTCCCTCATCAGTCAAATATCAGCCTATTTCTGCAGATCTGTAACTCTGCTGACGCTTGAACTTGAAAGAGAGCCTTCATTCGGGAGAGAATGGACCTGTTAGTCACAGAGATTAAATGAGGGGGGGGGGGGGGGGGCAAAAAAGGAAAAAACGAAAGCCAAAAGCACAAAGTAGAACTCTCTTAGTACAATACACCAAAATGATTTAAAATATAATGGCTATTTTATGTTTAATCAACCCAAAAGAAATCCGACATCACAAATCAGGGGTTCACCCTCTTGCTCTTCGTGGAAGATTAATTAAAAACTGAAATCAGCTCTCTCTTGTAACATCAAAGAGAAGAGGTACATTTTGCATGAATAAATTGAGCTGAGAGGAAAACAGATCTAAGTACAGAGGCCTTGCTCAGTGACATCTATCAGGGAAGAGATGTTCTCTCTGCTACATTTTGTGCTCTCGACACGCCCCAGCAATCCCTTATCCCCTTTTCTCTCCCTCTCTTTGAATGGCGAAAAGAAAAGTAGTATATAACCCTGCCGAAAACTTCTTTCCTTTCTCTATTTTCCCGCACGACGGGGGCAAAAGTTGTCCTTTGAGTGGCTGCGGCCGTACGGCGCATGCGTGTTTCCATGGTGAATGATTTACTGATGTTTATCAGGAATGAATAGATCAAAGGCGGCCACATGACAGGCGATCAATCAAGCATCAAATCAAGGATGGCAATCCGCATCTAAATAGACGAACTGGAGCACTTTGAAACTACATTTTCACTCGACTATATAGGCCACGGTGGAGTGTGAAGTTTTAATTTGGCACAACTTCAAAAAAAAAAAAAAAAGTTACTCACGCGTTAGTGTTTAAAACAAATTGAATGCGTTCTGAGATTATCTTTGTTTTGACATTCTTTGAAAGTTAAAGATATTAAATCTAAAATTAAAAAAATAATACAGGTAATATTTAGATCAAGCATTTCAATCAACACGATAATGAAGTGTAAGTGATTTTATGTTTTCCCCCCTCCCTGTGCGCTAATATTAGTAAACAAAACATGCATGCACCGCTTACCTGAAGATCGCCTCGGCGCTTGCTGCTTTCTCCGCGGCATGCTGTCGTCCCACCCTCCACTTGACTTCGCATACAGAATCAAAATGCCAGTGACGGAGAAAAAGAATTAATTTCAAAAATGTAATACAAAGCATGTATTAACGCGCTCCTCTTCTCTTCAGTCTGTTTTTATTCCACCTCTTAAAAAGTCACTTTGAGCCGATGCAAAGTCTAAGAGGGGTCAATAGGTCTTGAGAGGTTGAAGATATTTTTACAGACTAAAAACGTCTGTAAATAAAATAAAAAAAATGTAGGTGTATCTGGCCGACACGTTTAATAATTCTAAGTCATAGCATGATTGCCAAGAGCTCAGATATATCTCCCGTCCATGTCTAACGGCGCAGAAACACACAGGGGGGAAAAAAACAAAACAAAAAAACGCTTCCTTAGGTTCTCCTTAGATTATGGCAATAGTTTGTAGCAAAACGGAAGAAACTTCCAGTTATGGAGAGCCCGTCCAACTGTATTTCCGTCCTCTCGCTCGGTGGAAAGCCTAAAAACGGGACAAAACCAAGGGAAGAGACAGGCAGACAGGAGACAGTTAATGTCAGTCACAAATGGGGCTCGAGCTCAGTGCGCATTTTCAACGGACTAAATTCCCCGCGCGCGCAGTGGAGAGTCTCTGCTCGTGCTCCTCCCGATGTTCACCAAACACACTGTCCGTCCATGCTCAGGGAAACATGTGGACAGTTGATTCGGGCGAGCGTGACGCGTTTACTACAGAGCGATATATAAACAAAAAAAAACACACCGAACGTGAACTAATTACTCTTTAAAACAAACAAAAACTCCAGGGAGCGAAGCGGCGTCGGTCTCGCGGCTCTTCGCTGAAATATGTATCGCGCGTTCAGGATGCGTGAGCGGTTCAGACAGTCTCAACTGATAGACAGACACATCGAGTTGCCTTTCCTGCCTCTCTCTCTTTACTCCACCCCTCCGGAGCGTCACTCTGACAGTGAAAACCCACCTGTCAATCTTTTTAATTGTTCTGTTTTTTCCCTCCCCACAAAACAGGAGCGTTTGAAAGACAATGAACTGCCTTTTTGGAGAAGACATCACTTGTTTGGATGTTGTTCATTCACACGAAGTATGCGGTTTTATGAAACAAACAGTGGTGTTAAAATTAAACTTGATTGTACAACTGTTTTTCCAGTTATGCAGTGTTCCCGGCGTCATCGTGAAAATAAAATAAGTTTCACGTCACGCGCAAAACATTCAAACGCATAACGGAGGGTGTCTTTTTTTATTTCCATGCATATAACAACATTGCCATGCAAACGGCAACATTTCTTTGATCCTTTCACTGTCTTTTTTTCCTTTTGCCGGGTTTGTTTATCTGTCTCGCGCACGTTTGCCTGGACGAACAACCCTGCGAACTATCATACGCTAAAAGTACGTTATTTGCGACTTTTTTCAATCGCCGAAAAAAAGGACAGTTGGAAGTTGCAGATTGATTCGTTACACCTTACTAGGAAGTGAACACTTTGCACGGGAAGGGGAGGGACTCCTGGAACAAGTTGAGTATGACCGTAACAAGCCTCTCTACAACGCTTGCACATTACTTATTCATCAATTGCAAAACATCCACAAATTAAATAACGAGTTCACGGTGTTAGACATTTCGGATCATATTAGGTTAGGAACCGTATTAAATCCACCGCATATCTGCTCTTCAGTACTTTGTTGACACCGGTGTAACTTACCTGGCACCCTCCCAAAATCACACTTATATCTCAACTTAGTTTTTGTCTTTATACCAGCGTTGACGCAATGTCCACTCTTTCTGTAAGTTGGCGAGTGGGTGGGTGTGTTTTTAAAATCGCTCGGAAGGGGAACGCGAGAAATCCGAGTGAATTTTTTGAGGTGGCCTCGGCTCGCTCCGGTCGCCTGATGTTTTTAACGGATTTTAAGGTTCTTCGTCGCCCCGGGATTCTGCTGTGATTTCAGCGGATCATTCAGCCTGTGGACCGACGCGAGAGCTTCGCCTTGCATATCGCATCCCGGTGAGTGCACACATTTGTTAGTATAGTGCAAACGTACGAACAAGCCAGGCTAGGATATTATACATCGCCGCCGCCAAAGCGTTGATATTTCAGCACGCGACGTTTAAATAATGTCCTTACCTTTGACGGTGCTGCGCATCCTTGAGCTATTGCCAGTTGCAATCTAACTGATCATTTATGCTGTACGCCTGTCTGTAGGGGCTAATAATGTGGAAATATGTCCAAGTTCCGCCCCAACATCTGTCCATCTATCCATCCTCGCGACTACCTCGATCAGCCTGTCGCTGTTGACGGCTCTTACGTCACCAATCTCCCATCAGAAACTCATAGGGCTCAAAGAAGCCATCGCTGGGTTAAAAAATGCTACGCTTTCCCGAGATTATTGCGATTTAACAACAGATCTCTCTCGGTCTCGGTGCAAGACAACGGCACAATGATAATTAGCTTGTCATATTTCAATAAACGTGCGTTATTTTCTGTGTAGCCTACAATCCAATTCTTTTGAATTTTAAGTAAATTGAATTTGAATAATAGGCTGCTACTATTGATAATAATATAGCCTTCTTATTATGATTACGGATTGATCTAAATTTTCTTATTATTATTGCCGTGAAAAATCATATTTAAAAACACAAGCACTTCTGTTCTTCCACTTCTCTTAAACCGTTGCTCACTGTGAAACTTTCCCACTGAAATTCATTAGCATTTTCCAGAATGTAATGCATTGTGTTGTTTTGTCGTGTTATTCATATCATTGTGCATTATTAGGTCTATCCTAACAGACTTAAAAGTAAGTGACTTTTTTTTTGTTTGGAGCAGTTCATTGTCTTCCAAAAATAATTTTTGGTATTTAGCATTGTGATGAAGTTCCCTTCAAGGTGTTAGTGTGCACTTAAAAGGGAGTTAACGCTTTAGATTGCAGTGTCTGTGCTAAACATATTAATGTAAGTGCTTACAAGCAACAATATTAAAAATTTGAAGTTACAAATGAATCCCCAAAATAATTTTAACATACATATTGTTCATTTGTAACCGTAATTGCCTGTAACATTAACACTGTAATGTAAAGTATAAACAAAAAAACAATGTATAAACTAGAAAAAAAGAAGAAAAAAAATCCATGCTGGGTCTCTTATCGTTCTCTAAACCCAGACGTGAGTTTGTCTTGGCATGGTGAATTATCCACAACTGTGCTCATTGTATGCTGATGAACTGCTACAAGCCTGTAGAAATAATTTTAGATTAATAGATATACAAATACAGTATTTTTATTGATGTTAGAGAATTGTAATGCTCATATCTTTTTCTACCATCTAATGAAAAAAATATGTAAAACAAACCTTTAATTATGCACTTTGTATTTTATTAACTTGTGCCAGCACAAATCAGTGCCAACGCAAATTTTGAGCATTAGTTAGTGTTGACCGGTCGGCATATGTTTGTGTGTGTGTTTTATGTGTGTTTTGGGAATGGTTATCCATATATAATGTATAAATGTTATCGTATCATCTTATTCAGTGTAGTGCATCTTATTCTTTTGTAAAAGGCCATGCCTGAAGGTATGCCACGCAAGCACAAGCGTAAAGCTCAAGATGCAATGCCAACGCACTTTGGAAGGTTCATGTGGAGCCTGAACTGTGCCATTTTCAGCTTTACAGTCCTGGTTAAATCTCTAATAGGAGAAATGTTCATGTTTGTCTTTTCCTGCATAAGTTCTGTAGTTTATTAAATGAATGACTGGAGATGATTGAAAAAAGAGAGCATTTAAGCACCGGTAATTAAATATAATATAATAATAAAAAAGTGCCCCTCAATGTACATCCTCGCCCACAACATGCATTTATAAGAAATACATATTTACATTTTTAATATATCAACTTTGTATTTGAAGAAAGCAGCATCAGACTGAGGGATAATAGATTTTTTTATATTTTAAACCGATTCTCTTATCTCTGCTTTTAAGTGTTGATAATTTTATAATGACTGACAGCAAATGGATTTGGTTCATCTATCTTATATGCTATGAAAAATAACCTCAGATTTCTATGCTGTTCAGTCTGATCGGTTATTTAATATAGATGTTAAGCATCTACAGCATAAAATGCCAGGACATGCTATAATGCACATATGTTGTAGAAATTCTTAATTTCTCAATATTACACTGTCTGCTTAAGGGATCGCAGACGGATGTTAAAAGACTGGAACTAAAAAAGCGAGGGAGATTTGAGGCGATAGTCTTTGAAGTAGTTTTTTTTATATATATGCAGCATGTCACATCACATCAGCAAATTATGATCCAAATTGCTCGCAAGCTACACAAGGCGGGATGCCGTCATATGTGTCCACAGATATGTATGGCGAGATCTGAAGGTTTATAAACAATAACATAGCATGCTGTCACTGCTGTATTTTTGAAACTCCATAGGCTGTTAATGACATTTTAGTTTTTCACAAAAAAAGGGTATATTTTATATATTAAAAAACTTGAACGTACAGTATTCTTGTGTGTTGGAAATACAGATACTTAAATTCTGGACTGTGCATTTCAGTGCTGATGTAAATAGACTAACCCTTATGCAAATATGTGTATGTCAAGTCATCTTTTTAAAATAATTATGTATTTCACAAAATCAGCAGGCAAGATAAATACCATTTACAGCATAAAGCATTTTTTAGCAACATATCTCCCCCATGGGGTTACAGAAATAGCTTTGTGAATCTTGTGAAAAAGTATTCTAGCATTGCACGTGACTCAGATGTATTGATTATGCTTCCATAATGTTGTTCTTGTCTTGTAGGTGATGTTGCCGTTCTCCAAAAAGGACAGTTTTGCAGTTCACAGGTCAGAAGTCAGCAAAACGTGTATTTAGAGTAATTAAATATTTTTGTTTAAATCCTTTTTTATGAAGCTGAACACTGTTCACAACTGCACATGAAGTCATCCAGCTATTGATAGCGATGACCGCTTGGGTATTAACGTCAGTACTGCTAAAATTATAACTGTGCACTTAAAGCGGCAACCCAAATAGTAGTAATAATACACTACATCGGCTCTGTGGTGTAACCTTACGCCTGTGATCATGATCAAAGCCATTTCACATGCCACCACTGCAAATATGTTTATTAAAACCAAAATTACAACATCTCTGCAGTCACTTATATGAAATATATACAGCATTACACTTATAGTTCTCGATCGCTGGATCAGCTGATGTTACTGATTCTTGAGCTTTTTGTTGTATTATTAATAATAATAAAACATTACTTTGTATTTATACAGTACATATATTTGTATTTCACTATTTAAATAATTGTTCAATTTAATGTTTGAAATAAAATATTATTTGCTGATGATTTTTTTGGGGGCTGTTTTTATTTATATAATAATGCAAATAAAGGATAGTGGACAAAGTTCTGGTGTTTTCATTTTTTGTATAATTTAAAACTATATATGAAATATATTTTATTAATTCATGAAAAGTTGATAGTATAAAAAAGAAAGTAAAAAAAAAACTCTCAAAAGAGAGTGAGCAAGTTTTATATTACTCAAGTCATAAATCTATTTTATCACAATTATTCCTTCATAGGGATTTTTTCTTTTGTCATAAAAGCAGGAGACACTTCTCACACTGAAGAGATTTGAGGCTCCTGATAAAAAACTATTTTACACCATATAAAACATCCACCTTCAATCAACGACTGGGTCAAATGAATTTTGTACAGTCACTGACAGGCGAAAAACTAAGAACATATAATAGAAAAAATAATAAAGAGAAGGCTTTTACTGGGAAGAATATCTTGAAATCCATCAGATAAGGCAAGGTAATTAAAATGTCACCATTCTCTGGAGGAAGGAGGACCATCACAGCTTTACGTAACTCATTACGTTTGTACTTCACTAAATGCTGATCACAAAACTTATTTGACTTGAGAATCTGACATTTGGTGGAATCCCTCTATTTTAAACCTTTTCTTCCCTTCAAATAATAGAGAAAAATATGTTTTGATTGACAAATAATGAAAAAATTACTTTGTTTTTAATTGTTTGAAATGTTTATTCATAGGAAACTATAAGAAAATCCAATTGTTATACAGCTAAATGCATTTAAGTGTTTTAAAGTTCCAGTACTACCAAAGAAAATATCTAGAATCCATACATATTTTCTGTATATGATTATTTGCACAATAAATGTCCGAAATGAAAACAATCTTAAATAGATGTAGTTTTATTTAGATATGCAACAAGTCGTGCACATGAAAATCAACGACTGAGACGTGTTCGGAACGACTGGACCAGTATATAGTTGGACCTTTCGGGTTTCTTGGAGCAGATTTTCATACTCTGTGTGACTGCATCTGGTTATTACCTCATAAACGTCTCTTCCTGCTCCGCTGCACCTCCACATGCAGGAGTGGCTTCCGTTCCTCGATCCTCCCCTCCAAACGGCATGCGTTTCAGCAGGAGTTAAGTGACACATTTCACATTTCAAAATACCATCCTCCAACATGAGTCCCGCTGCCTGCCATACCACCTCTTTTGTTTTCTTTGACACATGCGGTCTTCTTCCAATTAGCATTTTTCAGCCATTAAAGAGGAGAGAGGAGTGCTGAAATGTTTTCCTATTTCATTACCACTGACTGCACCTCTTTGATTGGTTGCAAAGGGAAATGTTCTGTAAAAACATCATTTTCTGCAGAAGCTCGGAAAGAGAGTGGCCAGAAAACGTGGTGCAGATATATTTAAGCATATGGGACTACTGGAAACAACTCTCTCAGAGCTTTATTGAGCGGATTAATTGTTATAAAAAGTGAGAGAAACAGCGCAAAGATCGGGATGAGACACGAAAGCTACACACCGTGACTTATACTCAGGTTTTATTTTTTTATTTAGGATATTTCCCTTCTTTCCACATCTTGTCATTAAATAATATAGCAGCGCAGTCCTGTCGGTTTTTATTTATTTATTTGTTTGTTTGCTCGCTCCCAGGTCTTATTTTCACGAAGACGGTGAACAGTTTCGAACGATACCAGAATGAAAAAAGAAACATTTGGTTCTTTCACACAGCCGAACCGTAATTATTAAGATGTAACCGTTTTAGATCAAAGATATGCATGAGACGCCTTTGATAATGTATGGTTTTTAAGAGAAACAAAATATGATTTTTTTTTTTTTCCCCGCTTCAGTCAAACTCATAGCCTGAGGGTTTCTGTTAGAGAGAGATCTCTCCTCACTACTGATGCAACAAAGAGAAAAACAGCCCCCTAAAGCTGCTCCGAGTGCTCTACTTCTGACGCTTAGTGGAAATGTGTTTGTTTTTATAAAAGATCTAAAAGCATTAATAAGAACAACAAGAAATGTTTTCCTCTTTTCTCCATTGACCAGCTAAAATATCCCCTCCGATCCCAAACTGTTATGATAACACGGGCGCATACGAGACCATTCAAATGAATTCTTTTTTTTTTTTTTTTACTAAAAAGACATGGGGGATACTATCTTTAGAGTCGTAGTAAAATTATATGATAAATATAACCAGAAAAATTGCCTAGCAAATGCAGCCAAAACCTGCCATTTGTGTTTATTTTAGTAGATATGGCTGCCTATCAAAACACAATTCAGTAGTCAGGAGTTGTTTACATAGGGCTTTTGGTTTATGTAACACTGAGGAGGCTCCGTACGCACCATTTCAGTCCACACTGAACGTCCTTTCACTCTCTTAGCCAGAAATAGGTTGATTCAAACAAACGGCTCTATAGAGAACGGTTCACTGCCTTTGATCTGAGTGTTGCACCAGGCCCGGTTTTCCGGCCTTACGTTGTCCCTCCACACCCTGGCAGGAGCCTGAACGCCGTCCCTGTCTTTCCAAAAGTCTCGGCTGGCTCTGGCTGGCCTCTGCAGCGGCAGCGACTGATGACGCCAGCCTCAAGGCTATATCAGCAAATCAGACGTATACAGCCCTGCTCCACCCCGAACTACCCTGCAAACATTCACACGCAGCACATCTTTCTCAATGAGAGCTTTTTTTGCTCCTCAAATACTGGCCAGGTCACATGCTGGAGATTTTCCTGCGTTTTTCTCTTTCTCTGAGGTCTCGTCAACTGAAATTCTCCTTCATTCATTCTTTCTTTAATACATATACACACACACATACATGCCTCATGCCCATTTCAGGGCACTTCAGATTTGTAAGCGTTCTACTGTAAAGGTAAGTTATAGAGTTATAAGTTTATATATATATATATATAAACAAAAATATATATATTTATATATGTTTGTAAACAATATATAATTAACAATTAACATTGTAATGAATATAAATTACAATAAAGGTAAATTATTAATTGTTAAATATGTATTTCTACTTTATTAATATTTTAATATTACTGCTTTTACTGTTTTACAAAATTAATACGATAAAATAATACAAACAATATACTAAATATAATTTTCAATCTATATACGTAATATACTGTATACAATTTTGCGTAAATTGTAATGTAAATAAATACCTAATTAATAATTATCATAATTGCCACTTATCATCACAATTTTCAAAAATGAATAATGGCCTAGACAATTCAATTGTAATTTATGTATATGTATATAATTTTTATATATTATGTTATAATGTTAATTAAAATAATAATACAATTATATTTACCAAGTCTTTTTGAACAATCATATCTATATAGTCATATCTATATCTCTCTATATACGTAACTATATTTCTTGACTTTACTTTTTCATGTAACCTGGCTCACGAAACTCATGTATATCTATTTTTATCTATAATTTTGCATTTTTATATTAATTAAATTTATTTTTACAGCGTAAATATTCTGAATTTGCATTGATAATCCACTGTTTATATAAATTTACTCAAAATTACTTTGCAGTCTTCCCCCAAATAAGTAGATAAAAAGGGGAGGGGAAAAAAGATAGATGACGTCTCTGCACATATACACACAATTCTGACCTAATTGCTCAATCTTACTAAACTAATTAATCACAGTAGCCTAATCACAGTGACAAGGTTGGCTGGGTGACATTCTACAAAATCTCCATTTTGATTTTTTTCAGTCAGTCCCACATGATCTCCTTCGCTCTCTGTCGCCCCACTCATTGGGATATTTTCTCAAGGTTAACAGGTAGAAAGTGTTTGAAGTGCGTGGGGCCGCCGGGCTGGGGTGTGGTGGGCAAAGAAGGAGGCGTCTCTCTGGGCTGCATTAATCAGAGAGAATGACAAAACCATATCTGTGACGACAACGACGGCTCAGCTGCCCGACATCGCCTGTAACGGAGGAGGAGGATAACTTTATTAATCAACATCTCTTGATTAATTGTTATAAAGTGTCATCCATAAATTTTCCTTCGATTTAATAATTCTTGTGGAAGACTTAACAATCTCCCTCGTGATTTGAGTTTTATTGAGGGCTGTACCGAGCGAGGTGCGCTGACATAAATAGCATCTCAGTGGCCAGTCGCCTCGTCACTGACAGATATGAAATACAATTATCAGTGTGATCTGTTTAAAAATTCATCATCAGCCTACTGTCTACAGAGGAAACGCACTCACTCGCTCTCAATCTTCTGCTTTCTCTCATGTACACGTACGCACACACATAGAGTGTATATGTAGAGGGGTCATAACTGATAAGCTGTTCTATCCATTTGAAATTTCATTGTTTTTGCTCTCCCTCCAGCTCATTAAGTTATTTTAACTGTGGATATTGTATTATGTGCTCTGGTGTGCCCCCCCCCCCCTTTATATTAAAACATAAATCACAGGATAATCAATCAGTAAATGATAATGCTGAGGGAAATCGCTGCTATCATTGTTCCCACACAGAATATCATTAATATGACTCTTATCAGAGATGAAACAGCCAAACACACTCGAAACGACTCCACATATGGCGCACAGTCCATTTTGTAAAGTGACCTCATCCTAACCATACGTTTTTAACCCTTTTTGTGTTAAGCTTCAAATACATACTTAAGGGCCGTTCAAGGCGCCTAGAGATGTGTTTAAGTTGAACTCAGTTTAACTTGGGATACGTCTTAAGAACACGACATAAAATGCTGAAAAAACAAGTTGAAATGGTAAAGGCTATTTATGTAATACAATTAACAAATAGTGCAGATATTAGGGCTGGGTATTGATACAGATTTCCTGATTTGAGCTGGTTCTGATTCACAGCTTTCAATTCAAATACAAACTATTTTGACATATTTTAATTTTAATTATAATATCTGCTTTATTTGCGTATGAAACAAACTCAGGAAACTTTTAACTTGGTACAATACAAAAACAGATATAGGTTGCTTATTATATTTGGTTGTTGTTATATTTATTAAACAAATAACTGTATATCAATGTAATTTATATTTTATACTATAATGTATCCTTTATGTTTTATATACTAAAATTATATATATTTAGGGACTCTTTTTCAATGATTCGTTAAAATACCTGACTCGAGACTCAATTATAATGTCCCTTTTTCTTAATGTTATTATAGCCTATATATAATTTCTTATTATGAATGTCTTATATTCAAATCTTAAAATAACACATATTTCAGGTGTCTCTTTGAATGATTCATTAAAATAACCGGCTCATAAGACTCATTTGTTCCTGAATCAGACTACATCATCGGTTACATAAAGGTAAAAGTCATTCTTTGGATTTTAAGAATCAATATCGTTCATGTGAAATCTGTATTTGTATTCAACCCAACTATAACTTGGATTGGCAGTGTCACATCTGTATTTAAACAAACGTAAATTCTGCAGATGTTCGCAAAATACAGAAGTGCAGCAGAGACACCCAACTTGTGTCTTTAATTAAAGCTTTGGCCTGTTACATCTCCATTGTCCCGCGGACTCCTTCAACACAGCTGTACGGCGAAGACGGCGCTGTCCTCAGCAGACTGCTGGTTGCCAATTAACCAGTGAAAGGGACTCGGCGTCCACACCCACCTCAGCTGGCAGCGGCCCAATTTACAAGCGCAGTGTCACCGAGTGTCTGTGAGTGGGCTGATCTACACGTGTCACGGCTGAAGTTTGTGGTCTGCCGAGACCGTGGATGGACAGGTAGTGCCAACCCCACCTCAGCCGGCCCCCCTCCTCCATCCCCCTCTCCCGCTCTCTTCCTCTGCTGATCAAGGACACTCCTATCAGCATGAGCGCAGAGAGGGGCCATTCATCAGGGCAGATGGGTAATAGAAACACTGTGTGACAATGGTCATCAGCGTCGAAAACAACAGCCTATAAACATCCAGTGACACGCGCTCTGGAGTGGGAGGTGGTGGTGGAGCGGGGGTGGTAAAACCAGGAATTGAGACAGGGAGAGAGACAGCATGAAAGATTATGGAAGAAGAGACGGAGAAATGATTTAGAAAGGGAGGGAAGGTAACAGAAAAGCATTTGTGTGTGCCAGCGCATCTCAAAGTCCAACGCAAACAAAGTCAAGGTCCGTCGTTAAGCCGTGACTGTTTATTTCGCAAAGCAGACAGAGCGTAACAAATTGACAGAAGTGATTAAATGGCAGAGGAGATGACGAAGACAGGCGATCACACGGCGGATCCGAGGCCTTCGCTAAAATGCTCGTTTTGTCCTCTTTCAAAGGTCTCGGCGCAAAACGCCACAAAATCGTTTTGACTTTTAGCGCTCAAACGCTTTTATTTATTTACCTCAGCATATATTTATTTCATTCTTCCGTTTGCCAAATAAAGACTAATTAGAGGAGCAGAGACGTTTGGAAATAAGAAGCCTGCCTCACATGGTGGGATTTTTTTCTTCCTATTTTCTAATTTTTTGTCAGCTTTTTTCTCTCCCCCATCAGTTTAATTAGCCAACATTTGTCTCAGTTTTCCTGAGCAGCGTTTGTTTATCCTAGTGTCACGCCTGACATTGGCCAATTAGTGCAGTGAAATTGTTTAGCCTCAATAGCACAAGCAGTGGAAAACACTCCCGAGATGTTTCCTCCGAGCTCACGGGGAGATTCTGAGGGAAATTTGGGGAAAGCGAAAAGGGATGTCAGATTATTTCGGTTGATTATGAAGAATCCGCATGAGGGTTTTGATTATGGGTAATGTTAGAGATGATGTTATAGGTTGTGTGACAACACTGAAATATGGAAAGTGTTTAGGCGGAAAGTTCATTCTTAATATAGTAATTAATTATTTTATAAAAATGTGAAAACTTGTTCTGTCACTTAGACCTTATAGTTACAAAAGTCAACATAAAATCTCAACTGAACTTATTTGTTTTTAATAATACACTTGGGTGTTCTTGAACAATTTATTAATGTGCATTATTCTGCAGAAAAAAATCTTCAGAACATTTCATAAAAATATAAAAGGGTCATTCATTTTTAAAATATATTTTAAATTTTTAACTTCCATTTTTTTCTGTCAAAAAATGTGCCACATTTCTGAAAAGTATGGAATTTTATGTTTCTTTTAATATACCACACTCTCTAGTTGCTAATACTGTAAAATCATATTCAATTCATAAGGACTTCCACTGAAGAAGCCTTTCTATAATCTTTTTCAATGACAGTAGTTGCTAATATTGACTTAATATTGACAGCTTTAATGTATAAAGAACTGTAGTACTGGTAACTATGGGATTTTTGTGGAAACTATGGTTACCATGGTGAATTTTTGTAAGCGTAGGCTGTACTTGGCTATATACTGAAACTCAAAAAATGCCATATGTACTACATAAAAAGAAAAAGCAGCAAACATACATACTTTCTATTCAACCTACAATTCAAAGGTTTTGGATGCTCTCTAGGAAGAGATTGCAAACACACACACAGAGGCTGTAGGGTACTTTGATATGAAAGGTCTCCGCTATTAATGCTCTCTTTAGGTCTCTCAAAGCCATTTTTGTCCTTAAATTGGAATATTTACAGTATATTGTGTTGGTGCTCTGTTCTGACTGATGTGCTCGACATGACATGCTGCAGGTTTGAGTTTATGGATATGAAGTGTTAATACATCCCTTGCTGGATAAGTCATTTTGACTCATTCTTGCATGCACACGCGTGTCGGAAAGAGTGAATCTATGTGCCTCAAAGAGAGAGAGAGCGATTGACTCGGCACACCGCCTGCCCTCACACAACAATTACCGCAGTCAAGGCCCACTGCTAAGAAAAATTAATGCCTCCTCACAAGACAAAAGATTTTCTGTTCACTAAAATACAGAAACTATCATGCAGCGGTACATGTCTAGAGCATGTGTGCCATTCAAACTGGTTCTTGGAATTAAAGTAAATACCTTGTTTGAGCTTGTTTAAATGAAATGGTATAAAAAGAGCCCTTTTTCCTTTATACGTGCAGTATTTTTTTTCCTGCATGGTTTTGCTTGTTATTCTGTTCAAGTGACCAGTATGTAATGTGTCACATTCAATTTATGCAGCCTATTTGGTCTATTATTATGTCTATTATTGTTGTTGTTGTTATTATTGCACCTAACTATCTCTCCACTACATCACATCTGATTGTGTGTATATATAGGGCTCTTCCTCTTACGGCGCCCTGAAATAGTTATATAATGCAAAAGGTGAGGACGGCTTTGATGTGTCGAGTTGGCAAGGGGGCATCGAGTTAAGACGTTAAGATACGTTGAGTAGTTCACACTACACAGAGCACAGATTCAATTTAACACTTCCTCCACGCCACAAGAAAGCATGCGCGAGGCTTTTCAAGCCGCAGACTCCCAAACAGCAACAACACTTCCTCTCCAGCCTGCAGTCTATCTTATCTATCTTCTCATCTGTATCATCCTTGTCTGACTGGAACAAAGACAAGCAGCATCGCTGAAGTGGCACAGACAGCTTTGCAGGGGAAGAGTGAGGCTGCTCTGTGGGGAGAACTGGGAAAGTATGCAGCATGTGGCGGAAGGGAGACGCCAGCGTATCTTTCATGCCGCCCTCAGCCTTTAGCTCCGGGCTCCCACTCAGAATCACACACGCTCATGTCACCCTAAGGCAGCAGTCTCAAACACTTAGACTCATACCCAGAGGTGTTTATGGAACTCTACTGCTCAACCCAGTGTCTCGCTCATTCAATCCCAGCGACTGGCAGTCTGACTGCTGGTTCGGTCGGTGAGGTCTAATTATGTGTAGACACACTGATATGTTATATGTAGCGCTCACACATACATAACCACAAATAGACAAACACATAAGGTGCACATGTTTCCAGAGTTAGTGAGCTGTCATGCTGCATACTGCCTACGTAGGCAGCTGACTTCGAAGACAGCATCCTAACTTACTAATTGGGAACGCTCCACATAGGAAGTGCTACGCGAATAGCATGCCCCCCAAGCACTTTTAGTGGAGTTTTCCGTTAGTATTAGCATTAGCTCAAACAGTTGAGCTTGGCACTATCAGCACTAGGGGCCATGGGTTCGATCCCAAAGGAATGAGTGAAGTTTATACCTTAAATACAAATCAATTAGCAAATAAATGTTGATTAGCATGTCGCTAAGCTAACCGTGCAGATGAATGCTGGGTAAAAAATTCCTTTTTTGTGTAACTATTAGTGCTGTCAAACAATTAATCACGATTAATCGCATCCAAAATAAAAGTTTTTGTTTATATACGTCTGTGTACTGTATATATTTATTATGTGTGTGTATATATATATATATATATATATATATATATATATATAAATAAATAAATACACACACGTGCATGTATACATTTAAGAAAAATATGTTATATTTGTATATTAAATATATTTATATATAATATAAATTATATAAATATAAACATAAATATTTTCAAAATATATACTGTATGAGTGAGTATTTATATGTACATAATAAATATACACTCACTGGCCACATTATTAGATACACCTTGCTAGTACCGGGTTGGACCCCCTTTTGCCTTCAGAACTGCCTTAATTCTTCGTGGCATAGATTCCAACTAGGTGTTGGAAACATTCCTCAGAGATTTTGGTCCTTATTGACATGATAACATCACGCAGTTGTCGGCTGCACATCCATGATGCGAATCTCCCGTTCCACCACATCCCAAAGGTGCTCTATTGAATTGAGATCTGGTGACTGTGGAGGCCATTTGAGTAAAGTGAACTCATTGTCATGTTCAAGAAACCAATCTGAGATTATTTGAGCTTTGTGGCATGGTGCATTATCCTGCTGGAAGTAGCCATCAGAAGATGGGTACACTGTAGTCATAAAGGGATGGACATGGTCAGCAACAATACTCGGGTAGGCTGTGGCGTTTAAACGATGCTCAATTGGTACTAACCGGCCCAAAGTGTGCCAAAAAAATATCCCCCACACATTACACCACCACCACCAGCCTGAACCGTTGAGACAAGGTAGGATGGATCCATGCTTTCATGTTCTTTACTCCAAATTCTAACCCTACCATCTGAATGTCGCTGCAGAAATCGAGACTCATCAGACCAGGCAACGTTTTTCCAATCTTCTATTGTCCAATTTTGGTGAGCCTGTGCGAATTGAAGCCTCCGTTTCCTGTTCTTAGCTGACAGGAGCGGCACCCGGTCTGGTCTTCTGCTGCTGTAGCCCATCTGCTTCAGGGTTTGTCGTGTTGCGTTCAGAGATGGTATTCTGCATACCTTGTTTGTAACGAGTGATTATTTGAGTTACTGTTGCCTTTCTATCATCTCTAATCAGTCTGCCCATTCTCCTCTGACCTCTGACATCAACAAGGCATTTCCATCCACACAACTGCCGCTCACTGGATATTTTCTCTTTTTACGGACCATTCTCTGTAAACCCTAGAGATGGTTGTGCGTGAAAATCCCGGTAGATCAGCAGTTTTTGAAATACTCAGACCAACCCGTCTGGCACCAACAACCATTCCACGTTCAAAGTCACTTAAATCCCCTTTCTTCCCCATTCTGATGCTCTGTTGGAACTTCAGCAAGTCGTCTTCACCACATCTAGATGTCTAAATGCATTGAGTTGCTGCCATGTGATTGGCTGATTAGCAATTTGTGTTACCAAGCAATTGAACAGGTGTACCTAATAAAGTGGCCAGTGAGTGTACACAGTACACACACATATTATGTAAACAAAAACTTTTATTTTGGATGCGATTAATCACGATTAATTGTTTGACAGCACAAATAACTATATATTTTAAATGAATTCTTAATCCATAAAATAATAATAAGTGTTAAATAATAAGTTTAAGAAGAAGTGTTCTGCAAGTCACTTAGTAGGCTATATAAATGTCAATTAGCATGTTGCTAATACTGTTAAAAACAATTAAAAAGTCTTTTCACTAATTAAAACAGAGCCTAAATGAAATAAAATATAAATATTAGATGAAAAACCTAACTTAAAGGAACTTAAAAAAAAATTATTTGGAAACTAATTTAAATGATAAGATTATTTTTAAGAAATAAAATTAAAAAACATAAAAATTAAAAACACACGAAAAAGTTAAAGGTACAGTTCACCCAAAAATGAAAAGTTGATGTTTATCTGCTTACCCCCAGGGAATCCAAGATGTAGGTGACTTTGTTTCTTCATTAGAACACAAACGAAGATTTTTAACTCAAACCTTTGCAGTCTGTCAGTCATATATGGGACCCACGGCTTTGAGAGTCACGAAAAAAACCATCCACAGACAAAACCAAATTAAACCTTGTAGCTTGCGACGATACACTGAGGTAGTAGACGCATGCGAGGAAGCGATCTAAACAATGAGTGACGTATACGCGCGACAGATTGTTTCCGCGCATGCATCTACTATGCCAGAGCACGTTGATGCATCACGTGTCGGCTGTTGTGAATGCGCTCAGGACAGTTGGACAGTCCAGTGGATCAGAGGTAAAAAAAATGATATAAATACTGTTCAGTTTCTTGCACAGACCAATTGACCTCAATGTATCATCACGAGCCGCAGGGTTTAATTTGGTTTTGTCTGTGTATGTTTTTTTTACTCTCAAAGCCATGGGTCCCATTGACTGCCATTATATGACTGACAGACTGCAACGGTTTGAGTTAAAAATCTTTGTTTGTGTTCTACTGAAGAAACAAAGTCACATACAGTGCCTTGCGAAAGTATTCATACCCCTTAATTTTTTCACGTTTTATGTTGCTGCCTTATATTAAACTGCTTACAATTCTTTTTTTTCCACATCAATCTACACTCTATACACTATAATGGTAAAGCAAAAAAAAAAAAAAAGGTTTTTAACATCTTTGCAAATTTATTAAAAATAAAAAACTTAAACGATTACATTGCATAAGTACTCATACCCTTATCTGGGACAGTTGGAATTTAGCTCAGGAGCATTTGTATTGCTTGTAGGTGTTAGACTTTGAGTGAAGGTAACCTGTGGTAAATTCAATTGAATGGGTATGATTTGGAAAGGCACACACATATTAATAAAAGTTCCAACAGCTGATAATCCATATCAGAGAAAAAAACCAAGCCCTGGGGTCAAAAGAACAGTCTGTAGAGCTCAGAAACAGATTTGTGTCAAGCCACACATCTGGGGAAGAAAAATCTGCTTCATTGAAGGGTCACAGAAGCATGTAGTCTCTGTTACCCTTAATGGAAGAAGTTTGAAACAACCAGGATTCTTCTTAGAGCTGGCCTCCAGGCCAAACTGAGCAATTGATGGAGAAGGGCTTTGGTTAGAGTGATGATGAATAACCTGATGGTCACTCTAGTTGAGCTCCATGATCGTATGTGGAGATAGGAGAAATCTACAGAAGGACAAATATCACTGCAACACTCCACCGATCTGGGCTTTATGTCAGTGTGGCCAAACTCAATCCTCTCCTCAGTGAAGACAAAAGAAAACACACTTGGAATTTACAAAAAAGCACCTAAAGAACCCTCTGACTATGACGAACCTCAATTCTAAGCATCATGTTTGAAGAGAACCAGCTCTGCTCATCACCTGCAGAGTACCATCCCAAAAAGTAAAGTGTGCTGGTAGCAGCCTCATGCTTATGGGGCTGTTTTTCAGCAGCAGGGATTGAGGGACTCATCAGAATAGAAGAAAAGCTCAATGCACCAAAATATTAAGATAGCCTTAATGAAATCCCAGTCCAGAGCATTCAGAACCTCAGACTGGGCAGAAGGTTTACCTTCCAACAGGACAGTGACCCTAAGCATACAGCAAGACTTCAACGCTGTGAATGTCTTTGAGTGGCCCAGCCACAGCCTGGACTTGAACCCCATCAAATATTTCTGGAGAAACCCGAAAATATGCATCTGCCCCCATCCAACCTGAAAGAGCTTGAGAGGTGAAGAGGTGAGGAGACAAATGGCAGATAATTGCCAAATGTTGATGAGCAAAGCTTGTCGCATCAAACAAAAAAGACTTGAGGCTGTAAAGGTACTTAAGCTAAATATTTAGTTAAGGGTATGAATACTTATGCAATGTACTTATTTGAGTTTTTTATTTTTAATAAATTTAAACGTTGTGACAATTCTGTTTTTGCTTTGTCAATATGGTGTATGGAGTGTAGATTGATGTGGGGGGAAAAAGTAATTTAAAGTAGTTTAACATAAGGCAGCAACATAAAATGCGAAAAAAATGAAGAGGTATGAATACGTTCGCAAGGCATTGTACATCTTGGATGCCTTAGGGGTGAGCAGATAAACATAAAATTTAAATTTTGGGGTGAACTATCCCTTTAAATAATAATAATAAAAAAAACATTAACATTGAAAATATTAAATTGAAATATAAAAAAATCTAAAAATGACAAAAGCACAGAAAGTTACTAGAACAAACTAAAATTAAAGTGGAAACATGAAACCTGAAAATATAAAACTAAACGCCATTTCAAAATATAAATAATACTAATAGCATAGAAGTAGTACTAAAGTAAAACTGATATAATTTTTTCTCGCCTTGACTATTTTTTTAACTATAAGCTCATCGTAATGCATTCTGGAATGTCTTCTTTGTAAAGGATAAATAAAATTTGGCCAAAACGAGGCATCCTAAGCAGATCGCTAGGTTGTATATACACAAATATGGGACCACATAAATTCCGAAACGCACAGAAACGCACGCATATATATTTACAGAAACAAGCACGCGCACACCCACTCACTCACAGACAGACACCGTAGAAGAGCGGATTTCACAGCCAGGCAGCAGATGCTGCAACACATGTGTCAATGTGCAGAAATGTCAGATATTAAAATCTTGTGACTCTCAGGGGGTTCGGAGGGTATAATTTTGTCACTGTTTCATTATGACTGTGAGATTGTAATTGTTGTGGTTTACCTGACATGAGTTTGGTGGCATATGTGTGTATTTGTGTGTTTTCTTGTTCACACAATCACAGCTTTGAAGGTGGGTGGTGGGGGGGGTGATGGCTGGCGGGCGGAGGAGGAGGGGTGGGGGGGGGGAGTCGCTGGGTACAGGGTTCAGACGGATCAGCGCACTCGTGCCGGGGTTTGAGTCGGCAGCGGGCAGATGGACCGCTGACACTGGCACAAGGAGAAAGTATAAAGTCGAGTAGACAGGAGGAAAAAACGAGGGAGTCAAAAAATACATCATCATCATCCTCGCTGACACTCTGTTGGTCTTGACCTTAACAGGCTGGAGTGTTGTCAGACGCAGGCAGCGAGGCCTGATGGCAGAGTCAAGCATGTCTGCGGGCGCAGGGCTTCATTCGGCTGTAGGGGCTGCGCTGCATCTAAACATGCCTCGGCTCATGCACAAATAACAATCAGACCCCAAAAATCATAGAAGACTATGATCACATTCTCTTCACGTTCACTGAGGTTTACACAATTTCTTTGAATATTTTTACACTTTCTAATGCTTTTAACCTGTAGACCTGTGGCAACGTCTCCAAGATGCTTCAAGAAACCTACCTGCAAAGCTACAGTACTGTTAAAAGTTTTAGGCACTTGTGTAAAAATGCTATAAAATGAGAATGCTGTCAAAAATAATGTCATAAATAGATTTTGTTCAATTAACTTCTATTAACTAAATTAAATAAATATTTTGGTGTGACCATCCTTTGCGTTTAAAGCAACTTTTGCCCTAGGTGTATTTGCACAGTTTCTCAGGTAGCTTTGCAGGTAGGTCTCTTGAAGCATCTTGGAGACGTTGCCACATTTCTTCTGGATTAGACTGTCTCAGTTTGCTCTGTTTCTTCATGTCATTCCAGACAGACTGGATGATGGTGAGATCAGATCTCTGTGTGGAGCATTGGCTGTTGACAGATTCCTTGTGCAAACAAAAATCTGGATTATTACAATTAATGGCAAAATTAATGTTTGGAAATGTAAACTGATATTTCCTACTGACACACTACAGCAAAAATAGAAATAACTGACTTAAAAACATTTTTTAGCTGGTGAAAATACTACTGTTCTAATAATTTTGGCCACCACTGTAAAAAAATTAAATAAAGAACATTCAAAACTTTTGGGGTCTGTAAGATATTTCAATGTTTTTAAAAGAAGTCTCATATGATGACCAAGGCTGCATTTATTTGATCAACAGTACAGTAAAAACTGTAATATTATTACAATTTCAAATAACTGTTTACTATTTAATACATTTTCAAACATAATTTATTCCTGTGGTGGCAAAGCTGAATTTTCAGCATTTATAACTATTTAAAAGTCTTTACTGACACTTTTGATTCATTTAACACATCCTTGCTAAATTTTTAAATTTAAACTGTTATTCAGACATTTCAATGTCATTAAACCTGGTGCGACGTGTCTCCACACATCAAGTCTGAATAGTGTGTAGCAAATGAGATTTGAGAGCTAAAGCAGATGGAAACATTTTTAGAGAATTACAACAATTTCGCTTCAGAAGAATATATGAGTCCAATGGACCACTTTTATGGACAGTGACAGCGTCTGGTCACTATATGCTTTTGTTGTATGAATAATGAATTTGGTTTTCCATGGAAGAAAGCTAGCTGTTCAGAATGACGTGCGAGTAAATGATCACAATTTTCAATTTTGGATGAACTGTCCTTTTAAGTTACCAACTACACCAATTTACAGTTGCAAAACCTCTATTTCGCCTTGCCAAAGAGCAAATGCTCAATCAGTTTGAACATTGTACAATATAGACATGGAATAAACAACATGTAACAGCCTCTGATGCTGTGATCTCATATGGCAAACACAGGATTTCCCAATCTTGCATCTTATTGAGTCACCCAACAACAAGTGTAGTGTGTACTCATTCCTCAGATGACACCAGGACGCTGAAATCCCACAGGAGACGGGGGCGAGCTCTGATCTACACCAAAATTCTTCTGATCAGGCCACAATACAGACCTTCCGTTCCTTTGCTGGTCATCTTAATTTCGCTCATACACACACACACACACCATGTTGTATATCACACATTGCTCTGAGCCATTATATCTGGGTCATATTTTATACTTTCTTCATTTGGATGATCGTTTAACGATTCTGCTTTTCATTTCCATGCCCTACTCTGCATCTTCAGGAAGTCCCTGAAGAAGAGAGAAACCATTAAAGGTGTATTATAAAAATATTATTGACCTTTGAGAAACGACACTGGACCAGCCTCAGACTTCTTTTTAAGACTCGATGCCTGTTCCTTAGATTATAAACATATGCCAGTCTTAATAAATGTTCTGTCACTTTATTAAAAAATTTAAGTACAACAGTATAATTTTACGATCCCATAAAGGTGGAGGTAGCTCACAGTAATTTTTTCATGCACAGTGAACTTTTGAAGCACTCTGCAATAGGTTACGTAATTAATTACTGCTTTCGAGTGAACTACTGACCATATATTTTAGCTTTTTACCTGCACTCTTTGTAGTACAACCTTTCATCAGACCTTTCTTTAGTCTTCGGAGTGTCACTCTGTGTTTGTGTAAATTTACTTGGCTATACTTTGGAGAAAATTTATTTTCCAGAGGTTAGACGGTGTTGGAGAAGCTCAGAACCAGAATTTCCAAGCTGAAATGGTTATACCACAGTCAAACTATTTTTAATAAGTAGTATAAACTACTGTTCAAAAGTGGGGTGGGGGGGGCAGTTTTTTTAAAGAATTAATTTTTTAAGCAAGAATGCATAAATATTTCATTTCAAATAAATGCTGTTTTTTTTTACTTTGAGTATCAAAAAGTATCAACTGCAATCAACACACCTGTCTTCAGCTTTGATTAAAAAAAACTAATGTTTCTTGTGCATATTAGAATGATTTCTGAAGGATCATGTGACACTAAAGCCTACAGTAATGTTTGCTAAAATTCAGCTTTGCAATCACAGGAAATTGCTTTAATATTTCTACATTTTAGTTGTAATAATTTCACAATGTACAATATTATTGTATTTGCATCAAATGCATGCAGCCCTTGTGAGCATAACAATCTGACAGATTCCAAGCTTTTGAATGGTAGTGTAACCTTTTCTGTAATCAAAGCAGTAAATATCTGGCACAAAAAATAAAAAATAAAATCATTCAAAAACTGTGTGACTTTTATGAAACATAAAAAAGATATTTTGAGAGATGACTCCAATGTTGTATGATTTTGAAGGTTTTTCAAATGATCCTCTTTTGCGTTCCATAGAACAAAGAAATGCATACAGACTTAAAGGACTAGTTCACATAATAACTGAAATTCTGTCACCATTTACTCACCCTCATGTCATTCCAAACCTGTATAAGTTTCTTTTTTATGTTGAACACAAAAGAAGCTATTTTGAAGAACTGAACATGACTTCCATAGTAGGGAAAAAAATACTGTGGAAGTCAATGGGGACCACCAACTGTTTGATTACCAGCATTCTTAAATAAATATCTTCTTTTACAGACAACAAAAGAAAGAAACTCATACATGTTTGGAACGGCATGTAGTCGTTTGGACTACAAAGTTGTTTTCCTGTATTTGTGACATCACAAATTGTAAATCCGGCCCACGAAATTCTAATGGTTGGCGGGTGGGGAGAACGCTTGGTTGAGCGCTGCACGTTTCAAAATCGAAACCCGTGCTGGTGTTTTCATATCACTGTATTTCTGATGGAAACTGACTGTTTACAGAAAATTTTGGATGTCAGTTTCATTTCATCTTGCATATAATGTCTGATAAAGCAGCGTTTGTGAGAGGAGCGTATAAACTGTATAACAGTTTCACTTGCTGTTGTGGCAAGGGGCGGGGCAATACTGAAATGCTGTTTAAGCTGTTCACCAATCACAACGCACTGGGACAGCTAACCAATCACAACACATTTGTTTTTCGGAAGGTGGGCCTTCATCAAACCCTGAACTAATCGAGCCATTTGTGCCAGGCTGGGGAGAAGGGTAAATTATGTGAAAAATAATGCGATTTTCGAACCACCTAGCATGAGAGCATGTTCTAGTACACCAACAAAACAAAATCAAGACTTTGTAAAAGCATAATAGGACCCCTTTAAAATGCCATGCAGAGGCTCAAGTGAATCATTTTTGATCTGGTTCATTTTACATCAGAATGAACAGCTTCACTAAAATATTTCCCAGTATTTTGTGTGTGAGAGAAGACTTTTACGAAAGTTGCTTGAGAGTATTTGGTTGCTGCCTCAGTTGAGGCGACTTTAAATTTGCACCTGCAATACAATGTAACAAAAACAGCCATGTTGCATTTCGTCATGCTACACCATTTTTTATTGGAACATGTAGCATGTTTATAGAGCAGCTTTAGTGGAAACTACTGTCACACTACTTTAAAAAAAACAGTCAAGTTAGTAGAGTCGCAACTTTTAATTTAATTTAGTTACTCTCCAACATGCATTTTCAAACAATCTCTGCTAAACACTAATCAAAACCAACCCTCAAGCCATTTTCTTTTCCCTGTATGCCAAAAAATTATTTAATTTGCAAATATTATGTGTTAAGTCATTGCTATGAATTTTATTCATTATCACGTCTGATCATCCCAATAAAAGCTGCCTGTAATGGCATAAAGACACTGAATCAAATAACTTTAGAAGTTAAAACATGCTTGTAATCTTGTTAAAAATCTCATAAACAAAGCTTGGTACAAGAACGAGCACAAATGTAATTTTTGTTAAAGTCTTGATAATAATTTAACTTAAATTTGATTTAACTGTTCAAATGGAATCTAGCAACTAAATTTGGAGGAAAAAAATAAAACAGAATTTAAGAAAAAATCAAATGGATTTCATAAGGTTGTTTCAATTTTGTTTCAGTTTTTATAAGCATTTCTTACTTTGTGTAATTAAGTTGTTGTTTTTAGCATGTGTGTTTGGTAGTGTTATTTCTTAGGATTACTTATATACTATACTGTCGTGATTTGTATTTGTTATCTATTTTAATTTTAGTTAAATAATGTCTGAATTTATTATGCCTGTATAGGTCTTTTATTAAGTTTTAGTTTTATTTAATTTGAGTTATTTTAATACTTTAACAAACTAAATGGGAATGGAATTATATATATATATATATATATATATATATATATATATTGAATTTATAAATATGTATGTATATATATGTAGCCTATATATATTTATGTATGTATCTATGTGTGTGTGGTTGTACATATACATATATATAGTTGTTTTTTTTTTGGTGTTTGGCTTAGTGCTATGTTAGAATCATTATTATACTCTTATACCTTTTGTTCTTTAATATTTTTAATTGTTTTTAGCTTTATTTTATTTATTTTTTCATTTAAATGTTAAGTTTTGAAATTTTGTTGCATACATTTGTCATTTTTATTTAATTTCTTTATTTTTAAAATGTGTACATGCAGTATTTATAAAGTTTTAGCTTTTAGATTTGGATCTGTTTTTAGTTGATTGCTTCTGTTGTCGTCATTTGTAAGTCGCTTTGGATAAAAGCGTCTGCTAAATGACTAAATAATAATAATAATAAGGCCCTACAATATTTTGGTGGTAAAGGCTACAGGAGGAGAGTTCCTATACTACATGTACTGTAAATCACTTTGGACAACAAGCATCTGCTAAATGACAAATAACCAAATGCACTGGCTTCATCTGTCCCTGCCTTGCTTCATCTAGTTCTGTAATGATGTTTCAGATCCTCCCTCTTTCTATCATCTCGTCTCCCCGCACACAATATGCAAAACACGGCCTTAAACAAACACATTTACCGTTCATGCTCCCCCATGTAGTTCAGCTGAGCATCTGTATCTAATCATTTGTCCACACGGAGCATAAACGAGAGAGACACAGTGGGGCGATCAAAGGCTGCGCACCACATGACAGTGTGAGATCAGGTCGATTTTCTTTTTTTTTTACCAATAGGAGACAGGGAGCCCAGGGCGATGTTGCTTTTATGGCCCCCCACTATAGTGCAAAAAAGAGAGTAAATAGGAGAGAGAGACAGAGAGGGAGAGGTAAGTGTGGTAAGAGTTAGATACTGTTCTCCATGGCAACGTGTGGAGAGAGATAGTAAGTGGACGCAAGAGAGGGTGTAATGAGAGGTCATCCACAGGCCAGAGACAGGCCACGGGGACAAGAGGATGAGGATTCCCCTCCCCTTCATACCTCCCCGTCCTCCCCACGTTTTTTCATACACTTTTTCTCCATCTTTTTGATCCCACTTCTAACGGTTGGTGGGTATCTCTGCTTCTGATATTCCAGGCTTTTATACTTCTTTTTTGATCAGAGATGTGCACTCTCTCTCTCTTTTTACCCCTTTAAAAATGACTATAGAGCTATTGACTTGTGAAATGAAACATTTAGGAGTCCAATGATTTTATTAGTTGACAAATGAAAAACGCAGCATTTATTTGATCAAAATTACAAAAACATTAATACTGTGAAATATTATTATATTATAAATAACTTATGTATTTTAACATATTTTAAAATGTAATTAATAATGCTATAAGTGGTCTTTGATTGCTTTAAGTAAAGTAGCATAAGAAAGATGGCAAGATATGAGACTTATAATACATTATAACTATGGGAAATATAATCCATTGTAATTTAAGTGGATGCAATATGTTCACTGTGTGTTATAAATCATCATACTCTTAAAAGCTATAACCACAAATAAGTAAATATTATAATACATTAAAACTGTTCTTATGAATATATGATATAACATATAATAAGTTTTTTATAATGCATTATGCATTCATTATAATGCCTTAAGAATACCCTTATAATGTATTATAAATATGGGCTTTATAGAAAAGTGTTACCAAAGTCTTTTTCTAGATGTATCATGTATAAATGTATTCGATAGTGATGTCATTTTATTTGAGCTAAATAAATATCACTCTGTTTTGTAAAAGTATTTCTTCATGAAATTAATGTTCTAGATATTGTGGTTCCAACATGTTGCTCAAACAAAGTTTTACTTACAGTCAATTCAACCCTGCAAATGAATCTTGTATGTATTTAAAAAAAAAAAAAAAATTAAAGTGCCTCTGAATTGTCAAAACACCTCTCAAAATGCTTGCTACGGATGCAAAAAACTGAGAAAATCGAACCCGATCTGATTTTTTTTAAATTTAGATGTACAAAAGTTTCGGAGGCAGTGTGTAAACGTGATTGACACAACGTAAGGTCATATTTACTTTTTAAAATGTGAAAATTTCAGACTCAGTGTGCAATGACCTTAAGTAACAGCTGTGAACGATTCATAAACTAAAGTGAACCATTAACTCGCGAGTGGGTTTCGTAAATCTTTTTAACTGACTCATTTAAATGAACCAGTTCATAAGAGACATTCCCCCATGCATTGGACATCACGGCCCATACTGAATACATTGTTCAGTCTGCAAGAAACACTGTCACACATTCTAACGAGATGACATCTGACGAAACCGTTTATATGAACACACACAAAGTTACCTCAACTAACTACACTTTATATTATTTTCACACATTTTTCGTACAATTTGTCACAGTTTGGAGCCCTGGATTATACATCAAAATGCAACGTCTTTCTCACCGTAACAGTTCATCGCAGCTGAAAATAGAGTCAATCTGTCACATGCTAAAAGAGAGCCCCACATTTGCACCAGCTGAAGACTTCAAAGGCAGGCCACTCAGGTAAGTACCCCAGAAAGAGTCCCCATTAATCTAGAATGTTTCTCTTAGCTGAGCTTCAGCAGGACTCAAAAGAGACTATATTAACTGCAGGTGCAGGTTCCCTTCAGTTTACATAAAGTTTTGTTGCTGCATTTAATGATATCAGGTCTGCCTTGTTATGTGGTGATGATTATCATAATATTTGGTGATGATTATCATAATAGTTACTGTGCTAATTGCGATAATAGTCATAAAATAATGAGAAAGAATGTTATTTTAGTGTTGTTGTTTTTTTGTTTTGTTTTTAATAAAGCTCTCCGGAATAGTTGATTCTGATTGGTCCATCACACCCTTCAAAGGTCAAGTATTTTTGCATAATAACCACTAAACTATAACTGACTGTCGTATCTGGCAAACCATTTGCATGTCACTCATATCACTCCATGCTCTTTGTATCAGACCGAATCTGTTACACAGCTACTTATGTAACCAAAAGATTGTTACATATGTGTTGCAGACTTTATACAATGTAATTATAAAGTAAGTACACAGACATAAGCTACTTAAAATAAAGTGTATCGAGATTGTACTTAAGTGTACTTCATGTGCATCTATACTGTACACCTTATCCAGCTGCACCCTAGTTTGATTTAACTCACCAGTAAACAGCTTAAATACGTGTAATACCTTTCTAATTACATTAACATTGCAGAATATTACACAGGCATAAGCTTCTTAAAATAAAGTGTATCAAGATTGCACTTAAGTGTACAAGTAGCTGTGTAACAGACTCGGCCTGTTACATATGTGTAACAGTAGCTGCCTATTACATCTATATAATTACAAACAGTTCCATAACTTAGTTACATGATAAGTACATTTTCTTACATGTAAGTACAACGGCTACTACTAAGTACTTAATTAGGTAATTACTCTGTATTATGACACCTTAAAATAAAGTGTTATTAATTTTATTTATTTTTTGCCATGTAATAAGCAGATGTACAGTCTGTCACTCTGTATGGTTTATTTTACAATTATGAGCCACTAACTGAAAATTATCCGTTAGTCAGTTCACATTTTCGAATGAAGGAAACGCATTTGATTTGTGCACTACTATTGAGCTGTGGTGCTCATGTGGATGATGCAGGTTCGAATTCTGCTCACACCATAATTTTCTGCCCTCTCTATTCTGCTTAAATATGGTCAAAAATAATAATACAAAAAGTTACTGGATACAAGAAAGTGTGTATATTTGAGCACTGTAGTGACAGTAGAAGAAGATGATAAATTTGACTGAAGACAGAGAGAGAGAAGGAGGAGAAAACATGCAACAGAATTGATATTCTGGCATATAATTGTTATTCATGAAAATATTTAAACATGTCATAAGTACTTGCTAAATCTGGTTCCTCAGGTTCCACTGACACACAGCTTTATCAGTTTCACTGGTGTCACCACAATGTGTGATCTCTGCTGAGGCCCCGAGCTGAAGTGAATAACTGCTAACACCGTCTCTCCGCCTTTAAACTGGTAGGAGGCTGATCTTGTTGGACAAACAGTGCAGAGAACAAATGTCGGCATTATAGCTAAACGAAGAAGTTAATGAACACAGAGGGAATTTAACAAACCCGTTAACGAATGAGGAGAGAGACGGAAGGTGTAATCAGTAAAAAGTGACTCGCATTCTCTTTTGTGTGTGAAAATGCGAAACCATTTTAATCTGCTTCCTGTGATAATTGGTTTCTGATGCGCCATTTATCTTTATCTCCTCTTCTCTCTCTCTGTTCTCCTTCTCTCTGTCTCGCTGACATGGTTAAGTCTCCATCCCCCTAGGTATTTTAATTAGTGTAACGAGATCCAATTTGACAAATCTCAAGATGTGATGAAAACAAAAAGTGTTTAGTCTTGATAGCTTGTTACATACCTGACAATTTCCTTTGTCGTCGAGTGGTGGGGTTCTAAAAGCAACACTTTCTGTTGCTGTGTTCGGCAGATCAGGGAATGCATGTTTGATCGGTGCTTGTATTACCTAGAAGTAAGCGAGAGTTGCTGTTTTATCATCAATTATAGCAAAATATGATATACACCAAAAATAATCAATGTGTGGCCCGTGTCAAAAATGCATATCTATTTTTTTTTTGTTACTTTGAAAAAAAACAACAACAAAAAACAACATCAACAGGCCTGCATAAAGCAAAGGAGCTCTAAAGTCAAACACAAAATAAAGTTCCTGCTTTCATGATGACACGTTCTGTCTAATGATGCTGGCAAGGGGTGTGTCTTAAAATTAAATGTAAAGTTCATTGGTTACTTCCACCAGTGAACTGACCAATAACATTTTTTAAACTTAATTTAAATGTAAAAATAATTATAATAATAATAAACAATATTATAAATAATTTATATTAAACAATTTTATAATATAATTATGTATAATATTTATAATGTATTTATAATTTTCCATAAAATCAACAAATAAAAACTCTTTAAAAAGTGATATTCAAAATTGTTCAATAATTCATTTTATTTGTTGTATTTAACCTAATTTGTAAACAAATTAAACAAACCATTTTATATATGTCTGTGAATTTGTCAACTTAAAGCGGTTCATTTATTCACGTTTAGTTTAACTGAATTATAAAAATGTATAATTTATACTCTTAAGTGGCACTCCTAGTCCTCTACAGGTTATGTCATCTGAATGGAAAATTAGTTTCAGAGATGGAGCAAGAATTTTATTTATTTATTTATTCAATTATTTATTTATTTGAATAACATGCACAAGAAAAAAGTATTAAAAAAGTAATTAGATTAGATTTCATGTTGACTTTAAGTAGCCACCACTTCATTTTAGACGTGTTCAAATAAAGACTTTGTGAATCTGAGAGCCGAGGAGAGCGGAGACTGCAGTGTCTCTTTTTGACGTGTCGCCAACAAACCGTCCCTGACAGCCCCCAGCCCTACTGGCCATTGTTCCCCCTGATTAATTGAGATGCGCAAACATTGACAGAACTCATTTACTGTTTTGCAGAGGTGTGTTCCCATCCGCATTACACAAATTGTTACAACAACACAAACACGCTTGCGAATGCACACTCACACATGCAGAAATGCACAGTTCCCGCTTGATGCACTGATTGCTTTTTAAACAGAGAACCTGTTTGAGGCATTTATGTGGATGCTGAAACACGATTTGAGATTGATTAGATTTAAAGACTGTCAGGCTTTGAAAAGAGCTTCCGCCGCTTTTTAGACTGACATGTTGTGCGGTGTGAATGGTACGACAGTGCAGCTAATGCAGAATTCAGATTATTACCACCTTAGACCTCAGAAAAAGGATTTATATACAAAAATGGAAATTCTGTCACCATTTACTCACCCTCATGTTGTTTCAAACCAATTCAACTTTTTTTCCTCTGTGAAACACAAGAGAACATTTTTTAATCAACTTAAATGTAACTTTGCAGTTACAATAAATGGGGACTGGAGCTTTCAAGTTTCTGAAATGACATCAAAAAATAAAGTAAAAGCCCATTGCATTTATATAATATATTCCAAGTCCCCTGAAGCCAATTGACAATTTTGTGCAGCAAACAGACTGAAGTAAAAGTGGTTTAGTCACTGACAGTCTTCCACTCCAGTGAGCTGTTCACCGCTGTGGCTAGATCACTGAATCACTGAGTCAAACTCAAGAACCAGATCACAGCAATTTGTGAATAATTACATAATGGATCACTGAATCTTCAAAAAGACATGACTGATTCGCTCATGAATGGGATATCGCCACTTCTTTCATAAACTAATGAATGTTCCAAGGGGAACTACACTTCAATAAGTTAACATTTAACATTTATGGAACCTTTCTAGTGCAAAAGGTTCTTTATTGTGGAAAAGGGTTCCTTGCATTATTAATTGAAGTGAATAATGACTGAAATTTGCAACACAATCTCATGGCACTTCATAACTATTTAAAATGTTGGTGAATTGGTGGCTAATTTGAACAAATTCCTATGACCTCATTTGTATGCTGTCGTACAATCTGTCGATGCCCCAGTATATGTTATGTTTAGGGGTGCATACTTTTGTTTTCTAAATAATTATATATAATATATAAACAGTGTTGGGGAGTAACAGTTTTTATTACAAAATAAATGTAACTGTTATCCACAGTTACTGAGAAAAAAATGTGTTATTAAATTACTTATGAAAATGTTAACGATTACAGAGGGAGTTCAATCTTAATACTGTATATATTTATTTTATTTTCAGACACACAAGCACACAGATAAAGATTTAATGGATTTCTATCCCAAATTGCATTGACTGCTCTAAAATATGAGACAGTAATTTACTACTAACTTTCAGGAGTTTAGGACACAGAATAGGACACATGCTTATTTAATAACTGTTTTAATTTCTATTAGGGTTTATGTATATGCTTTATTTTTTAAGATTAACTGTTATTTTGGCATTGTTACTGTAGATGCCGGTGTTTCCTGTCATAGCTATGCAAAGATTTGATTTGTAAAAGCCAATTACATATACTACTATGCAAAAATGTTTTATAGCTATTTCTTATGATTTTAAATCTTTATTTAACCTCAGAACTATCTCAATGTAAAAAGAGGTTCTAAAGTCTGATTTTGTGGTGGCTGTGCTTTAATATTAAATTATTATAACCTTAATTCAAGTGATGAAGGATTTTGAAAGTCTGAGAGTAATCAGTGTTGAGTACTACAGTAAGGTTAAATGTTTGAAAATGATTAACAGTTGAAATCATTTGCTATAAATTTAGAAAGGTAATCGAAAAGTAATCAAATGTAATCAGTTACATTACTTCACTACATTACTAATTGAACATTTCTATTACATTTCCAAAGTTACCTTCCCAACATTTTGTTTTCAAAACAATCTGATGAAATCGAGATACATTTTTTGGAGAGATTAGTTGAAATTGAAGTTGAAAAGTAGTTCTCATATGCCTTCAGAAGATCTGAAGTATGGCACAAAGTAGATCACTTTTACGATCTTGTCATTGTCCTCATTCACTTTCCCTGTAAGGAAAAATTGTCCAGGATATTCTTTAAAAATTCATTTTGTGCTAGGAAAGTTAGTCATATGTATTTGGAAATGAGGGTGAATAAATAATGACAAAGTTTCCCTTTCTAGATGAACTGTCACTTTAACTGGGGGCTTCAAAATCATACAAATATGAAAACATAGGAACTTGGAAAATTTGACTGAGTTCCCAAGAGGAGGAATTCAACACACTGATATTGTACCAGAAACATCGTCACCCATTAACAATATCCACCACAAACACTCTCTTCTTTTCTTGCCCTCTTTCTCATCCCTCATTTCTGCAGGTTCACAACCCCTTCAGTACATTTCTTTATAAGAAACAAAGACCTCCATGCCATTCTTTTCCATTCTACCCCTTTCTACGTCTCTCTCTCTCTTACCCCCCATCTCTGCTTCGGCTGCTGTCATACTCTTCTCATTAATTCCAACCTGTCATCCGGTCGCCTGGCTGTATCTCCCTGCCAGGTGACAGCTTTCCAATGACTGACAAAGGCTCTTTAGGTGATACAGAAGATCTTTCGCAGAGCGAGTTTTGTAAAGTGCCCCTCAAATGTCACTTTTTTTCCTCTCAGAGCTTGAAGCTGAGGTGAGGGCCCTCACTCGTGTGCTCAGCAGGCCAGAACAGTAAACAGAACTGAGGCCTTTTACACCGGTCTGAGGGACGGAGCTCAATCAAAACTCATCTCTGCTCTCGTGGGCCACATCTCTTCCAGGAGAGGTCTGCTGAAAGTGCTGCTTGTGATTTCAGTTATGACAATATACTGCCAATACACATTATATAGTGGTTACTTGCCTTTTTTCTAATCTGATTAAACAAGCAAAGCCAAAACATTAGATAGGAATGATATTGTCACGGTGCACACACAAGGGAGGAACGAAGAACACGCAGACGAGGATGTAACTCAAAATACCATCTTTAATGATGACATCTAGGCAGGGCAAGACAAGGCAAGGCTGACACAGACATGAACACCGGGGAGTAACGAGTAGACCAAACAAATTCAAACTCAAAAGACAGGACTATAAATACACAGGTTAATCATAGATAATGAGACGAACACGGCTGGACAAGAATTAACTGATGATCACATTTAACAAGGACAGGAAACAAACCAAATATGGAAACATGAGGCAGGAACACATGACACACACGACAGAGGACTGACAGATATATATATAGAGAGAGAGAGAGAGAGAGAGAGAGAGAGAGAGAGAGAGAGAGAGAGAGAGAGAGAGAGAAAGTGAATGATTAAAATGCCTTACTCATAAAAAGTCATGTATTATGGTCCTGAATGAATCAGTGTTTTTGAATCAAACGGTAAAGTGAATGATTCAATAAGTCATTTGTTTTGTTCCTGAAAGAATTACAATGGCTATAGTGAATGATTCAATGACTCGCTCATACATTCATTCCTAAATGAACTAGTTGAATTAATTATTCAGAGATTCACTCAAAAATAGATAGTCACTGAAGCTATTTACTTGCTCTGAAGAGACATATTGTTTAGTTATATGCCTTGACTTTCTCAAAACATTGAATATATGTCTATATATAAATTTCGATTGGGCAAAAAAAAAAACTTCGGAAATCATGAGTTGTGAAAATGAACTTATTGTATAACATTTTGAACGGACTGCATTTCTATAGCTTCTTCATTCCTCATATTAAATATGATGTCTGGGTTGACCAAGGTCTATAGTCTCTAAGCAGAAAGACAAAGCAAAGAAAAATGACCCCACACATACTGACAGCACCTCAAAAACTACCCTAATTTACATTCAGGCACATATTAAAACAGAACAAGCAAAGACAAAACACAAACTATTCAGTATGAATTCAAAAAAAGGTGGAAAGGTCCTAAAAGCATTCAAAGAATCATACATTAACATGTAGCCACAGGAGGGAACTATGAGAAGTTCATAAATAAAACTTCAAAGCCATTGGTAATTGTTGTCATCCCTTGCAATGGCGTTGTGTTTTTTTTCATCTCTCTCATCAGCGGTGCTCCCACCAGTCTCCACTTTGTTCTGGTTGTCGGCGTGTGGAATAATGGGCGAGTCGCATGTGTACGTTTATCTAATTAACATGTGACACACACTGAGAGTCAAATGAAAGGCACGGCCGGGGATCGCCGGTGAGCTAGAGAAGAAAAGCCGCCTCCCACCGAAGTCGCAGTCGGACTACAGTTGCAGTTTGTTAACAGATCCCTACCTTTGTTTGTGCCAGGATTCGTTTGTTATAATTGTGTAGAGAAGATGGAGGGAGGAGGAGATGACAGAATTGAAGCCTTCGATCTGTTTATTTGGACCTCCATTAATGCACTGTTACTCCTTCTCTTAGTAGATGGCTTTTGGCTACTTTTCCTCACACGTTGTGTGGTTTGATAGTAAACATGCAAAACCATTCATAGATTCCCCAAAGTGTAAAAACTATGGTACTGCCAAAACATTGGTCTATTTAAATCATGTATTTAAATAGAAATAAAAAATATATATACAAAAATAACCTAAATATTTTTGTAATATATATATTAATAATAGATCAGTAATATAACTTAAATCAAAATATATTTTCAGTAATTTGAAGCTTGAAAATATATTTTCTTGACCTTTGAATAATAAAATATAAAAAAATATATATTTATTTCCAATTTGAAAATATATATTTCATTAAGCCACATTGTTTATCATACATACTTGTATTTAGCTAACATTAAAAATATATTCACAGGGGAAAATATGTATTTTTTAATCTAGACCAGCCCAAAAAGCTCAACCAATGGTGTGAGTTTGGGAACAATGCAAGATGGGGAAACCTGTCTGAAAACAGTCATGATTTTTTGCATGTGTCACTTGGTGACAACAGTGGCACAGAAATAAGACACTACAGCTTTAACTGAACAGCACTGTTTATTCCAACGGTCAACACTGAGGGTTTATTAATTATTTGCATGACATTAAAAACACAAATATCCCACACCCCTAACCCTTGGTGTGTAACAAACAACTTCTCCTTTAAAAGTCAGCACATTCAAATAGGTGAACGCCAAAGAGGACAAGCTTCTCAAAAGTGAATGAAAGAGGAAAAATGTGGGGGAAAAAATGAGGCGAGTCAAACCCGAAGGGAGATGCTGATTTAAACAAGTAAATCTTGGCTTGTCTATTTTCAGCAGATGCAAAGAGAGAGAGAGAGGGAGAAAGAGAGCGAGTATCAGACGAGTGAGTTTATCAGCATGGCACCTGCTCTGGTACATTCTTGATGAAGCAAAGGTTGTCTTCATTAAGGGCATTAATATTCATGACGCATGGTAATTTTGACACAGAAAAGGTCTCCGTAACCTTTTCTTGTGTGAGAATTTTTTACTTCTCAAGGAAATTACAGTCCGGCAATGACTTAATTAATGCTTGCTTTCTGGGCTGCAGTTTGAGGGCCTGTCAGTTTGGTGCTGCCCAGGCTGTCAAGCAGGCACAAGGCTGGGGAGGAGAGACAGATTGAGAGAAGGAGGGAGAGATGCAGACTACACCCAGAACAAAACTTGGTTTTCTCTCTTTCTATCCGGGCTTTCACATTCACCGGGAGCTTTTCAGCCTTCGCGTTTCACACTCACCCATGACCTTGCGCTGTAGCCCGAAACAGTTAACTGCAACCTTTCATCACCTTCTATACGATCAAACTTACAGTCTTTGCACTTTCCATTCAGCTGTTTAGCCTGCCAAACTTCATAATTAAATGCTGGATGAATGCAGGATGACTGTGACTGTGATGCATAGCGGAGAAAATACATCTTTGAACCTAAATCTCCCTCCCTCTCTCTCACTCGCTCGTGCCACAGATGATGTTTTCGCTGGCAAATCGCAACCGTTTTCGCCCACCAACATCAGACTGTAAAAAATGTGAACATAAGGTATCATTTCCTTTATCATGTCTCATAAAAATAGCAATTTGCTGAAGCTCTTGTAGCACAATATGGAAGGCGGTGTGGCTTGCTGATAATGTTGAGATGACAGATTGTCCTATACTGGGAGGTTTCCGTCGAATCTGTTGGCTGGCGTAATAAATTGGGTGGAATGAGAGAGGCAGAAACAGAGAAAGAAGGCTAACGAGGGGTGGGGAGAAGAAGAAAACGCTCTTTCACGCCAAAACAACCCCTTTAGTCAACAATGAAAACTGAGCTAGCGGTGTAATTACACACAAAAAGAATCTGCTTGTAGTTAGGTTGTTATGGCCTCATCGCTAGCAGAGCCGCTGCCATTCACGGACAGACAGCGGTAAAGCGAGGGCCAAGGGCCTTCCAGCTCGAAAGGACTAGCCCCTCTCAAACTTCCTCTCAATCACCTGTTTCTCAGAATAGCGGCGAGCTAAACAGAGAACGACAAGAAAGGCTTGATAAGAGACTTGATTACGCGCTAAGCGCTTGAAGGAGGGGGTCGCTCAAATACATCTCAAGGACAGAAATAATTAGCTTACAGGGAGACAATTTCTGACAGAACCTGACTAGAACAGCCTTAAAGAACTCAACAGCACATCGCTGACACATTTTGGTAAACAAGAATCTAACTCTCCCAGTACTATGAAGCAGAAGACTGCAAACATGCAGTGTACATAAAGACTACTCAGAGAAACAGCGCTGCTAGCTCAACATTATAGCATATTTACATGACCATTAGTGGTGGGTAAAAACACACTGATTTCTAAACTGATTCTCAAAATCTTTTACAGTACACTCTTAAAAATAAAGGTGCTTCACGATGCCATAGAATAACCTTTTTGTCTAAATGGTTCCATAAAGAATGTTTAACATTTGAAGATCCTTTCTGTTTCACAAAAGGTTCTTTGTGGTGAAAGAAGGTTCTTCAGATTACAAAAAGGTAAGGAAGAGATGGTTCTTTGTGGAACCAAAAATGGTTCTTCTATGGCATCGCTTGAAGAAACTTTTGAAGCACCTTTATTTTTAAGAGTGTATGCCAGTCATACACCGCAGTACAAATTGAATGTGATATGATAAACAGGATGTTTAGTGCAAAATAACGGCTTTCTATAGAGTTGTTCTCATGGGCTGCATGCAAAGGTACACTCTGTGACCAGACTGACTGAAATGGCTCTAATGAACCGATTCTCTTCAGTGAATTAAAAACATACAGAGCAATCAGTGTGGACTGATTCACAAACAAAATACTCTTATGAAGCAATTCTTTTTTTAGTGCATCAAAGGCATATAGCACAACCAGTGTATACTGATTCATAAATCAATGACACTTATGAACCAGTTTTTTTTTGTGAATCAAAAGTATAGAGTGCAACTAGTGTAGACTGATTCAAAAATAAATGACTCTTATGAACCAGTTGTTCTTAGTGAACCAAAAGTATACAGATCAACCAGTGTAGTCTGAATTGCAAACAAATTACCCTTATGAGATCAAATTTGAATTTGATATATTAAGTTATTAAATCAACATCATGTTGTTATGTTTTTTTCCCTCTAAATATTTAAAATATTCACCAAATTTATTTGGTTAAAGTAAGGCTTATAGAAAATATGATTTTCAAACTGAATATTTTCAAGCTTAATGTGCATTTTGCTTCAATGCAAAATGTTATATACTGTATATTTAGAATTTGAGAATATTTTTAAATAAAATGAAAATGTATAAAAATAAGTAAAAAATAAGGACATACAAGTAGCTCAACTTATTGGAATATATTGCAAATATATTTTAATATCTATATCAGCAATATTTGTATATATTATTTATATTTTAAATATATTGAAAAATACACTTGACAGTCAGATAGATAGATAGATAGATAGATAGATAGATAGATAGATAGATAGATAGATAGATAGATAGATAGATAGATAGATAGATAGATAGATAGATAGATAGATTACTCTACAGAGTAATCTGTGAATCTCTACAGCTTCTGTGAATTTGTTCTAGATCATTACACATGAAGACAGACAGCCGAGATACAATGTTTGCCTCAACTTCAAATCAGTACTAGCACATCCATATAGGATCCCTAACAGGAAGTGCTACACCAAGATGCTCTTGAAAGAACAGTCATTAGCAGAACTCCTTATACTGCACCTAGCACCGCAAACACTGAGGATGTTTTGCTGCTTTTCCTTGCACATATGCACAGTAATGATACTTTCCAAGCAGCAAACATCCTCTACCACAGCTCATTTCCTGTAAACACACAATGCAACGTCTCAGTGTTTTCACAACCAGGAATTCATTATGAACAAACCTGCAGACATTGCCAGCCTCCGCTATTGCGTGTACATATTTATGTGTTTGAGAAAGAGAAAGAGTCAGGGAGAGAGAGAACATTGTCACACATCTCTTGTCAGAGACAAAGAAAATATAAATATGTAAATTGTATTGTCACAGACATTGCAGATGATTAGGTGTACAGTGTTCTTAAAGAGAGGAGTCCTCAGTGCCTTCTGCAGTCCTGTCACAGAGTGAAGCGCCTGCTTTGATCACTCGCATCGCTCAAAGTGAAATCTGTCTCTATGACTTACAGTGCTGAGGGAAGGATTAATGATTTCTGCAGATGGAGGGAGACTGAGTTCTGCTCTGTGTGGGTTGCAGGCTGTGGTGGGGTTTAGGGGGAAAAGGATCATGGGAAGAGACCAAATGCTCTTTGGAGTAGGAACCCGTCACAAATGGTGCACTTGGTCTTGCAATGGCCGTTTGTCATTTTGGTTCTTAGAAGGGTCCTCACGAGCCCCCAACAAATGTGGGGTCCATAGCAGACTACTAACCAACAGTCATTACATAACAAATCAGTGGACTTGCAAGGGTTTAATCTACATATGGGACAAGGAGCCCACTTTAATGGCTAAATTCTAAATATTGATCACTGATTGGCTGATTTAGCTACATATAGGCAAGGCCTACAATTCAAAAGTTTGTGGTTGGTAAGACTTTTTAATGATTTTGAAAAAAATCTGCACTTATTTGGTCAAAAACACAGTAAAAACAGTAAAACTGTGAATTATGATTATAACTGAAAATAATTATTTTAGCTGAATTCACTAGCATTACTCTAGTCTTCAGGTCACGATCCTTCAGAAATTATTTGAATATGCTGATTTGTGATTTGGTGCTCAAGAAAGCTTTTTTCTTCTTCTTTCTTTTCTTATTTCATTGAACATCATTTCTTTGAAAAATACATCTTTTGTACTTTTATCAAATGTCACTTTTGATAAATTTACAACATTTTTGCTCAATTAATTCCTTAAAAAAGTAGCTTCAACCTAATGAAAATGTTTTTACATGTAAAATTGTATATCTTTGTCAGCAATATTTAAGTATTTTTATTTTACATATATTTAACCAATATGACAGACAGACAAAAAAAAAAACCACTAACTGACTCCAAAATTTTGAACAGTAGTGTATAATGTACATAAACTTAAACAAATATTTTAGGAGTTCAGTACAAGTTAAGCTCAATTGACAGCATTTGTGGCAATTATTTTGTTAACACAAGTTTAAACAAAATAATTAATGTAAGTGCTTTAATAAAAAGAAAAGGTTCACATTTCTGCTTTTAAATCCACCAAAAATGTTCCCCATTCACTTTTCTATTGTAAGTGATTTCGTATTGGCCACAGTCAAACTCTCTCTCCAATCGGGTCCAGTGGCTACAGGAAGCATTGTCCCCAGACCTCTTTATCACAGTCTGTCGTGACCATCACGGCTAATTTCTGTCCTCACTGAACAGAAAGTCTAATTTTCTGAACAATAGTCCCTCCTTCAAATTTGCAACACGTCATGAATGAATGTATCCAGGCTGTAAAACTCAGCTTGAGACAGTTCAGATTCACGGCCATGTGTCAAGAGCACCAGGATTTGTCTTGCCCGATTCATTTAACGACAACAGAGGACTTTATAGAAATCAGATGGATAGACAACTCTTTCTGTATTATGTAGCATTAGAAATAATGATTAATTTCAGTGAATTGGTTTATTAAATCAATTCATTTAAATGAACCAGATACAAAAATACATTAGCGATTTTCTTTCTCAGAACTCACTGCTTGACATCAAAGTCTTTGGCATTCTGCACCTTTTCGTGACACATTTAGTTTAACGTTGTCCTTCATCAGTATGTTTTCAAGGTTTTAAGATTTTACACGGCTCAATGCAACTTTTTTGATTCCACTGAAGTGCTTTGAAACATACAGCATTATTCAACGTGTTAACATAATTTCAACTGAAACAAGAAGACATGGTGGGATATATCGAGCAGACCCGCCCACTTTTTAAAATAGCCAATAGCATTTTTTTTATACCGCAACTTGGACCAGAGCCGTTGAGCTCCATAAAGCCGCATTTTGCAGCATATGACAGTCTAACAGATTGCTCCGATAGATGCAATATGAAACTGTTACTAAAGCAAAACAGTGATTATAATGATGCTGAGGATGTGTAGTTTGAAAATTGTGCATGGCATCGGTGTTATCTCTTCTACTCATTAGTGCTGTTTGTCTAACTGTTTCTCCTCCAACAAGTGACCAATTTTAGCCACAGCTTCAGCATCTATTTATAGTGTAGGGAGCGGGATGCTACGGATTCTACAGAGCATTTGATTGGACAGAAAGTTTGATGAGAAACTGAAGTGCAGAGTGATGTTATCAAAATCGTTGATCCATACTGGCGGAAGTTAGAGACCGTAAGTTCAGAATGCTTATATCTTCTAAATGCTACTTTTCTCATTATTTTGGAGCACACTAGTTTATAAGTAAACTTAAAGGGATACTCCACCCCAAAATGAAAATTTTGTCATTAATCACTTACCCCCATGTCGTTCCAAACTCGTAAAAGATTATTTCATCTTCGGAACACAATTTAAGATATTTTATATGAGAGGTAGGCTTGTGACCAATGTTCCCTCTAATTTTATTTTCATGCTGAGCAAAACTTTTCTTTTATTGGGCGGACATTTCGGCCACCTGAGCAAAAACATTCTTTATACCCTGTACAGCGTGTACAGGGTACACTGTAAAAAGTGTGTAACTTTTGACTTTAATGTGCTATTTATATTTGATTTGACCCTTGATAGAACTAAATGATGTACATTTTAGGTTACCTGAGAATTTTTTTTTTTTACAGTATAATACACTGCCGTTCAAAAGTTTGGGATCCGTATTTTTTTTTATTATTTTTTTTAAAGATGATTCTTATGCTCATCAAGGCTGTATCTATTTGATAAAAAAAATACAGAATATTATTTCACACAATAATATTGTGAAATTTTCAATTTTAATATAAAATTATTATAATTTTAATATTTTTATTCCAGTGAAGCAAAGCTGAATTTTCAGCATCATTACTCCAGTCATCAGTGTCACGTGATCCTTCAGAAATCATTCTATTATGCTGATTTATAGTCAGTGTTGGAAACAGTTGTACTGCTTAATATTTTTGGGACCTGTGATATTTTTTACAAATAAAAAGTTAAAAAGAACAATGTTTATTCAGAATAGAAATTTTAACTAAAGGATGTAAACTGATATATTAAGAATAGAATTCAATGCAATACAAACTGAAGCAAAACTGAGATCTGTAAGTTAAATATATATATATATATATATATATATATATAAAAAAGGTGAATGTGAATTCTTAGCCTATATAGTTATCTAAACATCGCTATGAAGTAGGCTACAGTTTGCACAATACACCTGTGTGTGACTGTAAATGTTTCAGAGTTTTGTTACCATTCTGTGCCCATCATCTGCTATTTCCAGCACTTAATCAAGCCTTTCTTCTTTAATATATGATGAGGTTTTATTTCACGTCATTGCGTGTTGAGCTATTTTGTCTGCAATCATTGAAGTTTTCGGTTTCTACAGTGACTTGTTTGGCGCACATCATTCTCTTTCTATGAAACCTGTAAACCGCATTCACCGGTTCTAACTCTACAGCGACACCAGCTCTATAGCGGCTTGCCCGAGCATAGCAATTCTTTCGCTTTTACTAGAATTGAATCACATGGCTTTCCCAACTCATTTATGTGTGTACTGTGCACGGAACATTATTTCTTCTGTGCGGCCATGGTGGAAGAGGTCTCATTGACTGCATAGTAAATTGCACTGTCAAGGTCCATAAAATTTTGAAAGACATCGTCAAAATAGTCCATCTGCCATCAGATGTGCAATCTGAATTTTATGATGCGACGAGAAAACTTTTTGTGTGCAAAGAAAACAAAATATCGACTTTATTCAACTGTTTCTTCTCTTCCATGACACTTCCTGCAAGCGCTTTCATGAGTTCACTGGCAGAGCACGACGCAAGCACAAGCACGCCTCAGATGATGCACAACGTAAATGCTGTGACCTGCTAACGTCTACATATCTAGGTGTAGGCTGGCCTCGATGTCAGCAGGTCACGGCGTTTACGTCGTGCGTCATCTGAGGCGTATATGCAATTTACTATGCAGTCAATGGGACAGTCACAAGCCTCCTGGTTTTCATCTAAAATATCTTAAATTGTGTTCCGAAGACGAACAAAGCTTTTACGGGTTTTGAAACGACATGGGGGTAAGTGATTAATGACAAAATTTTCATTTTGGTGTGGGTCTTAAAGATCCCTTTAAGATAAACATATTTATACTAAAAAACAAAAAACTCAATTTCATTTGATTTCATGGGGATTCAAGACCTGTCTGCGTTTACGAGGATACTCTCCAAGTTTTAGTGTATTTGTTCTTTCAAGCATGATAAGATGCAAAAGTAAACTAAAACTTATAAAACAACATGCAAGAATCGAATTACAGAGTTCTCTTTCACATCTTATTGTGCTTGAATAGTTTAGGAAATGTTTGAACGTTTAAATTGGCAAGACTTAAAAATGTGATTCTGTCAATGTCAACTCTCCAGAGCATCTTTCACAATGGCAAGTCCTTATTGCAAGCCATGTTTTTGTTGTATTTTGTTTACATTTTTAGAAATTCTGATTTAAAAACATCTGATTGTTATATATTGTAAAATATTTTCCTTCCTTAAACAGCTTCAAAGAAGTTAGCTATTTTACTAGTAGTTTAAAGTGTTTTGCGAACCACATTCTTAATACAGTATCTTGATTGTACTTTCAATAGCTTGTAGCTTGCTGAGTTAGTTTTAGATTAGCTTTGCCAACACTATTCATTACATCTATCACACACACTGACATCCCATACTCGTACAATTCGGCCATGACCCATTTTAGCACATGTACCACTGACATAAAACAAGCCGCTCCGCAGACCTGAGTCAGACTTTAATATAACGTCGACTGTGAAATTGTGTTCTGAAGGATTCCCCAAGACTCTTTCTTTTCCATTCTCTCCTTTTGATTCTTTCACAATCGCTTCCTTTTGTTTCCACAGCTGGACCACTTGAACCTTTCTGGTTTCCTCCCAGCATTCTCTCTCACTCTCTCTCTTCTTTGTCTTCCTCAGTCCTCTCTTTTATGTATGTATCTATCTATAGTCCGGCAGATGCAAGCCCCATTTGTACTTCCCCTGACACTCCTGCAGGGGCTTTGCTTAGGGATGCGGGAGCCACAGCCAATCCTGGGTGCAGCTCATGGATCAACCTGACACTTGGTCAGCATCAGCAGATTATGAGCTATAGGAGCCTGACAGTGCTGTATTGTTCTCCCATCTAAATATGAACAATACGGTCCGACCAGCGCGCCACTGACAGCTTATTCCCTCTTATCACTCCTGTGGTGTGGCGGGACTTGATCTGCTGGGCCTCTCTCTCTACATGCACACACACACACACACACACACACACACACACGGATGCTCACCTGTGGTTTGCTCAGTCAAGGCCAAACCAGATTACGGTATACACCAGGCACATTCCATGAAACCTTTTTTTTGTTTTGTTTTGTTTATCCATTAGCCAACATTTGTTTAATTATTCATTTTAAATATCTAAATTATGTATTTATTTTTTACATTTTGTCTTTAGTATTTATATTTAATGTGTAATGCTAGAAAACAATAAAAAAAAAATATATATTTTTTTTTTACATTATTTGGATAACCAATTGCAAAAATTGCAAAAAATAAGTGGTAGGACATTTGTTTCATTACATTTTGTACCCTATTCATGGAAAGTATCCTCAGCAAACAAAACTGAACACTTTGACGACACTGAAATTTATAAGATATGAGAATTTAAATCATCTGCTGGAAAAAAGTATCTTATCAATGTGAGACACATCTATTAATCTGTTCTTTATTCTTGTGAAGATTGCGCTTATAGATTTCACAGCTCCATACTGGTTTATCATATGAATCTACTGTACATGCACTAATCACTAGCATCAGAGATTAAAATCACTGGCTATGTCATCCATTTATTTAAATTCTGTTCAGAAAATAACCATGACAAGCGCAGCTAAACTTCAATTATTCATTCCTACTGTCCAGAGAGGGCGCTCCCCAGCACAGCATATCAAAATTGTTAATTGCAAATCTCTGGTGTCATTAAATCTAATTTATACATGCTGTCAGGTAACAGACAGACTCAACAAGTCAGTCTGATGACAATAAGTTACAAATATGAGTGGCTGGTGACGTCAGCAAAATAGGAAAGCTGTTGCTGAGGTGGACCAAGATGATTTTGATGAATAATGAAAGTAAACAGGGTGAATTTTAATTTCATATTAATGCTAAACTGTTTCTGTTGTGTTTGTGCCAAATTCAAGGGCAGCATTGCATTTATCTGTCATGGTGAAGGCAACCCAAAATGCACTGCAACCTAATCCAAAATGAAGCAAGATTAAGTCTAATGAAGCAAGATAATTACATCAAATATATTTATAGTTTAATTCAATTCTGCAAAGTGTCAATAAGAAAAAAACCTTCAAATAATTAAAAACTTTGACATTAAATGTGTAAAATTAAAATAATAAAAAAAATCATTAATTAACATTAAATAAAATTATTTGATCTAAATAGAGTAAAACAGTCAAATATTATTACAATTTAAAATAGCTGTTTTCTATTTTAATACATTTCAAAAATAAATTTATTTCTGACATGGCAAAACTGAATTTTCAGCAGCCATTACCCCAGCCTTCAGTGTCAAATGATCCTTCAGAAATCATTCTAATATGCTGATTCTGTGCTTAAGAAGCATTTCTTATTATTATCAATGTTAAAAGCAGCTGTGCTGCTTAATTGTTTTGGTAAACTATAAAGTTCAAAAATAGAAAGTTCAAAAGAACAGTATTCATTTGAAATATAAAACTTTTGTACCACTATAATTAACTGTAGTGTCACTTTTGATTAATGTAATGTAGCCTTGCTAAATAAAAAGTGCACTAGGTTTTGAAACAGAGCGTATCTCTACCCTAAACAGAACGTCCCGCCCAGAACACAGGCCTTGGTCCATCACAGCAGGCACATGTCTGCCATTTTGACTTACAGGCCACCATTACGTGCCTCAAAATGAACGAGCAGTTTCACAGGCGCTTATGTCTGTAGCCTTCATCTCAAAGCAGTAATCCACTCCGCGCAGCCCACATGGTGTCAGGGGCGGGTGGCCCTCCTCAGAGAGCAGGAATTTGTGCACCGGGCCACTCTATGGTAGTACATTCTACTGCGATGGTTATCAGTCGCTATCTGCAGCCGTGTGTTTGTGTGCAGTAGACAGGGGAAAGGCTCTTAAGGGCTAAATGAATCCTGATTCCCCTGATATTTCTCTCCCGCTGGGGACTTCCTCTCCCAGCCTGCCACTGACGATGTGTGATGCGTTCCTCAGGGAGAGAGCGGTAATAAGCAAGGAACACACAGCTCCTTGACTGACGCCGCTACTGCTGCGCCGTCGACGCTAACGTACGCACACTTGCACGCTCTCAAATTCGCATATGCGCTAATAGACACAAACATCTGCACACGCACAGATAGGTGCTGTGATACGTATGCGTGAAACTTTTAAATGCGATAGTCTCGGATACTGTGTGGTTGGGAATCTGCAGATTCATGAGAAATCACAATTGAGAAATCATTCAAATGTTTCTTCTGGATAGTTCACCCAAAAATGAAAATTCTGGCTCAGCCACGTTTACAAACCTGCATGACTTAACTTCTTTGGAACATGACAGAAGATACTTTGAGTTATTTTGGTCCATACAATTGAAGTCAATGCGCACCAAAACTGTTTGGTTACCAACATTCTTCAAAACATCTTCTTTTGTGTTCTACAGAAGAAAGAAAAAGTCATACAGGTCTGGAAAAGAGCTGGTAGATTACTTACAAATTGTAGTCCATTTATGATTACACGATATATAATTTTAGGTAATGTATTCTTGCTACTTTTTAGATTACTTTATATCTAACTTGTTTTAAACTGACAATTAAGCATAGCAAAAAAGCATAGAGAAAGAAAAGATATCATCATCATCAAATGCATTAAAAGTCACATTAAACCAAGGGTTTCCCAAACTGGGCTTAATGTAAGAGCTACAGTGGGTTTGTAAATTGTAAATTTGTAATATACTCTAATTATGGGTACTAGTTTTTGTGGAATTTGATTATCTAATCCAGATTACATGTAATCAGTTATCACCCAGCTCTGGTCTGGAACAACATGAGAGTGACAATTTTCATTTTGCAGTTGATCTATCTATTAATGGAGAACAAAAGGATATTATGAATCCTCTAAAGGTTTAGAAGAGATGTCAACAATATCTCAAAATGTGCTCAGATTTGCCAAAATCTGCAATCAAAAGTCTTTAAAAAATGATCAAAATATTTTTCATCAAACTGTCCCAAATTCAGATTATCTGAGCGACGCAATCCACATACAATTTTATAGATCTATACTTAATAAATATATAGCATTTTCTGTTCTGATTTAGGGAGAAGGTTGTGAAATAGATCTATACACCTTAAAATTATTGGGATATGTAAAAATAATTAGCCAAAATATTGATAAATGAGGATCTGTGCAAAAATAGCATTCAGAATTTGCAGAGCATGCTCACAACAATCATCTCAATTGGTTAATTTATATATTTCTCCTGAGGAGACTGATCTGAGAGATTATCTAATAAAAGATACAGTTAAAAGAATTATGTGGAATAGCTAATCTTACTATTTCTGCCATACAGTAAAATTTAATGGACCACAAATATTGATGACTCATGTGGTATTGTACATTTGTGTCCAATCAAAAGCTGTCTATGAACCAGAAGGACCACATGGCACTAAAGACTGCTGAAAAATCTGCTTTGCCATCACTAGAAAGTTTACATTTCAAAAAATATATACTAAGAAAGCATTGGAAAAAATGTTACACAATATTGCTGTTTTGACTGTATTTTTAAATAAGTATATGCAGCCTTGGTGAGCATAAGAGATTATTTCAAGAACATTTAAAAACTTTCCCACTCTAAACTCTTGAACAATCCTGTATATATAAAGTGTTATAGCATAATTAGTCGAGGACCTAACATAAATTTTGACAAAACTACAATTTTGAAGTTTTAAAGACTCCTACGCTAAGATACAGCAACATCTGAGCAATAAAATGATCTTGTGGGTGTGAAGATGTCTATATTTGAGTGAGTGTTTGACTGTGTTGGAGGGGAGGGTTTGCAATGTCAGAAAATAAAGTCAAATGTGCAATTTTGAGGATTATTTTAATCAGTGAGAAGAGCAAGTTGGAGTGAGTGAGAGTGCTGTCAGTCTGGAACATGGACGTGAACGTATGAACGCACAGATTTCCACGAGCTGCTCCCTGCCGCCCAATTAATCACACACATTATTCCAACGTTAAGTTAAATATGTTGATTGTAACCTTGCTGAGGAAAATGAAAGTGTTTCTCTGGAGGAGAAGGGCATGGTTTAAAGCTCAGGGAGTATGTGGTGTGTGTGTTTGTGTGTAATCTGCAGGTTTGTGTGTCAAGGTCAGAACGGTCAAACGTGTCCTCTCCCCTCTCTCTCCTCCACTCCACACACCTGAATCAGAGCTGACACCAGAAAAAAATCCTTACAAGTCTGCAACACACACTCACTATCTCCCCATCGCTATCTCCCACACATGAGGGATACATATGGCAATATAAATAGATCGTCTATGACAACATTTTCTACGTGTCAATAAATGATTTTGTATAGAGGTCATTTGTCATGTTTTCGAGCTATAGCTTTAAACAAGCATTTTCAGAGAGCTAAAGTGTTTGTCAGGGTAAATTATTATACATGCATTTAATATAACTTACACAAAAGCAATAAGCTGCAAGAGGCCATGCGTTACAGTGATTTTACCATGGAATCAGGGCATGCTTAACCTATTTTACAGTGTTAAAACTATTATAACTCACAGCCTGGTGGCAAAAGCAAAGTGATAAAAAACGGCGATGTTCAATAAATAGTTACATTTATGAATATTTCTTAGGGAGGCAAAATATAACTTTTTAACAGGCCAACATATATTTAAACCAATAAATTACTGTTAAATGATCATTATTTTTAATTGGTCTACATATTGTTACAAAATAAAATATAAGGATTATTTATTTAACAAATGGAATATTAATAATAAACAAAACAATATTTATGTAACAAATAAAATATGTAATTAAAGTAAAATATGTTATATTGTTGAAAGTATTTTAATGTTTTTAATAAGTCTGAACAATTTGGTTTATTATTTAATTTAATTTAATAAGTAAAGAAATGTCCATTATTGGCATAAAATATTGGTTATCTATATAAATTATGGTCATAAATATCAATAAAATATTTATTGCCAGTCATCAATAAAATAGTAATAATACTGTCAATAAAATATTCATAATTATCAGGTATTTAGTGAGGTTATTGGGAAAATATTAACAATTATCGATTATCAATAAATACTAATGATCTGTTATCAATAAAATATTAATTATGCTATATCTAAAACATGAATAATTATTGTTATCTATTAAATATTTTATAAATATATAATAAAATATCTGTTATCGTACACTCTATTTTTATGTGTCCTTGTTACAGTGTAATTATACATTTAGGTACTGAGTAATATGAATTAACTGCATGTTCTTACTATATGGTTAGAGTTAGGATTATAGTTTGGCTCAGGGTTACTTGCATATAATTTTGCATTATTTATTGTTATCATAATAGTAAGTGCATGTAACGTGTAACAAGAACACCTTAAAATAAAGTGTTACCCTGTTCTATTATTTGTAAAATATTAATTATTATTATTGTGTTATCAAACCACTAAGGAAATTTATTGGTGCATCCCTAAGCTCATTCAATGATCCATTTTACAAAAGAAATCACGCCACAGACAGAATGCAGCGTTGCACACCTGATGCTCTACCCTATAAATTAACGTCTTTGGTCGCAAGTTCACAGACTATCCTGCCCAACAACACCTCCAATCACATCCTCTCCCTCCAATTACAGCCCCCCCCCGTTTTCTGTCCACCTGACCAGCGACGTTCGACGTCTGAACTTTCGTAACCTCTATTCTTCCACCATCTCTCCTCAGTCTTTCGTTTGATCCAGCAGTTTAATAACCTCAAGTGCTGTCATGGGCGGTTTTTGAAAAATGGCTCCCATAAAACATAACAGCCTCAATCAGGCAGTGGAGATTCGCCCAGCTCCGACTATCTCCCAGTGTCCTCCTGTCCCCCGTCCCCGCCTTAATGAATTAGTGCTGAAATATGCAGTGGCACCCCAGTCATTAGCACAAACGTGCATCTGTGATTTAATATCATTTTTCCCAATGTTTGCGGTGGAAATGGTCGCGGCTGACTGGCATGTTGAAATATTTTAACCCTATTAGACAATGGGATAAGACCAGCCTGTTGCTCCCGAGTATATCAGTGGTAAATCCCCGCTGATTTACAAAGCATTAACATTTTACCGAGCCCTGAAAGAAGAAGAAAAAACACACTGATTTACACAACTACGCTCCCTTGCCTTCATTTTTCTTTATTTCTAGCCCAAGTAGGTGATGACATTTTGAAAATAAATACTAGGCTAATTAAATACTCGATGGCAGAGCAGCGTGTGGTTGATGGACTGGCGTAGTGTGAAGCTGAGTGGAGTGACAAGGGGCTCTGTGTAGTCAGTGAAGGGGGCTGAATCCCCTTTTCTTCTTTGAATCCTGGGATATATGTAATTTACACTAGCACTGAGAAATTTGGGGTCTGTAAAATTTGGTATTGTTCTTTTAGGGTGATGAGAATTTGCTATAAAATAAACTTCTCAAATACATTTAATTTTCGTTGTGGAAAAGTTAAAAAATGTAATGCTTTTGAAAGAAGTCTCTTATCCTTATCTTTGCCAAGGCTGCATTTATTTGGTCAAAAATGCAGAAAAATCTGTAATATTATTAAATATTATTGCAATTTAAAAATACTATTTTCTATTTTAAAATATGTTGATATATAATTTATTCCTATGATGGCAAAGCTGAGTTTTCAGCAGTCATTACTCCAGTCTTCAATGTGACATGATCTCTCAGAAGTCTAATATGCCGATATCCTTCCTTAAGAAATCTGTAATTTCATAATATTTGATGATATAAATTTCAGAAATAAACATTTTTTATTGAAAACAGAAATCATTTGAAACATTATAAGTAGGGATGCACGATATGAAAAATTTTAAGCGATACCGATAATCGATAATTAAGTCCTTCTCGTGGCCGATGCCGATACTGATACCTATAAATTCATATTTTTTTATTATAATTTTCATATAATCTGCAGTTTCTTCACCCAGGAGAATACAAAATCTAAGATTCACTGATTAAACTAGCTCTAAACTAGCTCTGGCCTAACTATAGCAAACATTAGTCCTGACTCTTCAAATGTTTTTTTATTTTTTGTGTAAGGCACCACAATACTTTGTAACAGAAATGGTTTAACAGAATTATGACAGAACTATGGTTTATCTGCAATTAACAGCAAATTTATATTCAAATATTTCATGCATAAAGAAATGCATCTATTCACCGTTTTTAGTGCACGAGGATGAGAAAGTTATATAGTCTTTAAGCAGTGTTGGGAGTAAGGCATTGCAAAAGTAATGCATTACAGTAACATATTACTTTTTGCTGTAACGCAGCAGTGTAAGGCATTACTAATCAATTTTCAGTAATATTTTACTCTGTACATGTTCAGTAACGCTTGCATTACAACACACTTTTAGCCCCCAATTATTATTATTATTATTATTTTAAATTTAATTTAAAGTCGGGCTCCTACTTTTTTATGTCCCTAGGGCCGGGCTTCGGGCCGATATTCACGTCATAGTTCAGACGCGGGCCGGGCCTCGGGCCTGTTTTAGGCTTCTCCTTATCTTTATATTTTAGACATCCATCAATTATTGATGAAAACAAATTGCTGCGCTGGTGGAAACAACATGAGTCCGTGCTGCCGCGACTGTCAAGAGCGACTCGGCCGAACAGCGAGCCGTCAGCATAGCTGAAAAGTTCTGCTTCAAATACACGCAATAAAGCAAAAGTCCCAGCAAAAGTAATTACCAAGAATGTGTCCGCGGGAAATAGTAAGGATTTGCCATCTCCTCATTAGACGTGCCTTTAGAGAGAAGTGCATCTTCACGGATAACGATTGTATTAAATAGTTTTGGTTTTCATTATCGTTAAGTAGCAATTTATAGTTTACTTAAGATATATTTATCATGTCTGTGAGGCATGTATTTCGGTTCATTTTTGTGAATGAACGACAGTTGCGCATCACAGATCAGATTTCATTTATCACCTGAGGAGAGCTGACTGACAAGAGTGAGGTGAAAAAGACAAGACGATGGCTGAAGAGTTTCAAAACGAAATGTAAAAGCGCCTGTTTTAAAAATATTTTTGGATTTTGAAAAGCCTGTTGACCTGCCATTTATCTAAGGTGATATTGGAAGGTCTATTTATTTATTTATTTATTAAACATTCGTTTCTCATTTAGCCTATTTGGTTCCACAGTATTTGCTGATTTTTATTTTATTTAAACTGTGATATTTTTCCCATTATTTTACATCAAGGTGTATGCAGTCCGTGCCTCAAAACATTCCATCTCACTAATAAACATTCTACGTTTTAGAATTATTTGTTCCTCAGTCTTTACTGATTTTCAGTTTTGTATAGGCCTACCATGCATATTTAAAATTTGTAAGTTACCTGTAATTTTATATTAGGCATATAGCATGGTGCATTTTTATTAGTTTTGTTAATAAAAGTTAGCTATATGTTCTATGTTGTATTTTGTTGTTGCTTAAATTGAATTCAAGCAATTGATGCCGAATTGCCGTTAATTTAAAAGTGAAAATAAAATATGCACGGTGCTTTTACAAGCTATTTAAGCAAAGGAAAGTGAGAAAACTCAAAAAAACAAACAACTGCTTGACGCCAAATTGCCACTAATTTGAAAGTGAAAATAAAATGCGCAAAGAGCTTACAAGCTATTTAAAACCGAAGGAAAGCGAGGAAAAGAGAGAAGACTCAAACGGCGTCCATCGAGGTGATACGGTAAGGTGTTGACACACGTCGATTAACCAGTGGGAAAATTTCCTCACTGTCACAACCCTACTTGATGCCTTTTTTCCTCCTTTCGGAATCCTTGTTGAACATGCGTTGGAAATAGCAATGGCATTGTCCTCCTCTGTCACCGAGAAAAACTTCCAGACCGGCGAAGACATGTTCACAAATGATGACGTAATGAGCACAACACATGCTGAGAGTCACTGCAGTTTAAAGCTGCAATCACTTGCACTCGGAAAGAAGATGAATCTCAGATAAATCAGACTGATTGATTGATTTACCAGCAAGCATACTTTATCGGATCTAGTTATCGAATTTAATTTATCGGAGCAATAAAAATGACGTAATTTTCTCTCATATCGGTCAATAATTTATCGGTCCGATAAATATCGTGCATCCCTAATTATAAGTGTCTTTACTCTCACTTTTGAATTTAATGCATCCTTGCTGAATAAAAGTTTTAATTTCTTCAAATAAATAAATACATTTCTTTATATATATATATATATATAGTAAATTGTGGCCACATTGTACTAATTTGTTCCCTCATTTTCAATTAAATCAATCAAGGGATCGAATTGCTACAACGTGGATACAATTTACTAAAATTACAAAAATTAAGTCATGGGAACAAATTAATTCTTAATTTTTTGACAATGATTTAACAAAATCAAATTCTTAAATGATGGCCACAATATATACAGTATACATGCAGACACTTTTTTCCATATCTCACGTGAAAGGCTCCACACTTACCCCAAATTTGAACTTTATTGTATATAACAAGCATCTTAATTCCTTACCCTAAAGATTTTGGGATGATTTGATACAGAAAAGAGGCTGGTAATTAAACTCCGTCCTCACAGTTATGTTAGTGCTAAAGAAACGTTTAGTATCTCATTCAAGTTATTCTGTCTGTGCATACAGATGAATTGATGTGACACTCAACAGGCTGCCAAAGTTTGAGCAAAGTCCTGAAAAATAAATTAAAAAAGCACAAAATTAATCAACATGTTGTAAAAATAGAACTTCTCGCGAATGAATTAGCACCTTCGTTTTTGTGTCAAAAATTAATTGTATCCCTTTGCAGCTTTCCCAATGAGATATTAAAATGGGATGTAAAGCAGAGGGGGAGGGGACCACTGATTGTGCTAATTGATGCATTCAGAACACTGTGTGGGACCTGGGGATGCTACGCCACACTGGGGATGTCAGTGCCTCTAAAGATGGCAGCATATCTGCCTCACCATTTAAAGTCTTTAATCAAAATCTACAAGCGGAAACGTGCCGTACAGACAGCGTGGGCTCCCTAATTCCAAAGCACCATGGGGTTCAGTTTAAGGGAATAAAAAGAAGAAAAAGTGAACCTTCCAAGAATTCAATGACTTGTTTTGGCATGGAGGTTCGCCAGGTTTGCATAAGGAAATACACAAGCTGGAAATCAACTGTGACTGCATTTATATTGTGCATGACACAAGCAGTTCAGGAAAGTAATCACAGTTACTCCACGTGAATATGGAGAACACACTCACGTTACTCTTAGTTTAATGGCTCGTTTTCACTGAGCGGTACGGTTCGGTACAGTACTGTACGGTACGCAATTATATCTGTTTCCATTGTCAGAATTTGTGAATGGTAACAAAATAGCGAACTGTACCATACCACTTTTTTGCTACCCTTTTGTTGGGGTACCTAGGGTGGAGCTAAACTCGCTGCAGAAGTTGATTGGCTTACTAGAATCGTCACTTGTGCATGATACAAGGGGATAAAGCTTCTCCTTCACTCGTTCCGCTCTGCTGTGTTCTGCTTATTACATCAGAGTGCGCAAACACACACAAAAAAATATAACAGTGTATTTTATACTTTAATATTTTCACACAGACAATAACCGTTTCTCAATATGTGTTCTTGTGGACTAGTAAATTTTGCTGTTATTCTGTCATGAAATGTAGTTTTAAGAGTTTTTAACAGCGTCTATTTGAAAATGTGCTATGCCGATTTCGAAGCTCCAGGCGATCACCAGGCGCTCAGTGCTCATGTATCCGCCTCGAGCAGCCTTACGCTCGGCTAGTCCTTCCGACATTTGCCGCTGGCTCTGATGTCTCTGTGGTGATTAAACGAGAATCAATTTTTTTTGTGTATATTTAACAGGCATCTGAATGGCGGACTTTAAGTAAATGATACATAAAATATAGCTCTTCACACCGATAAAAATATGAATAATGTGTTTGGAATGACTTGAGGGTAAGTAAATGATCAAAAATTTAGAAAAACTATTCCTTACTGTAACGGGGCGAACGAGGCGAGAGATGTGCGGATCCATTTGCAAGCTTTATTATACAGAGACTTGGTCAAAACACAGGCAGGGTCAAAACACCAGCAAACAGGTATGGCACAGACGAGAAACAAGAATAATCCAAATCAGGCGCAAGTCAGTCAACAGCGAACGTTATCCAGAGGGCTTGACAAGAGAGGCAATCCAGAAACATGAGCAATAGTCCAAGCGAAGCACAAACAGATTCAAAATGGTGAGACAACGGTAGATCCAAGAAACACAGGCTAGAAAATCAGAAACCGGTTCCGTATCGCAGCTAAAATTAGGAGAGTAATAAATGCAGAACAATACTGGAACTAAACAGAAACACAGAATGGCTCGGTAAGGCAACTAACACTAAGAGAGTGCTATACGCAGAACAATACTCGGCGATCTGTGCAAGGAAGTCCATGGTTTATGTAGGGTGTGTGACTGTGTGATAGTTCTCAGGTGTGAGCGTGTGATTAGTGAAATGGCTGCTGGGAAATGTTGTCCGGGGTAAATGTGAGACAGTCTGTGCAATGTGAGAGTCAATGTGATGGAGGAGTGAGCTCTGGTGGCGAGCGAATGTAAGTCCATGGACCTGATTCATGACACTTACACTGTAAAAAAAATATTGGAGAATTATTGGAGTACATTTTACAAGAAAATACTATTTCAGTCTTTCATGTTTAATTCAATGCATTACTTTGCAGTTCTTTGTCATCTTTGTCAAATTTACTCGTTCGGCCCGCAACGGTCTGTGTTATGACACGCGTGTAAAATGTTATCTTTTGTACCAAACACACTACTTGTTAAACGCGGTACGTCACCGCAGTTTTTCTTGATCCTTTATTCCAGAGTAATGCGATTATTCTACACAAATGGTGGGGATTTGATTCGGGCCAAAAGCATCGCAGGGTCCTAGCGCTTGGGGCTAGTATTCATCAAGTGTAGAAATTATGCAATGAATGCATTCTTGTTTATGACATCATTCAGCCAGATGAAATAGAAGCAGAGATTGGTTGCAGTGATTATCGTAAGCTGCCAGTGTTTTCATTACAAACAGCAGACGATTTATTGGAGAACATTTTACAAGAAAATACTATTTCAGTCTTTCATGTTTAATTCAATGTGTTACTTTGCAGTTCTTTGTCATCTTTGTCAAATTTACTAGCAATTTCTGAGTGAAAACTGTTTCTACATCTTTTTTTAGTGTAGAAGCCATTTATATCATTTAGATTAATGCTATGTTTTTATTATTTCATTATTTCAAAGTCTACAGACAATAATAGAACAGAAAAATGTTTTCATTCTTTTTAACAAAACTGAAATCAAATATGCTTTCCTAATAGCTCATAGTTACATTTTTCAATAAAGCTATTGCCTAATCAATAAAAAAATTTTATTTTTATTTTTAAGTTTTGCTGAAAGAGAAAAATGTAGTTGCTTCTTGTTTTTTTATTATTATTAGAACAACTGCTAACAATATTGGCTCCTTAGGTTAAATAACTTCCCCCCTCATCTGTAAGTCTATTTGGACAAAAGCATTTGTAAATGTAAAATAAAATGTAAAGACCTTCTCAGTCACAGCATGCCAAGATTTTGAGCTTGGAAAAACTTGACTACTCTCAACAAACACTAAACACTTCCAACGTCTAATGAAAAACCTTCCAAGAAGAGCATATGCTGTTAGGGAAACAACACCTATTAAATTAAACATTCATCAAGCTCAACAAACTATTTAATAATGTCTAACAATGCTCAGCACAGATGTGGTGTATGGTGATCTACATAATTTTGTCCATGTAAAGTACATCACAAGTTCTTTTGAGCACTTTTTGAGCAACAATTTAAAAAGAGGACTTAGTTTTTTTCCTATTAAATTGCAAAAACAACAAGCCCATGATAACTCAAATATTTATGTGATTAAAAAACAAATAGAAAAATGTGTACTGACCAAGACAAACCAAGCCACCCTGTCATTTATGGGCCACCTCTCTTTCCTTCTCTCTCTCTTCATACTTTTGCAATATATACACCATAAAGAAGAAAACACAGGTAGAGCGAGAAAACCCAGACTTATCTCAGGCCACTTCTAGAGCTTCATTTTCAAAGTGTCAAGCAATTTGTTTAAAGGCTCAAGTCACGAGTCAAGAGATGGCGGCAAAAAAGCAGGGAAAAAAAGAGGCGTTAATAAAAAATCATAGACTCTGCTCAGCCACAGAAATGGATGGCGACTGAGAGGTCACATTGCATCTGTGGTGGGAAGGTCAGAGGTTGCGTACAGTTCTAAAACAAGAGAGTGTGTTTTCATGCATCATATAACAGATAAAGATTTTCAGTGTCGAGCCAGACCGGCAGGGAGGAGGGGGACATGTACAGGGGCCCAGCGTCCACCGTCGTGCGTTAATTCTGTCAAGGTGTCATCCCTCTCTCTCTCCCTCGCCTGTCACACACTTCATCTTCAGCGCTTGTTCGGCCCGCAACGGTCTGTGTTATGACACGCGTGTAAAATGTTATCTTTTGTACCAAACACACTACTTGTTAAACGTGGTACGTCACGGCAGTTTTTCTTGATCCTTTATTCCAGAGTAATGCGATTATTCTACACAAATGGTGGGGATTTGATTCGGGCCAAAAGCATTGCAGGGTCCTAGCGCTTGGGGCTAGTATTCATCAAGTGTAGAAATTATGTATTGAATGCATTCTTGTTTATGACATCGTTCAGCCAGATGAAATAGAAGCAGAGATTGGTTGCAGTGATTATCGTAAGCTGCCAGTGTTTTCATTACAAACAGCAGACGATTTCTAATAAAAAGATTAGAGGTGTATGGCATCTTCAGAATCATGTCATGGAGTGAATTTATCATGACCGGGACACTAGCGACCCCATTTTCCACAGCTGTAAAATAGATGTACAGTACATTTCATTTTTTATATTCTTTTAAAAATGGCCCAGTGGTGACTGCCGATACAGCGCTCAGTTAGGAAAAGAATCTGATGGCAAAAAGTTTCTGCTCTTTTGATTTTTATAGCTAATAGTTCAATGCTTGTTACTTCTAAATACTGAATGCAATCATAACGAAAACATGATGTCATGGCACTTGGTGCTATTTAACGTGATTTGTGCCCTTTGTTATAAGCCATTTTGGTTAAAAGTGTCTACTATGAACATGTTCAGGTCATATCACACCCCCAGAAAAAATAAGTTTGTATTAATAAATGACTAATAAATAACATTGAAAAAAAAAAATATATATATTTTAAATCAATACGGTTTTCTTTAGTGCCAAGTCAGCATATTAGAATGATTTCTGAAGGATCATGTGACACTTAGATTGTAGTAATGATGCTGAAAATTCAGCTTTGCCATCACTGGAATAAATTACATATCAAAATATATTAAAATAAAAATCAGTTACTTTAAATTGTAATAATATTTCATAATATTACTGTTTTTTTTTCAATCAAATAAACACAACCATATCATCTCCATAAGTAACTTTATATTAAAACATCTTTTAAAAATATTCAGATTAAAAAATGTAAAAAAAAAAAAATTAATAACCACAGACTTCTGAACAGTAGTATATACTTTCCAGATATTCATTCCTCCATTCATTCATTTATTCAATCGAGGAATTATTTTTCTCATTGCTCTAGTCTAATGTATTTACATCAATCATTTTTATTCTTGTAATTCCCAAATCTTAACGCAACATAAATGCCACAATGCTAAAAATCCCAATAGTCCTAGAAAAGATTATATACTGTACAAACCCAAATGTAAATGCAATGCCTAGGACATTTACTTGGAAGTGTTAGTTCCTTGGCAATACTCATGGCAATACTCGTTGTTGGAAGGTGAAAGATATTAAATGTTAAACACACACTTCCAAACCATTTATGGCGGAATTTTTGGGGGAACTACCTCTTTAAGGATTCGGATTCCTGATCTGAAGTCTGATATTAGCATCTCACTGTTTTCCTGTGTTCAATTGGGACAATTACTAAAAATGGAGCATGTCTGTGCTTTAAGGTGCACAAATTCACCCGACAGTACAGCCAGCGGCCTTTTAAAATACTCTTTATAAGTTTCTGTATGCTATCTCTATAGCTATGTCTTCTGCTCAGCCCTCATTTAACATCTCATATCTTATCTATTTACTTATCTAGTGCCTCAGTCTGCTCAAAAGAAACAAATGATTTGAAAACCACTGAGGGGAAGATTATGGTAAACCTCGAATTTGTTTTGCTTGGAAGAAAGCCTCCGCAATGTTCCGCTCAATTTCGACAATACACGATTGTTATGGTAGCATAATGCTAATTGGCTATGGATATAGAAAGGGAAAATACTGATTTTTTTCGTCCCCTAGGAGCTGAGCAGTCATGCTGTGCATATCTACAAAATAACTTAAACTGGTGTCTGATGGTGAATACGAGGCAAACGGTAAAAGCCGATTGTTAAAGAGAACGCTTTATAGAGATGCCATCTCTAGTTCAGAAGGAGAGGCACAGTAGCATTTGCCTTGAAGCTCAGACAACAGCTGAAATCTCCTTCCTGAAAGACTGTGACATCAAAGAACTTCTCAGCGCACATCTGTCTGCCATCCAGCAACTGGAAGCACTTGAGAAATCTGTCTTACTGTAGTCAACGTTCTGTGTTCTGCCACCATAAAGCTGTATTATCATGTTACCAATCTACAGCACCAGTCACAAGTTTGGACACACCACATAATATTGTACATCATTGATAAAGTCCCTAAAAACTATGAAATAATGACCAAAACATGCTTAACAAATCAACACTTTCTTATATTTCACAGCTCTGCTCAGCCTGGACATTCATTTTGGCTGCTTTTGCCTTATTAACTACCTTACAGGGATAGTTCACCCCAAAATTAAAATTCTGACATTAATTACTCACCTTCACGACATGTTCGACCATCGTTCTTCTTCGGAACACAAGTTATGATAGTTTTCATGAAATCTGAAAGCTTTATGACCCTGCATAGACAGCAACACAGCTACCATGTTCAAGGCCGAGAAAGGTAGTTAGGACATCATTAAAATAGACTATGTGACATCAGTGTTTCAACCGTAATTTTATGAAGCTACGGGAATACTTTTTGTGTGAAAAGAAAACAAAAATAATGACTATTCAACCATTCTTCTCTTCGGGGTCAGTCTCTGACCTGAGGGTGAGTAATTAATGTCAGAATTTTCATTTCTGGGTGAAATATCCCTTTAAATCATCCAAATAAAATAATTTAAACAAATGCTGTTTCTATTCATCAAAGAGTCTTGAATAAAAAGCCAGTTTACACAAAATATTAAGCAAATATTTTCAACAATGACAATAATATTCATGTTTTTCAAGCCCCAAATCAGCATATTAGCACGATTTCTGAAGGATCACGTGACACTGAAGACTGGAATAATGGCTGCTGGAAATTCAGGTTTGCCATCACAGGAATAAATTATATTTGACTATACATTAAAACAGAAATCAGTTACTTTGAATTGTAATACTATTTCACAGTATTACAGTTTTATTGTAATTTTGACCAACAAAAAATGCCTTGGAGAGTATAAGAGACTGCTTCTTCTCAATAACATTCATGTATATTAAAAAACAAAATGCTAAAAAGAAAATAAAATTGTGCACATTATGCGGTGATGTGGGTATTTTTGAATACTGAGATAAATGTTCTTTAAAATGATCTTACTGTATTAACGCTCTCATCAATTTACCTCACGCTGTGGGATAAAAGACCCAGAACGCTACTATTAAATTAAAATGTATTTTTAATCAAAACAAACTTTATTTTTATTCTTATTTTAGATAATTTATGTTGCTATAGCAATGTTTAAAATGATCATTTTAGACCCATTGCGCCTTACTATAATTATCTGAGTGGCTGTGAATGTGGGAAGCCAGTCAAGATTCTATCAGGAGAGAAAGAGAGCATTTTTGTTTTCTTCTCCACCACCCCAGTCTGCTGATTTACGAGTGGACACCACACTATTGTTTACTGTTAATTGCTATTAAATTATACCATAGTTCCATGCAAGATGACATTTTGTCTCAAGTAGATATACTGCTGGCAGCACCCAGCGTGAATTCAAACAACAACACGGCCTGTAAATTTGAATGCAACAGGGATAAAAAATGAGAGCAAATCATCTGCCGGATGTGACAGACACAGGTAAGACCGTCAAGGAGGATGCCAAGCTGACGAGGAGAAGAGACCTGGCAAAAACAATGGCCCTGGACAGCATCACAATAGCTTCATTAGAAGGGTTAACGTTATCAAGGCTTGGGGGGAATGAGTGGAACTATCAACCCCTGCTTAATATGGAACCTTCTGGAAGAAGCGGCTGCCATAAGGTTCCATCATCATGACGGCGAGGTGATTATGTTTGGTAATCTGATGCTCGTTAAGACGTAAGCGCTGGCATCGTGTGATGGAGGAGAAGAGTATCAGGAAAAAAATACAAGAAAAAAAGGTGCATATGCAGATACTACACACAAAGGCTTAGTGAGAAGTTAGTGATTCAAATCTCAGTTCTGGAACTCAGCATAGATTTATTACTTTACATCCAGAGATTTGATAGCTCACCCAAAAATGACAATTCTGGCATTTACTCACTGTCACATTGTTCTAAACCTGTATGACTTTCTTTCTTCTGAAGAGGACACACACACACACACACACACACACACAAACACAAAGATATTTTGAAGAGCCAAACAAAATTCAGGTCATTCAGGTCTGGAACGATACAACGGTGAGTAAACGATGACAGAATTTTCACTGCATAAACTATCCATCACAGTACTAATCTTTTGGCCGGATCAGTGGTGAAAATACAAGTATATGGTACTAAAAATTATCACTCAAAAGTTTAACATATTTTTTTACTACTAATTGTATTACTTGACCTGGATGACAATAGAGTATATCCCTATTCAGTACAGTATATACCATATAACTTTAATGCAAAATTTGAAAAAGTACTGTAATATGTTTTTTTCTATAATTGATATATAAATTAAAGTGGCCCTTTTATGAATTAATTTGCACTTTCAATTGGCAGAATTTCTTTACCTGTTGAGCATTTCAACAAAAATGCTCTACAAATATGAAATATTGTATATATTTTTTACAAATATTAATGGTGTCTTAAATATATGTATATATACTACCATTTACAAGTTTAGGGTTCTTTTTAAGATTTTTAATTTTTTTAAAGAAGTCTCTTATGCTTGCCATGGCTGCACTGCTTTAAAAAAAAATAATAATAATAATAAATATGAAATTTATTCCTATGATTGTAGTTTTCAGTGTCACACAAATATGTCCATACATATAGTATATACAGTACGTTTGATAAGGAGTGTATATTTTCTTCTACATGTCATTCAAAATAATCGCCAAACCTATGAGATTAATTGCAAATTATCTGCATTAATTTTCTGACTTGATCAACCTAAGTGTCATTTTATTAAGATACCTGATTTGTCAAGGCTAAACACTGCTGAAAACTGCAAAACAACTCATCTGTTTCTACCACATTTTATAAATACTCTTAAGTTGCATTCAAGTAGAATCAGTTGCTCATGAAACAGCCTCTCTTGAACTTTTTTAAAAGCCTCTCTTGTAAACTTACATGTAACAACACAGAGGTCATGATCAACACATCCCTGCATAGTATTTAGCGCCTGCAGTCATGGTATTGTAGCCATACAGGAGTGTCTCTCTCCATTAGAACTGTTCAAGAACTTCAGCCGCGCTCGAGAGCCTGATGCAAAAGAGTGAGGATCGATGGGCCGGATCAATCGCCTCCCTGGTGGCTGAGTTTTAAGTGCCAGGGCCCGTGCTTGTACATCCGCATCAGGAGACCTGTCATGCTGTACTTACAATCAATTAAAGAAATTAGCCTCCTCACCCCCAGCCCTCCCCCTGCTCTCCTCCTCACATGCGCTGACGGACAGGGGAGCAGAGACACCTCTCCCTCAACAGCTGGCACTAAATGACATCAGTGTGGGAGAAACATCTGGAACGACACCTGCCAGCTCTACCTCGGCAGTCGTTTGCGTGGAGAGAAGAGGATGAAAAAATTTGCTCAGCACTCGGCGAACAGGATATGTGCAGTCAAACGAGAGACATTCATTCTGGTAAAGTGAAGGTGAATGACTCGATGACAGAATATTGATGGATACGGAAAACATCTGTGTGTGAGGAGTGTCATCCTGTTTGGGATGTTAAATATGGAGCTTCATTTTTTTTTAAGTAGTTTATGCACCAAATGTTAGTTGCATAAGCTTAAAATCAACATGAAACAGAATTTGATTTTAACTATCTGGGATCGATGGACTGTGAAAAGTCTCTATTTGACAGGTGGTTGAAGTGGGGGGAATGAAAAATAAAAGCCCTATTTACACCATTAAAATGCATATTTCTATGATCATATGACACATGACTACATTGAGTCAAATGTAAACACACCCAAGATGCATTGAGATTGGATCATAAATGATCACAGATTATCAATAATCATAGATAAGACGATAGACAGAATGATAGAATGATGAAACGATACAACACAGCGATAGAACGATAGATAGATAGATAGATAGATAGATAGATAGATAGATAGATAGATAGATAGATAGATAGATAGATAGATAGATAGATAGATAGATAGATAGATAGATAGATAGATAGATAGATAGATAGATAGATAGAAATGGAGAATGTTAGAATGAACGACAGAATGATAGACAGACAGACATATAGATTTATGATAGACTTGCATTCACATTTTATTATTCTTTGCTTTCACATTTACAACACAGATTCTGCATAAGAATACTAAACAGATGAAGGTATTGCATTTGTTGATAACCCCGCCCACTGTGACCTCTGACCACACCCCTTTATCTCATGGTCCAGATCAGCAGCTCCTGCTCTGTAATGCTCTGTGTGGACAGGCAGGAAACAGCATCAGTGTTTGCGAGGTTTGAAGGTGACATGGATAAGTAGATAAAGCTTCAGACTGGGTATTCAGGCCACTGGTGAAGCATCCCAAGAGCCCTTCAACCCTCTCTGTATCTCTCTCTGCACCCCCCCCCCCCCCCCCACACACACACACCCCCTTTCTCTCTCAGAAGGTGTGGGAGCTTCCTCCCCCTCCCCCTCTCACCCAACGGCAGGGGAACGACCCGCAAGGTCGGAACCCTCGGTGGACGTGCCCAAGTCTCAGAAGGAACCTTATTCTAATTTCAGCGCTATTCCGTTCCACTCTGGCCCATGTAATAAATCTTGTTTGGTGACAAAACGTCCAATTAAGAAGGAATTGACACAAAAAGAAAGGTGCGTGAGGGAAGTATGAAAAAAAAATACAAGAAGGAATGCTGCCTCAAGGACAAAGTCTGCCACTAATGAACGTCAGTGGCATAATAATCGGAGTGATTGGGAAATAAGTTCTCAGGTTGTGACGGGGAACGGATAGTACACTCATTAGGAACTTAAAGCTCTAAATCTTCAAATATAAGGTGAGGTGTTCCAAAGCTAAATTCAACTGTTCAACCAAATGATATCTCTATAAATTATGAAATCGTCACTAGTGTTTAATAATCCTAAACACATCCAGTTCATATTTCTCCTGTACAGTATATTACAGAAATGACAAGATCCTGTTGTATTTGTACACAGGTTACAGAACTGCTGGGATACTTCCTTTATCTGTGGTCAAAGAAATCTTGTCTATAGAGCTGTTTGGTCATTACACAAGTTTGTAGGCCAACCCAGGAAGCTAAATCATCAACAAAAACTACAAATGTCACAAGGATATGAGTTTACATGCTGGACTTTTCAAACAATTGTTGTAGCCCTTGTTAGCAAACTTACATTTTTAATGCACAAAAAATTCACATTTTATATTTTAGAAAAAAATATGCTTGAAAATGTATATTCTTTACCAGGTTTAAGGACTACAAATGTTCTATAAATATCACTTGATGGGTAAATATCATGAAAAGATGTCCAGATCATATTTCACAAGCAAAAAATTAGTTTTTTTCTTCGTCTAATATTATTAACATTTTCTGCATTTTGACAACAAATATTATATTATATTAAGTAATATTATATATACATACATACACACACACACACACATATATATATATATATATTATATATATGAAGAGTTTATTTGCAAAAACAGATAACTCTAAGTTTTTATTGTGTTAGCTTTTTAGTTATTTTTTAACCTAGTCAAAATAACCCCACTGCAGCTTGATTGAGATTAATTGGTATGCACAATGAAAAAACATGATTTCTGAGAATTGTTAAAAACATTATCTGTTTTTGCAAATGAACTCTTCGTATATATATATATATATATATATATATATATATATATATATATATATATATATATATATATATATATATATACACACACACACACACACACACACACACACACATAAATATACAACCCGAATTCCGGAAATGTTGGGAAGTTTTTTAAATTTGAATAAAATGAAAACAAAGATTTTCAAATCACATGAGCCAATATTTTATTCACAATAGAACATAGAGAACGTAACAAATGTTTAAACTGAGATTTTTTTTTATTTTCAATCACAAAATGAGCTCATTTCAAAGTTGATGCCTGCTACAGGTCTCAAAATAGTTGGGACAGGGGCATTTTTACCATGGTGTAGCATCTCCTCTTCTTTTCAAAACAGTTTGAAGTTGTCTGCGCATCGAGGTTATGAGTTTTGGTGTTTAAATTTGGTCCCATTCTTGCCTGATATAGGTTTCTAGCTGCTGAAGAGTTTGTGGTAGCCTTTGACATATTTTTCGTTTAATGATGCACCAAATAGTGAAAGATCTGGACTGCAGATAGGCCAATTCAGCACCCGGACTATTCTACTATGAAGCCCTGCTGTTGTAATAGCTGCAGTATGTGGTTTTGCATTGTCCTGCTGAAATACACAAGGCCTTCCCTGAAATAGATGGGAGCATATGTTGCTGTAAAACCTTTATATACCTTTCAGCATTCATAGTGCCTTCCAAAACATGCAAGCTGCCCATACCGTATGCACTTATGCACCCCCATACCATCAGAGATGCTGGCTTTTGAACTGAACGCTGATAACACGCTGGAAGTTCTCCTTCCTCTTTAGCCACGGCATCCGTGATTTCCAACAAGAATGTCAAATTTGGACTCGTCTGACCATAGAACACTTTTCCACTTTGTCCAAACAGTCCATTTAAAATTAGCCTTGGCCCACAGGACATGACAGCGCTTCTGGACCATGTTCACATACGGCTTCCTTTTTGCATGATAGAGCTTTAGTTAGCATCTGTGGATGGCACGGCAGATTGTGTTTACCGACAGTGGTTTCTGGAAGTATTCCTGGGCCCATTTAGTAATGTCAATGACAGAATCATGCCGATGAGTGATGCAGTGTCGTCTGAGGGCCCGAAGACCACGGGCATCCAACAAAGGTCTTCAGCCTTGTCTCTTACGCACATAAATTTCTCCAGGTTCTTTGAATCTTTTGATGATGTTATGCACTGTAGATGATGAGATTTGCAAAGCCTTTGCAATTTGACGTTGAGGAACATTATTTTTAAAGTATTCCACATTCTTTTACGCACTCTATCAAAGACTGGAGAGTCTCTTCCCATCTTTACTTCTGAGAGACTTAGAAGACGTCCCTTTTATAGCTAATCATGTTACAGACATGATGTCAATTAACTTAATTAGTTGCTAGATGTTCTCCCAGCTGAAATTTCTTGCTTTTTCAGCCCTTTGTTGCCCCCGTTCCAACTTTTTGAGACCTGTAGCAGGCATCAAATTTGAAATGAGCTCATTTAGTGGATAAAAGTGTAGAAGTTCTCAGTTTAAACATTTGTTATGTTCTCTATGTTCTATTGTGAATAAAATATTGACTCACGTGATTTGAAAGTGTTTTAGTTTTCATTTTATTCAATTTAAAAAAAACATCCCAACATTTGTTGTATATATATTTATATATACTGTATTATCTTACTATGATAATATCATTTTTTTTAAATCAGCTTGAATAAAATGCAGTACAACAAATACTGCTAATAGTATAGTATTAATTCTAAAACAAAAACTACTATTTTAATAGTTTAAGTAATATACATTTAAATTATTTATATAAATTAAGATATTTTCATTTAAATTATATAGCTTTATTTCTTCTGCGTTACAGAATAAAAATTAGATTTTGTTTTTAATAAGAATTTCCTAGGCGTGCATGAGTTTAATTATCATTAAAATGTCCAAAAAACAAAAACCTCAATAATTAAGTATGACCTTCTTTGAGCAAAATAGAGTTTTTTGTATTAAATTATTATCCTTTTGAAAAAACACAGACATGCTCTTGACAGGTTAGACAAGATTCACCCTGATCGCTGATTGTGTTTGAAGCAATTATTACATCATCCCATTAAGCAGAGTAAATTCTCTGATGAACAGAATACAACATTATAGTAAAATCCACTAATTAGCGATGGAAGCTCTAATCAGTCACTTGTTACTTAAGCAGACACTATTTGTCCAAAGCCAGTTGCAGCGCACTAATTGCAGGTGCCAGTCTCCATGGAGCCACATGGGGTTAAGTGCTGTGCTCAAGGGCATAATGCTGAGAGAACAGGGCTTTAATCCCTAAAGTTAATTCTCCAGTTCCTGGGTCACCCCTGTTTCAAACTAAACCTGAGAGCCTACTTCCATAACCTTCAGGCTAACACCACCACTCAAATCAAACTTTTTTTTCAAATTAGGTTAATATTGTAATATTGCAATTGTATTGCAAACACAAATGTAATATGTAGAAGTGAGAATAATGAAAACACTGTATAACTAATCTATTATACAGTACATCTCATACTAGTCTCACATCATGCCATACATCTTATAACACATATTTTAAAAAATCCATTCTTGTTGAATGTATTTCTTTCAAACGTGAATATTTTCACATCCGAATCTATCGCTAGACATCTTCTAACCTCAAGTGCTAAAGATGCCACTGCCTGGTGTTATACCTTGAACGGATCATGAATGTTTCATGAGAGGTGAGACTCTGGTCTGTGGAAATGAAACAAGATACATTTCCCTATATTTTCCCAATGACATCAAAGCTCTTTAAAGTACACAGTCACACTTATTGTGTCAATAAATGGTGTAGATATTAAAGGATTGTTTTTCTCCGTTCTAGCACAGACAAAAACTGCATTAAGATTTTGTTCTCAATGGAGCCTACATAAAATACTTCTGTTCAATATTTCTATTGATGTATTTTAAATTTAAATTTTAAAATTGATCAAATTAAACAAGATGATTTCCATTAAAAATAACCTTTAAAAAAATTGAATCTTTAAGGAGAGGGTGTATGATTTCCAAACAAGAAGCCCCCCGAAAAGTATTTTAATATATTTAATATTGCTTGGAAAATATATACATATGATTTTTAAAAACATATCAACTGTTAACTGCATGACCGTTTGGTGTCAGTAAGATTTTTTTAATAATTTTTTTTTTTTTTTCAGCAAGGACACATTAAAATGATCAAAAGTGACAGCAGAGACTTATAATGTTACAAATATACACACACACACACACACACACACACACACACACACACACACATATATATAGGCCTATTTATATGTACACATACATATATATATATAAACAAATATATACACACACACAAATATATATATAAATATATACACACACAAATATATATATATATATATATATATATATATATATATATATATATATATATATATATATATATATAAATCCTGTTCTTTTGAATGTTCAAAGAATCCTGAAAAAAAGTATGGTCAGCACAACCGTTTTCAACACTAATAATAATGTTTCTTAATGCTTCTTGAGCACTAAATCAGCAAATTAGAATAACTTCTGAAAGATCATGTGACACTGAAGTCTGGAGTAACTGCTGAAAATTCAGTTTTGCCAGGAATAAATGACATTTTAAAACATATTAAAATAGAAAACAGTTAAATTGTAACAATATTTCACAATACCGTTTTACTGCATTTTGGATCAAATAAATGCAGCCTTGCTGAGCATAAGAGACTTCTTATAAAAACAAAACAAAAGAAAACGTCCCAACCACAAACCTCTACTACTACTAATAAATTACATAAAAAATTAACCATATATATTTTTGTAAGCTGCAAGAACTAAATCAGACAAACATGACAATATCAATACAGCTGCCAACACAATACAGTACATTGCCTGCAACAAAATATAAACAAAGTTGACATTGTAGTGTTTAAACTGTATTTTTGTGGTTTTCCTGTTTCTCAACTGCTGATTATGTTAGAAAATGAGAATTGTCTTGAGAAAACTTTGAATAACATGACCTCAGACCTGTTTCTGAAAAACATATTTGGCTAGAAACGACTAATGTCATAATCTGTAAATATTTAAAAAGCCTTCATTAGCATTCATTATTTAATTCGCTTACGATAACACATATGGAGTATCTACATACATCCAACAAACGACATTCAGCACAAAAACAATTACGTCGGCTCATTTGAAGCACTTAATTCGACTCACATGTGCATTTGTTGTGCTACAGGAAGCAGAGGCAAGAGTTTTGAAAAGCAAATGAGTTGAACTAAACATATCCCTCAGAGTCAAAACAATCAGTTATCACCAGATCAATGCACATCAGTGAAGCCAGAGCCGTCGGATCAAAACTCCTTCCTCTCGTTGTGACATCACTCCCATGTTGTCACCATGATGTCGTACCATGTCCCCCATGGTAACAAATGGAGCCATCAGTGAGGCTCAGAGGCGGCTGGTGCTCCCTCCCATTTACAAACTCCTTCATCAAATCCCACCGGGCCCTGCGTTGATTACTCCCGCAATTAGCAGTGTCAACTCCACGATATGGATTAAGTGGTCAGGTTTGGGTCTGGGAGCTAATTAGTCGTCTCCTTCTCTTTATGATTTGTTGATTAATTATGAATATTTAGTTAGGAAAAGGGATGTTAATTATTAATCAAAATTAAATTATCTGGTGTAATTAACCACAAAGTTTTTAGTCTTCACAGGGCATGTGTCTGCTGGTTGGATTTGAATGGGAAGTGTTGAGCTATGAAAAATGGGGTGGGTATGGGGTGGGGGGGGGGGGGGGAGGGTTACGACACGCAGTGAATGGTAAAGGTTAACACAATGTTTACATTGCATCTGGGACGCATCACGGCGGTAATATTCTGAATGTTGCATTGAATTTATTCTGTATCGTTTGGGCGACACGTGACGGTCTCATCAATCCATCCATACGTCAATGTATCCGTCTAGCTAGCCATTCGTCAATCATTCTGTTCCTGCAGTGTAAACAGACCTGGTTAACCCAGCTGAAGCAAGACTCAATTCTTTGTCTCTGAACTGGAACATGGAGGTGAGTCCGGTGATGGAAACCACTATATTCATCTTAATCGGTGACAAAAACACACACACACACACACACACAAAGACACACACACACACACACACACACGCAGGCTCTGTTCCAAAACCTAGTGAGCTGCCCTCTAAAGCAGCATTAATAACAGAAAAGAAACCTCGTAAGTGACATAAGTGAATCTACATAGACAGGCACACAAGTAACATTCCACGTGGGAGACTCTAGAGTCATATGCATATATGAAATACACATTTTTCTCATATTTTCACTAAGTAGCCTTCATTGCAAAGCAGGCAATGTAATACTGCATTAAATATACACAGTACAGAAAATTTTGGCAACCTTGGTTTCACATTATTTTCATTTAAAATATGTTAATTATTTTCTGCTTTTCAGTATTCAGTAAATTATAAATATTTACATGTATGCATTTTGCAGTTTTTATCCAAAGAAACTTACAGAAGAGGATTAAAATTATTCATATGTTGTAAACAAAGCTATTTATATTATCTAATTTTACAAATAAAATGAATTCTCAGATTAATAGAATTTATAGAACAAAGTAAAAGGTATAAAATAATAATAATAATAATAATGTGTAAACATTATTATTTGAAACTAATTTTAATTTACATAATACCTGAGAAAGCAGAAATATTTAAATAAATTATTATAAAAATGAATAATAAATATAATAAATTTGATATATACACACACACACACACACACACACTTAAATTTTATAAAATTCATAGATATCACTATATTTTAGGATTTGCGTTATTTTACAGTACATTCAGATTTGTACATATGCATTTAGACTTAAAAGTTTATTCAGATTTGCAATATTCAGACTTCAAATTTCAAATTTACATTTAAATGTTTAAAAATGTTCTTATATATTCAAGATTTCTAAATATACTGTATAATGAGATATCAAGTAATTATATCCTGTTAGGGCCTTCATAATATCTGTGTATGACACATGCAACTGCAATCCTAGGGCGCAATGAAATAGCCTACGTTTTGGAAGCATGTCTTTCCTGTCAGACGTTTAACTGCGCTGCCTTAAAATGCTGCCTATGGATGCAGCTCACTATGTTTTGGAACACAGGCTCATCGCAGTGTCCTCAGCCATCCCCTTTTATTTACATTACCTATGAATCAACGCTCCAATGATTATCTTCTGTTTACCTAGATGGAGCAATACGGCGATATTTATCGCTGTGCCGTGGCTAAATATAGCCTTGTAGCCACGGCACCCAGCGACACTGTGGGAGGTTCGGTTCAACTGTTGGTCTTTAGGCTGACAAGAGGCAGCATTCCTGATGAATGCTTCTTTTCATCTGTGTAGCTGTGTATTTGACTGAGTAAATATTTAGCCACATTGGACTTGGCTGCTGATTCTACCCAGATGGACGGATTGATGCCTCAGTGGCAAGGCTTGCCAAAGACAATCCAGAGACCTTATGTAAGTACCGCCCGGCTCTGCAGAGCAGATTGAGGGCTGAAGTGACTAACTGCTATTTACAACTGATCTGGAATAATTCGCTTTAACTATTCCTCAACCCCTACTGTAATGACTAATGCTACACTGCTAATTCAGGAGACCAGATGATCCATCGTAACGCTGAGAGATGAGGTATCTTGGTCATTGAATTGCCATAATGTTGGACGACATCACATAAGACTCGACAACAAAACCATTCTGGTCGGGAGCTCAGTATTAATCTTATCGTGTTTGCTTTTGTCTAGAAGGACGACTCCTTAATGATTGAACAAATAGCTAAACATCATACTCATCGTTTCGCATAAACAGCCACGTTTCCTTTCACATTTATATCAATTCATCGTAATGGCAAACATATTCGGATGCTCGGAGAGGGTCAATGAGTGGAAACGTCAGCACTTTTTATCAATTCACCCTTTTAAATGCATTTCTTCATACATTTCTCACCTTTAATTTTCCATCGGGGACTGTGACAAGATCGAGGAGATAATCGGATTTATCATAATCACCAAAAGCTATGCATGACGTGGCCAATTTACATGAAATAAATATAAGCTGGGATAAGTCCTGCCTCTGAGCTGTGCTTCACGATATCACAACTGCAGGTAAATTTGAATGACAGAGCATAAAGACCAGAAACAAACAGGGAAAAAGAGAGAGAGAAAGAAAGAGGGGAGACTGAGATAGATAAAAGTGTGTGCGCTCATTACTAACTGGGAAATAAATAGGGGAGACCAGGGGAAACATTTTTACATTTTTCTTCATTACTCACAGACTAACAAATCTATTTCTTTTAAATGAAAATGCATTTACAATGGAATTCAAATTTCTAAAATCTGAAATGTAATCTGAAAAATATATATGTGACCGTGGACCACAAAACCAGTCTTAAGGCGCTGGGGTATATTTGTAGCATAGCCAAAAATACATGATATGGGTCAAAATTATTGATTTTTTTTAATGGCAAAATTCATTAAGACATGTTCCGTGAAGATATTTAGTAAATTTCTTACTGTAAATATATCAAAACTTAATTTTTGATCGGCAATATGCATTGCTAAGAACTTCATTTGGACAACTTTAAAGGTGATTTTCTCAATATTTAGTTTTTTGCACCCTCAGATTCCAGATTTTCAAATAGTTGTATCTTGACCAAATATTGTCCTATCCTAACAACCATACATCAATGGAAAGCTTATTTATTCAGATTTCCGATTATGTAAAAATCTCAGTTTCGGAAAAATTTACCCTTATAACTGGTTTTGTGGTCCAGGGTCACATATAGAAAAAAGATACTATAATATAATTTCCTACATTTTCTACATTTCATGAGTTATTTTCTTGTCACAAATGAAGCAAGCAAATCTGTGAGACTTAACCTAACCAAGAACGAGAACTATAAAGATAATGATATTAGCGTCCACAACAGTGAACAATATCGTCTGTTTATTCTGCCACTTTAAATTCTCTAGCTCATTATAGCAGGATGGATTCTGATTGGCTGTCAATGTTTGTATCGTTCATCAACTGGAAAAAAAATCATTCTGAAAATGATTCCTATGATATAATTTATCTGTACCTTTATTGTTATAGCTGTGGTGTGGACTCTAATTCTATTCTATAGAATTCTTTCTTTAATACTGAGAACGATTTTTAGAACTATATATTTATCGTTATCTTTATAGTTATCGTGCTTGGTGTGAACGGGCCTTAAGATGATAAAACAATCTACATCATTGGCCGATATTCATTAATGTTCAATTAATGCTTTTATTGAACAAAAACACATTAAATTGATCAAAAGTGAAAGTAAAGACATTTAAACTTCAGAGATATTTCTCCGTCAAATAAATTCTAGTATTTTGAATTTTCTATTTGTTAAAGAATCCTTGGGGTGTATCATGGTTTCCACAAAAATATTAATGGTCAAAACTGCTTTCAACATTGATAATAATAAACATTTCTTGAGCATCAAATGAGCATATTACAATGACTTCTGAAGGATTATGTGACACTGAAGACTGAATAAATTACATTTCAAAATATACTGAAACAGAAAACATTTTAAAATGCAATAATATTTAACAATATCACTGTTTTAATGTATTTTTGATCAAATAAGTGTAGCCTTGGTAAAGATAAATGACTTCTTTCAAAAAAATGAAAAATCTTACCAACTCCAAACTTTTGAAAAGTATCAAGTCATTCTCTTTCTGACTCATCCTGCACTATACAGAGTTTTGTCCAATCAAATGCTCTGTAGAATAAGAATGTCCCTCCCTTTTTTCCCCACATACAGTCGGCTAGCAAGTACTGTATGTTCATGGCTATGACAAAACTAAACTCTTCTGGATATTTAAAAAATCTAAAATAAATGAGCCATTCAATATACTAGCCAAACACAGGACAACTGCACTCATCATGCTCACCAAAAACCAAGATGATCCATTGCCTCAAAACTTGAAGCACCAGAAGAAAAATCATCCAAAAAATATTTTCTCAAAATCAAACTTGTTGAACAAGTGCCATCCCTCTTGCTTGTTTGCTACAAAAAAAAATCCATAGTACTGTAATAGTGATGAATCTAGATTGTGTTTGCTTTCAGAATGCATTTTTGAATGCATTAACTTACATTTGATCACAACTCTTGACAGCGCCGTGAGGTCACTTGCCTCTTCATGAAGTCATCAGAAAGTGATGTGTTCTTCCCATCAGATAAAATCAACTCAATCCTGTGCAAAAGCCATATTTATGAGCCACCGTCCCTAGAAACATGCCAGAACTTGAGTTCCTCTTTGTGCCTGTGCAGGGATATGCTGCGGTCTGATTGGCTCAGTGAAATACGAAGAATGAATAACGAGCGTCTCTAAACCCGATTAAGGGAGGGAGCCATTTTGTCTTCTCTCCTTTGCTTTTCGCTAATTACACAGAAGCTTCAAAAGAAATTATACACATCGTGACTGACCCCAAAGTGACGGCTATAGAGGCGTGCCACGCTATTGGCGTGTTGTGAAATGACAGTATTATATTAGAATTAGAGTCCAGTCGTGATTTCTCACAAAGTACCATTGTGTTTAATATAATCGTTGCAGAAACATACAAATGACGGACCCTCTGTATCATTGTTTCATGATCAAAATGAAATTACTACGGTGTCTTCGGCACGGCTCTTCAAGGCTTCTTTTGTTTCCCTGCCCTGTTTCAGCCGCATTGATTTCCTACAGGCCTGAATTAGCATTCGTCTTTCTCTCCCTCTCATTAATCAATTTACACACTCTCTCTTTCTCTAATTGCTGGCCGATGCCGGTTATTAAAAGCCCTTTCAGAATACTCCACGGATAAGCCGAGCACAAATCCCCGCTCCACTGCAGCAAACGCCTTTTCTTTTTCCACCGCTGCCGAGCGGTCTTCTGTTATTCTTAAAACGTAGGCAATATGTTTGGAGAATTGTAATGCTCAGCCCACTATTGTCCATAATGAGGTGTAGGTGAATGTTGTAAGTGGCAAAGCCCTGAGGAAATACGATCTAGTCATATTTGGAAATTGCAGGGGCTGAATGAATTACACTGAGACGGCGGATACAGGAGATTAAGAAAAATGCGACAAATCTTTTGCGACCCTGACAAAGTTTTGCGCCACACTCTTCCGATCTGCCCTAGTGCTTACATGCGTCGCGGAAACGGTAAATAAGTGAACAGATCATTGCATCTGGTTCTAAATTGACAGTTTTGACCTTTTCCTGGTTGATGTACTCTCATAACATTGAAGATTTCTAGATTTGCATGTCCTGAGGGAAATACCAGAGCTTTCAACACAACAAAAGAATACGTTGAAATTTATGGCTGAGTGTAGGCTTTAGCTATAAATCAAATGTGTCTTTTTCTTTAAGGTACGGTCACATTAGTAAAATATTGCAGGTGTAGCGACATAAAGCACAGCTTACACACAACTCGCTATCAATCCAAACGGCATTCTGTTGGTCAGCACGGTAAAGTCAAGTAGCCTCACATGCAATTCCCAAACACAAAGATTTCTAATGGAATGATTTGTTTCACCAAACATTGGTTAATGTGACCGCAGCTTTTGTCATCTGCACATCAACCTCCACACAGAGGTCTAATATTCTTCCACTGTATGTACTAATTTCAATGAAGAACTTACTTTTCGATCATGAACACACTATATCCGACATGTTCGCATTGACCTTTGCCCTAGGATTTACTAAGAACAACAAACATCTTAACCAACCGGGAACGACTTTCTTGGGTACCTATAGCACTTTAACTTGTAAAGAGCTGCCAACCATCAGTTTTTGTATGTACAGTATGAACAAAATGCCAACCATTTTGCTCTTCAGTATTCGTAATGTAATGGTTTCTCAGCTCCTTTAGCCTTATGGGATAGCAAAGTATCGTTTGCATGCTACATAATGAAGCTTTCAGACATTCTACTCATTCATCATATGATTTTTGCATATGATACAGCATATTCGGACACATGAATAGTCATAGTGTAGGTAAATGTGGCTATAACTCTTACATCTATGCAAGGAAGACAAGACTACAGACCAGTAGACCTTAATCAGGTTAGACGGGATCTTGAATTGAACACAGATGGAAAAAGAGGCACTGTATAAAGGAACAACTTTCAAAACTCAAAAGGTACTTTACGTCTATCCCTCCATTCATTCCTGATTTCAAGATCTCAAGATCTTCAGTTCGCAACTGATGAAGTCATTGTTGTCAGTTACATTTTAAATGCTGATCATTCTATGAAGGTAAGTCATTATTATGTGACAGTTTGTTCCGATACTGTAATCTGATTGGCCTCAGCTTCTTTTAGAACTATTTCCGTTGGAGAAAAATATATGAACTGCCAACATAAGTTACTTCCTATTACCTTCTTAACTCAAATTCTTAAAAGTGTGGAAATTAGAATAGCATGGAATATGTTGATGGAGGTGGAACAGGTTATTCGTGACTAAAAGGATCCGTTGACATACAAGGATGATGCAAGGAAAGCAGGCTGTTGTTATCCTGCAGAAAGAAGCAACAGAAGCAATCCACCTCCCCACCTCACCCCACGCCACCCGCTTCATCTCCTTCCTCAGCTGTCGGAACGAGAGAAATGTGTCATACTAAAGGGTCATTTTCTCCATGTGATCGAATCAAATCAGTCATAAATCTATTTGTTATTGACGAGGTAAAGAACACTTGCAGCCTCTGGCACAATGCACGAGCTCTCTTTCCCTCTCCCTCTCGCTCTTTCTATCTCTCTCTGTCTTTCTTTCTCTCAGTACATCACTCTGTGCTGCGCTGAAGGCTAAAAACCAGAGTTATGTTCCTATAACAAAATATTTTCCAGAGGTCTAACAACTCATGATGTCCTGACTGCCCAAGTAATGGAAGTAAATGAATCTATAAATAATCCCTCTTTCTGACAACAAATTGAGCTACCCACAATTCCCTTTTCCCTTCAAACAGGCACACACACACACAACAACAGCATACTGCTACTGTCAGCCGCTCCGCAACACATGCTCGAAAAGGCCAAGAGACTGGAGCAAACTTTTAAATAAACCACACTGTTTTACAAAAAATGTGTCACAAGAGAGCATGAATATATTGGCCCTAATCAGCCAAAATGGGTGATTCATTGGTTAATTTCAGCAACTGGGGATATACATTATTCCAGGCCTGCCATGGCTAATTTCTGCCTTTACAGACGGCGAGGATGACAAATGGAACGTCCGACCGGCTACAAGTGAAAAAGCTCCATCATTCTCGCTCTCCCACTTGAGTTTTACTCACACTAATGATGTATACTAGCCTGCAACTACACTTGACCTGCAGATTATGTGGCAATGGAGGAAAAAAATAAATGTTTACCCAGAGGTTTTTGAGGGGAAAACTGCAGAAAGAGAGAGAAGGCATATTTTGGAGAAAAAAATCTGAATAGCTGTCAAGTATAGGAGTTTAATCTTGTAAAAGAGAGTATTGCGGTGGTTGATGTATTCTTTCGATACAGTCGTAAAGCTGGTGCGTATAACTTCTTCTGAAAGTAAAAACGAGCAAATCCTTTAAAAAAACAGGTGAAAACATTTGTGAAGAAAGACATTTCTATTACAATTGTAAGTATCTGTAAAGGTATGTTTGCTAAAATTTACAGCTAGGTTCATGTGTCACTTTGAAACAAATCTGGCAACCAAATTTGGAAAAACAGATAAATAATAAAGTATATAAAGACTTTTTACTCACTTTTTATTCTATCTATCTTTTATTTTTTATTTATTTTCAGTTTTTAAAAAACTCTGTTAGAAATCATTTATTTGTAGATTGGAATATTCATCTTTCATCTCTCTCTCTCTCTCTTGAAGCATCTTGGAGGTTAAAGAACCAGAGTCAGAAGAACTTGCCACAGTTCTCAGTTTGCTCTGTTTCTTCATGTCATTCCAGAGAGACTGGATGATGGTGAGATCAGATCTCTTTGTGGAGCACTGGCTGTTGTCAGACTCCTTGTGCAAACAAAAATCTGGATTATTACAATTAATGGCTAAATTAATGTTTGTAAAATGGAAACTGATATTTCCTACTGACACACTACAGCAAAAGATAGAAAAAACTGACTTTTGTTGCCACCACTGTATATACAAATAGTAAAAATGTGAGTAAAAAAATATCTTTATTTACTTTATTGATGATAGATGTACTAATACAACAATTTCATCAAACTGTTAAGGTGACAAAATATTGTATATATATATATATATAAATAAACATATAATATAATAGAAATGTATTATTTCTAACAAAAACAAAATAGAAAAATAGAAATAAAATCCAAAATAGCAGCGTTTTAACTAGCTGCCTTAGATCTTTGAATCCCACTGTTGCAAGTAAGGAGAAATTAATGGGAGATACTGACAAATATGATCACAAGGCCGTAATGTAACAGTGTGATCTTGACACAATAGCCAAGGCCTCACTCAAGTCCCTCTGCAATGCATCGTGGGCCGCATCCCTATGTCCCCCTCCCGGCTTGCTTCAGCCGAGCTCTGAAATATCATATCAAATCAATGCGGACAGAGGCAGTGAGGCGCCAGCACCGCGACCGCTGCGAGGTCAGCATGGCCAAAAACAGACATAACAAATGCAAATGCTAAACAGGGCTAAAGGTGAAGAATCGGCACGTCTCCTGAGTCCTGATGGAGTGACGCGAAACGGAGCTGTTCTGAGAAACGGGCGGCAGATGAATGTGCTATCGGCTGTGCTAATGGTGCTCGGGGCTCCAGATATCCGAGACCGGCACCCAACTTTGGGCCTCTCAGAGACTGACCGATCAATCCATCCAGCATGTCAAACTGAGAGCAGTGACCGTATCATGCATCATCTCGTGATGGTTTCATCTATAAATACAAGGTGAACTTTTAAGATTCAGAACCATGGTTCAGTTTGTGGGATATGCAAGAGTTAGCACAAACCAATTCTGTTTCGAGGGAATAAGAGGCAGGCATTTGTGCTGAAACACTGCAATTGTTTCGTTAGTTTGCTTCTTGGTTACATAATCAGGATCTGGTCTGCATTCATAAAGACATGAAGCTCAGTCAAAGAAATTCTAGTTATAAAGCCACATTTTACTTCTTAAAATGACCTCAACATCAGTCACAGACCTCAGTCACCAGTGCACACTGTTCTGAAGAATAAAGTTACAACGTCTGAAAAGGAAACATGATTGGCCTTCAAACAAATTGATTTAATGACAGAAGAAAAGGAGTACATGCACCTGACCTGTGTGACCTCTGATAGAACAGCTAGTGCGGTACAAAGACAAGCACAAGCAGACGTCTCCAAGTGCTTCGCTGCATTTAAATACCAACACTAATGAGGCTAAAGATCTACGTTGATTGGTGGGCACAGAATGAGAAGCTGGAATTAACCTGTATAGCTGAAGGGGGAGGGAAGATTTTTTTTCAAAATAATTTGACTTTTAATACATTTCTAGTATGTATGTCAGTGTGTATATTTCCAAACAAACCGCAAAATGAATTAATAAATTATGTTTTGTTTTTTTCCTTGAACACTGCCCTTGTCTGCCATTACTCGAAAAAAAAAAAAAAAAATACCTCATAAAAACTTTAACATAAAAATGTCCATTCTTGAAAAGTTAATCATTAAAATTTAAATAATGACTTGAGGGCAAATCATAATTTTTTTTAAAGATTTGTGAAAAAAAGCACCTTTAATCTCATGACAAATCTGGGTCATTTTAACCAGGAAATAAACAAATGTTGGGAATTTTTTTTTATCAATAAATCAGTAAAACCACACACTATATATCATAAATTATGAAAGTAAAAAATTACTATGAAAGTACTTACTTTTTTTTAAAATCAGATTATAATGATGGTAAATAAATGTAAATAAATATAAAAATATTTTTTTATAAATATTATAATAAAATACATTATATATATATATATATAAACATTATAAAATCATAAAAAATTATAAAAAAGAAGCATTGTAATACAGCATATAAGATATAAGGATAAGATAAAATTTCCAATTCGAAAAGTAAAAAGTTAAATTTTAATAAAACTTAAAAAAAATATATTATCAAACTAAATTATTTCATTAATTACAAAATATTTCCCACTTCCCCTCCCTGCCCAGTGTTATTTTGTACAAATGCATTTTAAACTGCTTACCAGTGTACAAACTCAAACTTCACCACAATCGCTCTTATTTTACACCACCCTCTCTCATCAGAAGGATGGAGGGAGGAGAGAGGGATAAACAGAAGGAGAGAGGCAGCGAGAGTATCAGGTGTGAGCTCCTGCTCGGATGGCCCCAGGTACTGTTCTCTTGCCGCGGGGCCAGCTATTATTATTAACATCATTTGTCTGTATCATTCGCCCGGCACCTTTGCTTTCAGCCGGCGCTATGAAGACGACATGTTAATAAACGAGTACAGCCGCCACTCTGCCATCCGACCTGCTCCTCATCTGCCGTCCCCAGCCTCCTCTCCATGCATCCCTCACCCTCCCTCCCCTTCCCCACATCCCCAAAAGGGACGGAATGCCGATTTGTTTTCCAGCAGGCTCCCCCACTCCATTGTTGTTTGCACTAAAGGGGACAAATTCAATTCATTCTTATGACAAGGATGCACTGATAGAGGAAGAAAGAGGGTGAGGAGGAGGAGGAGGTGTGGATGAAGAAAGAGACTGCCCAGGAGGGAACAAACAGTGAACACGAAAAAAGATAAAAACGAGAAAAAAAAAAGTTGCTGAATTCGAGGTATCACATAAAGAAGACAAGGAAAGAAAGGTGGAGAGTCTAGAGGGGGTTGGAAGAAGATGGATAAACTGGTTGCATTTTGTAGATGCGGATTGATGTGGTGGGCCGATAACGTGGTCTCGGCGGACATGGTCATCTGGAGCTTGGGAGGAAAAAGCTGTCTGCGTTCAAACCTACTTCCTTGGAAGGAGGAGATCTTTAGACCCAAAAACAAATAAGGCATCAATATTGCTTCTGAAAAAAAAACAATAAATAATTACAAACGAAAAATGGAATAGTAAATGGCTCTAACTAGATGAGTTGTAATTGAATGAGACCTTCTGTCTAATCCAGAGCTGGTGTGGTCTGTACGCACTGACCTACGTGAGCTCTCTCGATCTGTCCAGGTGCTCTGTGCTTCTGCCTTTGACCCACATCCAGATTCTGTCCAGCTCAGCATGGGCCGACAAGTCCATTAAAATACTGGAGATCTGAGTCTGGTACATCCTGCTATAATTTCAAGGACTGAATATGTTTCATTCTGCTCAAGTTTAGTTATTTCTACTCAATCTTCTAACAAAATAAAAAACAAGCAGCCAATCTATTTCAGTTTTAACTGGATTAAGTACATGATTTGCTTATATCAGTTTTTATGCTAAGACTGCAAATAACAAACTAATTTTTTAGTATGAAATATGATATTGTATGATTTAGAATGTACAAAAATGTACACTATCGTTCAAAAGTTTAGGGTCAGATTTTTATTCCGATTTCATTTTATTCAGATGAATTAAACTGATCCTGTCAAATGACAGGAAAGACATTTATAACATTACAAAAAATGTCTATTCAAAATTCTAAATAAATGCTGGTCTCCTGGACCAGTATTCATGAAGAATCTGAGTGCTAAGAGTTGCTCCTAGCTCCTTATCTCCTAGTTGCTCCTAGTAGGAAAATTCTTAGAAATGTGGGTGTTTCCTCTTAAAATTAAAGAAAATATCCTAGTAAAGAAAAAAGTAATTCAGAAAGCATCTTAACCCTTAAAAGAGGTCTTAAGGTCCAAAATTGTTAGGAGTACGGACGAGGACTTTTAAGAGGCTTAAGAGTTTCTTTAGCAGCGGATAAAATGGACAAAATATGAAGAGGGAGAAGAAATGCGTTGCACACAATGCATGACAGTGAGTTAATAAGATGCTACACATTAGATCGTGCAGGGATCATGTTTGTGACCGATCTTATTAAAGACATGCTAACATCTCAGACACCGTGCAGAAATGTCATAGCGCCAGAAATGGACGTAATCACTACATTAACATATTTGGCAACTGGAAAAATGCAACTATGCAGCAGTGATGATTTGGGTCGGTTACAGCACTTATTAGGCTATATGTCTCTGTTCATTTTCTATAAAACACGGTAAGTATGACAGCATGGTAAATAAAATATAAAGAATATATATACACATATAATGTGTGTGTTTGTTTGTGTGTGTGTGTGTGTGTGTGTGTGTGTGTGTGTGTGTGAGAGAGAAAATTACGCCTGTAATTTCAAAGTGAAGGCTTATAATATGCCCTACTCTTAAAAGCGCTGTTTTATTTCCTCCTTGACAACCAACCAATCACAGTCTTCAAAAGACTGTGTCATTCCTAGCAACGGCGTCAACCCCGCCTCCTCACTAAGATAAAAGTTTGTGTCTTTTCCTTACTCAGAGTTGCTCTCAGATTGGTCCTGAATCACTCTTAAGCTAAGACTCCTAGTTAGAATTTTTAAAGCTAAAATAGGAGCTCTCTGAGAGGATTCTTAGAATCTTTACGAATACGGGCCCTGTACTTTCTATTCATTAAAGAATCCTGGGGGGAAATTATCAGTTTCTAAAAAAATAATAAGCAGCACAACTGTTTTCAACATTAATGAGAAATGATTCTTAAGCAGCAAATCAGCATTTTAGAATGATTTCTGATGAATCACGGGAACACCGAAGACTGAAGAAATGATGCTGAAAATTCAGCTTTGCTTTCGCCGATATAAATTACATTTGAAACTATATTAAACTAGTAAACAAAGTTCTTTGGGTGTGGGTCAAGCGTTTTTGTACAACCAAATCAGTTACAGCTTTGTATAAATTGTTATGAATTGGTCGGTCCAGCTGTCTTTGAATGCAAAAATGTGTTCTATGTGAACAGCTCCATTTAGGTCTTTTTTTTTATCAATCGCACCACATTAACATGGTAAGCAGCCCTAAACTAAAGGAAGAAACCTCAACATCCTAAACCACGTAGCTAACTAATAGCACTGCAATCTTATTGACACTGCATTGATATTGGCACTTCCTTGCATGTTACTTAATTGCTCCTGTTCATTCTGTCCAAAATACAACACATGCGTTTTCTTGTACAGTAAGCCACTTTGGTAAGAAAGCACATGTCAAGAAAACAAATGGAAATGTATGTATTAGGCTGTACCTATCGTGTCATTGATTGTGTATACACAAGTGAAGTGTATACACTCTTGTCAAAGTGAAACTAAACTAGTTATTGCTTTTGCTCCCACTTTGCCAGATATAGACACATTTCTGAATCAGTTAAACATACGAAATGAGAAAGTAAACTGCATTGTCTTGTTCACTCTGAGTGAAAAAGAGCAAAAAAAGTAATAGGAAAGAATCAATGTTACCACACAGATAACATCAGTTATTTTTCCGCCACTGTACAAATGAATCTGCATCCAACCGGAAATGTGCCACAATAGTATTGAGTTATAAAAATACTGTACATTACAAAATGGTAAACAATAAACGAATGCAAACTGAACTGAATGTGCCTTTTCTAGCATAGCCAGCCGGGCAAGGAAATATCAGCAACAGAAATTAATATTCTAGCTCTGTGCTTGCTGGAAATGACAAAAGAATTAGGGGTTAATTTAAATGTATGTCTTAAGCTCAGTTGAGCTTGCAAATGTCCATGGTTTTACATTCCCAACTTGTCACTTTCTTATGTTTTAAAACTTTTCATTCTTTCACAGAGCGAGCGAGAGTGTGAGAGAGACAAATACAGAGAGAGAGAGAGAGAAATAATAAAAAGCTGGTGAATCCCCATGAAGCTCTCTATGTGAACTGTCACATTAATAACCCTATGCTGGTATTCAAATTTTCTGTCGAAAGCTAAAGAAAGATTGAGTGCCCTGCTGTTGCGCAGCCAAGATTGAAGACATGTCTCATTGACATTGTTAAAAGTTTATGAAAATATATGAATCCTCAAATGGCATTGGCTCCACCGCTCCTAACTCTGCCCAGTTCTATAAGAAATCAGTCTTTTAATCAAAATGATTGAATACCGCAAGGTTGAACTCAAGAATATGAATAAAAGTGGATATGGAGGAGGTGGAGGGAGAGAGATGGGTACAGCGGTGCACTCGCATGCAAAGAGACAATAATGTCTTATTGTGGGGTACAACAGGGCTCGGTGTTCAGCCCCTCTTTATTTCGATCTAATTGTTTTGCGTATCGAACCACTCACTGCGTTGTGGGATTTAAAGAGTGAAATACTGAAGAGACCGCAGCTGCAGTCTGTGCCCTATCAGCCCCAAGAGAGACAAAAGAAATGCTCCGTGTTGGCATTTCTCTTTCTCAAAGAAGCAGATCTGATCAGTGGACAGACGAGGAAATAGCCAGTTGATCCGCTATTTTCCTCTATGTGCTGAATCAAAGCAAAACCGCCAAGGCCTGTGTGTACATTTAGCGTGAACTGGAATATGGCATATTGATAAGGGTTCAGACGTACCCGGGTGCTACTTTTCCCTTCAACGTCATCTCAGGGAGGTGAACAGGCAGAAAGGCCTCACACACCAGCGCCGTGGCTCAACGCCTGTCAGCCACAGCCAGATAACCAGCCGTGAAACACGCGGGCAGAACAGGCTAATGGAAACTCTTTGATTCTCACTGGAGCATCGGATCAAAACACCGCTCCGAAATCTTTAACGGGAATCATCGTCGTCAAGTGTTCGGCTTGCAGCAGCAGCCTCTTATTTGTTTGTCAAACGCAGAACAGTAGCTGCCGAGTAATCTGAAAGGAAACTGGGAAGAAAATGCTTCAGATACTTACAAATACCACAACAAAGTCATTGATACCACACACCATTACACCAAACATTATGTAAAAGGGCACTAAAAAAATGCTTTATTTACTCATCCTCAAGTCATTCCAAAACTGTAGTTCACAGTAAAGCTCCAAAAAATAAAAAATAAAGTATTGAGAAAAAACACTGAAATTTCTGTACTTATTTAAAGAAAATGTTTAAACCTGTCCCTTTCAACTGTGAAATTCAATCTTATTTTCATTAATACTGTTGAGAATAACTTATTCGTGCAAGCAATTATATCAAAATTGGAATGTCGCATCAACATACAGTACTAGTTTTAAATGGGATTTAATTTTCTTTGAAAGATATCGTATATTGAAATATGACTCACATATGGATCATATGGATGACTTTTATGGTGGTTATTTTTGTTCTTTTTAAAGATTGACAGCCCTTAGTCACTATACTGTTCTTGTATGAAAAAGAACTGTAAAAAGTCTTCAGAATGTGCTTTATAACGCCACATAACATCATACAGGTTTGTAATGACAAAAAGGTGAAAACGATTCTTTACATGCCTTCCATATGTGACTTCACTGCACCAATGTATTTTAACCTTTAGGTTTTAAACGTGAATGTGACACATTATGGCATATTTAAAGGAATTCACAATTTGTGCACATTCACAATGTACAAACGTAACAGGCGTTGGAACCTGAATGCTATTACCCTTCTCAGGTGCACATAATAATGACCAGGGGCAAGGGGAAAGGGGGAATATGGTCTTGTGGAGGTATATAAATGAAAGGAGGGAAGGGAGAAAGAGTGATTGAGCACCTTGGGTTTGAGCAAGCTGTCCCGTCTGTTCAGCACTACCTCTCCACTCCATCATTGGCATGGCCGGATCCCGACCACAAGAGAGAAAAGAGGGAGAGAGAAAGACACACAAGACTAAAGTATAAAGGATTTGTACATGATAGTCCAGTGGGCTGCATACAGGGTCCTAAATCATTCGTCAAGAGCAGGTAAAAACTTCATAAAGAACTGCAACATAGGTGATGCTAGATGTCATATTTTCAGGGTAAGATTATTTTTGACAGTCAATTTTAGCTATAGCATATTTCCATCATTATTTCATGGAAAAATAAAGGTACAGTTGATCGAACACACATTGTCACACTACATTCGGTGAGTTGTCACAATGCAACCTGCATTATTTAGCTGATTAAAAAAAAGCAGGTAAACCAATTGTAAAACACAAAATAATTCATAAAAAACACTGCTGCAAGAGAAAGAACACATTTGTGTAATTGAAATTGACAGAATATCTGATTAGTGAATTAATGTAATACAGTCTTTTTGACAACTTGCATGTGTGACAACTAGCCCTGGTTTATCCTATAGTACTCAATTTAAAGGGACAGTTCACAAAAAAATAAAAGTTTGTCATCATTCACTCACAAATGTCATTTAAAACCTGTATGGCTTATTTTCTTTTGTAGGACACAAAAGAATAAATTTGAAAAATGTGTTTTCTGTCCAAACAATGAAAGTCAATGGGGTCCAATGTTGTTTAGTCCTCAACGTTCTTCTAAATATCTTCTGTGGTGTTCCAAAGAATAAAGAAGTCAAACAGGTCTGAAAGGAAATGAGGGTAAATAATGACAAAAAAAATATTTTGGGGTGAACTATCCATTTAAGTCAAATTGTAAGAGCAATTACATATATAAAAAATATTTTCTGTAATATTTCATTAATATTCCTTAATATTTTTTCAAATGATTTACTATCATGCATCTGTTACATCCTGCTTGAAGCGTTGCCTATCCCTGTGAGGCGCTCCATGTCCTCGGACATTGTTTTGATTGGGAGTAGTCCCTTTTGAAACGTGTCTCTGAATCTTTCAGGGACGTCAAATTTTAAAACATATCTTCAAAGCCGCAATAGAACCCATCAGTAATTGTGGTGATAAATCTATTTTTTCCTTCATCGCTCTCTCGCTCCATGTCTTTTGAGTGCGTCGCTGATGAGTGGTAAATTTTAAATTATTCAGAGAGGTAACAGCACTCTTAGATGCAGTTCCATTATAGTCTGTCGGTCACAGGAGACAGATAAATTACTCACATGTCAATCTACCCATCAAACAGCAGACAGGGGATTGTGGGATTGATCAATGGAGGAGAAAAAAAGCCACTGTAATTCCTCTCAGTGTGACGGCATGAATAAATCAAAAGTCTTTTATTTTTTGCCGTGCATTAACTCCTTCCACCTGAAAATAATACTGCTCAAATGCTCGAATAATTGTGGCTCAAACCAGGGTGGGACAAAGCGTCACATGAAATCAGAGAGATCAAAAACACAATTAAAAAGTCCTTGAGTTGAGCCGTTGAGACCTGATGTTGGAGTTTTCCGTTGGCTTTTAATGGGAGCAAGGTTGTGTTCGATGCTGTTTAATGGTAGAGGAGAGAGGAAACACCTCTCTTGTTCAATAGCAAATTAATTGCTACGATTAGTCATTGGTAGACTTCTCGAACGCAGTCCTTTAGAGAGCTGGATTCAGCCTCTCAAATCCTCTCATTTGTAATTGGCTGTCTGCTTGAATAATTGATTGGAACAAATGTGAACTGGATGAGAAAGTCTGAGTGTCCTCCATCATATAAACACACACACACACACACACACACACAGTGTACTCCTGGTTTAACTATAATACAAGCTCAAGCTTTAATGTTTGAACAAGTTTTTGAAGAGTGTTGCTATGCTATGCTACACTATACTAAACCAACATTACATGAACATGCTGTTTGGTCGCAGTTAATTCTGACAATGCTCATGAACCTAGTCACACTTGAGTAGAGCTCAGTACGTTTGGCCTCTTAAGTTTTATTCATTGGCTGTGCTTTTCCTGATGGCATGCAGTTGTAAACATCAGGAGTTGTCTCCGTCGGCTTATCCGATTAAGAAGAAATCCAAGTCACCGAACTCAAGCGATATAATGGACAAGATGGCGAACACTGTTACATACTTTGAGGACATTCTAAGAACCGAGTTGACGGCGATGCGGAACGAATTCGCTTCTCACATGTCAGTTGTTCAGTCGCTATGCTCTAAACTGGATCTTCTTACAGGGGAGATGAGAAAACAAAAGAAAGTTGTCGCAGATCACGATAGACGCGTTGCCGCGCTCAAGCAACAGGTTGTGGACTTACCAGATCGCAATAGGCGCAGCAATCTGCGTCTGGTTGGATTGCCTGAAGGTTCTGAAAAGGACGACCCTATGGGCTTTTTGAAAAGTTCGATACCGATGTGGCTTCCGTCTCTGGCAAAGAGATTGAAGAGGAGCGAGCACATCACGTGTACACAAGGCTCTCGTCAGATCGTGCTAAACCATCGGTTTTCATCTTTAAACTGCTGCGGTACACGAACAGGGAGCTCATTCTGCAGGCCGCCAGACTTCATGCCCCAGTGAAAACTTCCGACAGAGCAACGCTGTATTTCTTTCCAGATTTTTCTCCAATCACCGCAAAAAGAAGAAGTGCATTTGCGCCAATTAGGAAGGAGATGAGAGATGCTGGCATCCATAATTTTCTCCTTTATCCTGCAACGCTGAAGGTCATTCTCAATCAAGGTGAACCTAAAATGCTATATTCCCCAGAAGAAGCAGTAGTTTTTCTAAGATCCCTTTCATCCACCAACTCTCAGTGAACTTCAGCTGGACATTTGCTGTCTAATCGGAGAAGAGATGCTCTAAATGGTTAGGTGACTGTGTCTTTTACTGTTCACTTTAATGTTCACTTCTTAATTCATAGTTCATTGTGCATACAGTATTGCTTACTGATTATGATATATTATTTGTTTTAGTTATATTCTGTATCCCTCTTTTCTTTCTATCTTTATTTTTTTTAAATAGAAATACAACCTAGTCAATATGTGACTATGGGCCCAAATGTTGGTGCTACAGTAATGCGCAGGTTTTTGTTGACACCACAGACCATATTAAGGGGTGCTGGCAGATCAAGGTTTGTTCTTGGTTTGATCTGCCATAGTTCATGGGAATGTGTTTATGTTTTTTTGAATGGTAACGGGGAGGGTGGGGGGTGGTTTAATGGTAGACGCAACTGGTTTTATTTTCAAACTTGTATTTTGTCTTATTATGCAGTAATTCTGTTTGATACCTATGACTGACCTTAATATTCTGAGTTGTAATATTAATGGTCTAAATGGCCCTCACAAACGTACAGGTTTTCTGGATTTTTTGCGAAGAAGAAAGATTGATATAGTGTTAGTTCAAGTATCCCATTTGAAAGAAGAGGATATACACGGGTGTAATAATAAGTTGTATGAAGTGGTATCTCACTCATCTTCGGATACTTAAACCAAGGGTGTCCTAATATTGGTCCGGAGGACTTTAAATATTACTATTTTAGATAAAGGTTGTGACACAGATGGTAGAATAACATATAAAAACAATAGTGGAGAATAGGAATATTGTATTTCTCTCAGTTTATGCCCCTTGTACTCCTGACCCTACTTTTTCTCTGTTTTGTCAACCTATCTCTTGAAGTTTTCAGATTTTGAAATTGTATTGGGTGCAAATACGAATTCTGTAATGTCGCATATCCTAGATAGATCTGGACCAAAGGAATCACACTCTCAAGCTTTGTGTTCTGACAAATTTCAGCAATGTGTAACCTCATCCTTGTTGGTGGACAGTTGGTGTTTATTAAACCCTTCTGCTAAGTCTTTTTCACCCATCTATTAATATAGCTGTTATTTCTCTCTTGTTAAAAAAAGATAAAGATCCGACTTCCTGTTCTAGTTACCGGTCACTTTCTTTGATAGGGACTGATGTTAAATTATATGCTAAAGTACTATCTCGTTGTCTAGAGAAATTTATGAATAGGCTAGTTGATCATGACCAAACAGGATTCATTAAAACTCACTCAGCTTCGGATAACTTACGCAGGTTATATCATATTATTAATTCAAATAATAGTGTGTCCTCCCCTTGCGCAGTATTATCTCTAGATGCGATGAAAGCTTTCGACCAGCTAGAATGGAACTATTTATGGGCGGTTCTACAGCATCTGGGTCTGGGATCGAGTTTCATAAATATGATAAATGTTTTGTATGCCAATCCAGCAGCCACTGTTCTCACAGGTGCTGTTCGCTCTAACCCATTCTTTATACATCGAGGTATTCGTCAGGGTTGTCTCCTCTGTTATTTGCCCTATCCTTGGAACCCTTAGCTCAAGCGGTCCAACAATCTGAAATAATTTCTCCCATAAATATACAGAATACTCATCATCATATTTCTTTGTTTGCTGATGATATCTTATTGTTTTTGGAGAAGCCGTTACATTCTATTCCTCATGTGTTGAATTTATTTGACCATTTTGGATCTCTCTCTGGGTTTAAAATTAATTGGAGTAAGTCAAGTTTACTTCCCCTCAATTCTAAAATTGATTCCATGTCCCTTTCTATATCTATTCCATTGGTTCAAAACTTTAAGTTCTTGGGGATAGATGTTTCTCCTTCCCTGCAGGAAATCGTCTCAAAAAACTATAATGGTATTCTAGCCAAAGTATCCTCAGATTTGGAAAATTGGTCTCGTCTTCCTACTTCTTTTCAGGCCTTTATATCGGTGATTAAAATGAATGTTCTCCCACGTATTAATTTCTTTTCTTCCATGATTCCTCTCGCTCCACTGGTTGGCTACTGGAATAAACTAGATGCATGTGTTTCATGGTATATATAGGATGGGAAATCGTCCTCGTATTAAACTGACTACCTTACAACGATGTAGATTACATGGTGGTCTTTCTTTCCCTAATTTTAGACTGTATGCTCAAACCTTTTCCCTCCACCCTTTAGCAGTTTGGTTTGATCCTGACGCTTCTGTGTCTTGGAGAGCAATTGAGGAATCTATTGTTTATCCGTATAAATTGAAGCATCTTGTTTTTTCGGGAGTTCCGTTTAGCCAGTGTAAATCTCAGTTTGGTCCCATTGTAACCCATCTCCTCTCCACATGGAGGGATGTTGAAAGAAGTTTACAACTAGTTACAAAATGGCATAGGCATTCACCTATTTCCACAATAATAACCTTTTGTCAGGCAGTACTCCATTTCATTGTCCACAATGGACTAATAATAAAGTAAACACTCTGGGAGATATCTATGATGATAGTGGTTTAAAATCCTTCCAGAATCTTAAAACTTAATATAATCTACCAGGCACCTCCTTTTTTATGTATTTGCGCATTAGATCGTATGGGGTGCCCTGGAGCTCTCTGCCTGTTTACCCTTTACGCAAACTAATCCTTCCTTCTGAGGAATCTCCCTCCTCTGCTTCAGTCATCTATCTGTTTCTTCTTGAGCATTCATACAAACCTTTATCTATTACAATTGTTTGGGCTAAGGATCTTAATGAGGATGTGCATGTTTTATTTTCCGATCAGGTATGGGGTATGTTTAAATTGTTTTCTAAAAACCCTAATCACCAAATGATTCATTGGAAATTGCTGCATAGGGTTTATCTGACTCCAATGAAACGTTTTTAGATGAATCTGTCATCTTCTCCTAAATTTAATCTCCCAAGGAGTTTTAGGCACGTTTTTGCATTTTTGGGGGGAGTGCCCCTCTCTCTCACCTTTTTGGACTCAGCTCTCACTGGACCTATCATATTTGTTGGGTACTGAGATATGTTTGACTCTGCGCCATTTTTTCATGAATGACTTTTGGGACTTCACCTTGTCCGTCCAACAAAGATCTTTACTGTTAGCTGCTCTCACAGCAGCAAAATAATTGCTGGTCAACCGTTCACACAATCCTCCGCACACAATGGACAGACGAACCTGGACTGTGTATTTGTTGGACATCATCTCAATGGAACACTCTACTTCTCGTATACATGGATCTAACGTGAAAACTGTAAATTCATGGCATTCAGCTTTTAATGTTGTGTCTTCTTTTCTAAAAATCTTTGTAAAAAAATATTTTATTGTTATTTGTTTATCTATTCATATTAATTAATATGTTTATTATTATTATTATTTATGTTATTTTATTTATTTATTTTTTAAGTCTACCAAGGTTGGGGTGGGTTTTAAATTTGTACAGCTGATTTTTGTTTTGTACTACTGTTCCACAAAATAAAACTCAATAAACAGTTGTTAACAAAAAAAAACTCTGAAAAACTGCACAATTACAAGCATGATATTGCTTTTATATACAGTATCCACTGCTTGGCCAATCAAATTGACCAGAATTAACTGCTATTACAGCATTCTACAGTATTAAAAATGTATATATCTACTATAGCATATTATAGCAAACTACACTTTTCTACACAATAATATACTGTACTAATATATAAAGTATACCATACTGCACTAGACTCAAGGGTTAACCTGGGTTGGAATGATCCGAAATGGCTGTATGGGAAAAGTTAGTTTGTCAGCCCATCCCAATTAAAAAAATAAAAAATAAAAATTATACAGTATAAATAAGTAAAAAAATATGTGTATATATATATATTCATTTATAAACTTGATTATATGGTATGTATATATATATATATATATATATATATATATATATATATATATATATACACACACACACACACACACACACACATACATATATCATATATATTGAGCCTTTATATTATATATATATATATATATATATATATATATATATATATATTATTTCAGAAAGTGGGTCCCCAACAAGTTGTCGTATTTCCATTATTATTAAAATTAAAATTAAAATTAAAATCTTTTAAAACCCCTTTGTATTACGCATTAAACTTACCATTGATCACTGCTGGACTTTGGTAGAAGTGACATACCTACTATACTATACTATAAATACAGTGCTGAACGTAATATACTCAGTGTTTCCCACCACAGTTTCATCGGTTTCAAAGTGAACCCAAAATATTTTAATCTTTTTTTTTTTCTTTGAGTTAAACTACAATACGCTTAATGCACTTATCACATCACAAAAGGCTGAAATTTAATTAAATAGCTATGCTGGCTGCATCCTGTGGCAAACACTGTATACTGAATTCACAGTCTCAACAACTCAGCTTAAAATAGACCAACAATTAGCCTACTACAGAACACATTATCTATTAATGTCATTTAACATTGTGATGTTCTTAAAAAATGTATGCTAGCACCATCAACAGTGACTCCATTTTTTATGATCTCAAATGTATCTAGTTATGCAATCTAGTTTTGATTATGTCTCGTTTTTAAACAACTGATCTAAAATGTCACAGCCCAGCAGCAAGTGAGCATTCTGGGACCATGTGAAGGTGATTAGCAGGTCACAGCAGAGTCATACAATGCTACTTTCTGCAAAGTTTAAAAAAGAAGCACAGAGCCTTTATTAGCATATTTTTCTTTGTTTAACTCAGGTTTTCTGAAAATGCCCACCTCAGGCAGGTAGCATCTCTAGAGTCTCAGCGATTTAAAGAAGAAAGATCAAATATTGTGCTACACAAAGCAGAGGAACATATGCAGGCTCATATTTAAAATATTATACAATGCTAATATGTTCTTATGTAAAACCATCTTAATGTGATTAACTGACCACCCATCAATCTTTAATGGATTCAGTATACAAATACTCATACAAAAACACACGCTGCCCATATCCCGCGGTTCTCGCGTGAACTTCAACACCACTGAGAGCTGGGGGGAGGATTTAAAATTCATGAGCAGCGATTTTAATGTTTTCTTTGCTACAGGCAAGTAAAAGAAACAATTAGCGTAGCACTGGCACTAAGGTCCAGCAAAATCAATAGTCCCTGATAGTATTGTAAGCCTATTGACCAAATCCTGCGGTTCACCCCGACCCGGCTCTGCAACAGACACCCTTACAGGGGATTAAGCATTTCTGCCTGTGCGAATGGAGAAGGGGAGCTGTGCATAGTTAAACAGCCTTCAGGAACGATAGCAATCAGAGAGCGGCTAGCTGAGGTAGACTGACACTGAGCATTGACTTGATGTGAGAGCATTTCAGGAGATGAAGGCCCCTCAAGGGTATACTGGAGTATAATACTATGCTGAAAAAAAAAAACAGTGAGACACAATTTTTCATTTTTATTTATTAATTTTAAAAGAAATTCATACTTTTATTCAGCAACAATGTGTTAAATTAATTGTTACAGATTATTTCAAATTCAAAAAATGCTGTTGTTTTAAACCTATTTATTAAAGAATCCTGGGGCAAAAAAGCAGCAAAACTGCTTTCAACATTGATAGTGATAAGAAAAGTTTCTTGAGCAGCAAAATCAGCATATTAGAATGATTTTTGAAGGATCATGTGGCACATAAGACTGGCATAATGATGCTAAAAATTCAGCTTTGCATCACAGGAATAATTTACATTTTAAAATATATTAAAATACAAAACAGGTATTTTAAATGTTAATATTTCACAATATTACTGTTGTTACTGTATTTTTTGACTGAATATTAAAGCCTTGGTGGGACTTCTTTCAAAAATAGTACAAAATCAGTTTATAAGAATAAATAATAAGGAAAAAGCTAATCTTAACTTTTGAATAATAGTGCATTAGAATGAAAAAATAATAATTAACTTAAGTAATGAATTGACAACCTCAATATATACTTTTAATAATGATATATTATAAATTACAATATATTATAATAACAAATAAATTCTAAATTAAAATAATAATTATTTTATTCTTCTCCTTTTCATTAATTTTCTTATATGTGAAAGGATATATATGTAGTCAAATCATTGGGCCTGACAAACAGATAACCCTTGCTACTGAAAGTTAAAACTCATCCCACCATAAGTTCAATCACACACACAAAACGACGCTCTCGCACACAAATTCTTGAAACAAGTTGCAAGATGCTACAGTTTCAGACACCTTTGAGACTTATTGATACTTTGTAGAGTTCTAGATGGAGTACAGAATGCGGAAGATGGACTCATGCCAGAGGATCTGGTTCTGTGGGCGGCAGCATCCAGTCAATGGCTCGGCGTGAGCTTTGAAAAAACCTGGCGTGCTCTCAGAGGTCCTGTAGCCTGGGTCTAAACAGATGTTCTGGAGACAGAACGAAAGAGCAGGCAAACAGGTGTCACACCCACCTGAATGTGTTCAACACACTGACCCTGACGCCCACTCCTGTAAAACACTTTACCCCACCTCACAAAAACACGGATTTGCAAGCAAAAATAAGCACACGAAAGCATTGCTAGAAACTAGCAAACTGTCTCACTGCCTTGACATGAAAGGCTGAAATTAACTGATTTAGAAGCTCTGCATGACACACAAATAGTGTGCAACACTGAAACCTGATATTAGCATGCTGCTAAGCTAACCCACAACATTCTAATAAGCATAAAAAATAAAATAGCATTCCGGAGACTGACACGGAAGAGAAGAACTGTTAAGTAAAGTAATTATATTTTGTTTTCTTTGTGCACAAAAAGTATTCTTGTAGCTTCATAACATTACGGTTGAACCACTGATGTCACATGGACTATTTTAACAATGTCCTTACAACCTTTCTGGGCCTTGAACGTGGTAGTTCTGTTGCTGTCTGTGCAGGTGCGGATTTCATCAAAAAATGTCTTAATTTGTGTTATGAAGATGTACAAAGGTCTTACAGGTTTGGAACGACATGAGGGTGAGTAATTAATAACAATTTTCATTTTTGGGTTAACTCTCCCTTTAATTCCAATGAAATATTTATAATTAACACTTTTGTATTTTCAGCCATTTTATATATACTGTATATGCGATGCTGCCTTAGAATTTGGTCAAAATAAGGTTAAACCTCCCTGGCAGTTCGTCATAATGAAGTCTGATGCCTGACAGGTACTCTTAAGCAAAAATAACCTTGAAGAATAATGCACAAGATTTTATGATAGATGGATTTGTTTAAGGGCCTCCTCAAATAGTCTTTGATCTTTGCTGTTATGCAGGTTATATTATGACTTTGTTCATTTGCCAACACAAGGAAGGGGATGTTTCCTAGCTTAAGGGTCACTGAACTGGGTGTATTTGCATAATTTATCATCATTCCTTGCATATATTTGACAGAGTATTATTATTTATATTTTTTGTATTTTTATTATTATTTTATCATATTTATATTTTTCATTTATTTATTAGAGGTGCCTAATTTTGTTTACTACAAACCACCAAAAAATCAAACTGTATTGCCTGAAACTAAAAGTTCCATTATACTCAACTATCTCATTTTAAAATGAAAGTGATTTTAAAATGATTTTAAACAAATTCACATATATTCTCTAAAATATTTTTTATATATTACAGTTTATGTGTGCAAGCCAACCAGATAAAGAATATGTGTTCTGCACCAAACAAAAACTGGACTGGAGCATGCAAGGACGGATCGGCCTGATAAACAAAGCACCTTTTTTAATTAAAGATTAATTAAAGATGCCGTAATGGCACAATTTAACCCCCACTTATGTCCCCCTGTGCTTGTTTGGACTGCAACGTCTTAGACAGAACTTGACATCAGATGCCATTTTAGCTAGCTACACTTACACAAAGCCATCAGACGATATAAATGTATGCAAACTGCCAATTTAGATTTGTCTAGTGCTCTTTTGCTGTGATTTCAGAGAAAAACCCCATGAGGCTTGCGTTTGAGCATCACAAGACTCACTCAGTGCCCTCAACACACCAGGCAGACACACTAGATGCCCGTGAGTGCAATACATTATGAATGCAGCTGCAACACATCTCAACAAAGACATAATCTATTATGTAAATGGACATTCTGTATGTCTGAGTTAAGTGGCTGTGAGCGTGACAGTTCTGTCGTGGTAGGCCAATTTTATTGTTTTATTGTTGACTCGTGGCAGTCACATAAACAACCATATTATTCAGTATATTACAGTTTTTTCCCACTGTGTTATTGTCAAAGGATTTATTAGATGCGTGTTTGATTTTCGCTTGCATTTATATACAGATATAATAAGTGTATTATAAGTATAATAAATAAGTATATTATAAGTATAATAAATAAGAATTAAAATGAACTTAGTATGGAAAATATGATTTTCCCTGCTCATTTGAAATAAAGCATTCAATCTTCTATGTAGATAGACTACAACATTCAACATACAACATTCAATACAAAACTCCCTCCCAGTGCATTACGTGAAGTATATGTGTGTGTTTATGTAATATTATTTTAAATTTTTTTGTGTATGACAGCATTTATAGACAGACAGAACACTCCTAGCATTATAGGTAGATTTATGAGGAAGCAAATGTTACAAAAGTGTAGAATAAGACCATTTACAACAAATAAGAATGATTGCTGTGCAGCATTACCAGCAAACAGTTGAACTACTATGCCTGCTGGGAATACTAGAGCTTGAAAGTCACCCCACAAAACAAGATTCTTGTCCTTCCTACGTACTGAATTCTCAATATCATCACAGAGCGCCACTTCAGGGGTGATAGATTCTCTGTCTTTCTGTCACTCCGTCTTTTTTCTCTTTTACCGATAATAATCCATAATGCAACCCAGATACAGTACAAGCCTCCTGCATTATTCAGAGAAAGTTTCTCCTTTGATTTATGTTCTCTGTGTCTCTCTCTCCTTCCCTCTCTCTCTTTCTGAATCCCTTCATTCTTTAAGTCCTTCTATGTCGTCATGCAGCAGTTGCAGATAATGCAGTTGTGGAATAAGAAGATGAGAATACAGGTGCAGTGTGTGTACGTGTGTGTGTGTGTGTGTGTTGTCGTCTCATACTGAATAATTATAGCAGCTCGGCCCAGGCAAATCCTCCCCAGAAGGTAGTGCGTCTGCAAGCCTTCCACCTGCCATGCACTAAACGCCGCCCCATCCATCAAACACCCACTTGACAAATACATTCCATAATAGAAGTTTATTTTTATGGGGAGGCCGAATCACAGACCTTCCCATGCATACAAAAACGTGTCAGAATTATTTATGAGAGCTGCTGAGATGCACAATATGTCATATCAAAGTCTGGATTCGCTCCTCCGCCCCACATGCCCCTGTCAATACCCACACAGGCTATCAATAATGTGAAACAGCACAGAGATAAGCCCTCCGAACACAGGGTCACTCCGTAAGGGGAGGACGGCCTCCACGGATGCCACACACGCATTTGTGCATAAACACACTGACACAAAAGCAGAAACGCACAAACTGCCGCACACAGATATGTGGGAATCAAAACATCTAGCTGACGCTGGCCATTTTTAGGGCTCTATGAAATCTTTTTTTTCCCTCAAATTTTTTATTTTATTTATTTTTTCTTAAATTCAGATTTTCTCACTTTTATTTTTCTGGATTCAAACTCAACCAAAATGCAACCACGCTACATTTTGGTGCTATGGCCATAAGGATATTAGTTCCAGCAAATTTTAAAGAAACTTTAACAATTTAACCATTTATTAACATTTTGACTAGAATAATGCCCTGTGAAACCTGTTGTATTTTTTCAGATTGTCTGATTTAGGATTTAATGCAAATTTAGTATAAAAAGGTGGACAAACTTTAACAATTGAATTCATCTTTTAAAATGTAATCAAATCAAATGTAAACAATTCATTGAATTTTTTGGCAAACAAAGAGCTGCACAACAGATGTTTATGGAAGCATCTGGTGAAAATACTGATGATAAATTGTGATATTGTGAGAAATTCTTTAAAACAAATAACGTTTCATTAAACCGTATTAAATAAACTACTTTGAGAAGTGCATTATACTACACAATAGTAATATATTTCTGTCATAAAAGTTAAACACAAATGTTTATTATAGTGTGTTGTAATGAAGGCCTTTGAGTTTCTGTGTGTATCTGGTGAAATGCACGTGAAGCGACTCTCAGAGCAACTCTGGAGATGAAGTTTATGTGTTCATGTTCTCATATGTGGCCCTGGACCACAAAACCAGTCATAAGTAGCAAGCTATATTTGTAGCAATAGCCAACAATACATTTTATGGGTCATAATTATTTTTAAATTATTATTATATCTTTTATGACAAAAATCATTAGGATATTAAGTAAATATCGGCCCGGTTTCAAAGACAGGGCTTAGCCTAAACCAGAATTAGGCCATAGTTTAATTAGGACATTTAAGTAATTTTTATAAACATGCCTCAGAAAAAAGCATAACTGGTGTGTATCTTAAGACAAAACAAAGGCACTGACATGTTTTAAGATCAGTCAGTGCAAGTTTCTTTCAGCTGAAACAGCTCAGATTTACATTTTAGTCTAGGAGGGGATAATGTTCCATGAAGATATTTTGTGAATTTCCTACTGTAAATATACCAAACTTAATTTTTGTTTAGTAATATGCATTGCTAAGAACTTCATTTGGACAAAAAAAAAAAAAGTTGATTTTCTCAATATTTTGATGTTTTTGCATCCTCAGATTCCAGATTTTCAAATAATTGTGTCTCAGCCAAATATTGTCCTATCCTAACAACCATACATCAATGAAACGTTTTTTTATTCAGCTTTCAGGTGATGTATAAATCTTAATTTTAAAAAATTGACCCAAATTGGTTTTGTGTATCACGCCTGCTTGAGTACCTATTTAATATTTAACAGTCTTTTTGCGGTGTAATAGTCAAAGACACTAGTCCATAATGTGCTTTGATCAAGTGTACAGCCCTATTTTTGATTTACTCATCCAAATATTTACTAAATTCCGTTGACATTTTGTGTCCTACAGTGAAGTAAATTTTTATGACTGGATTCTGCAATTCTGTCCGTGTTTTCTGCACCAGTGAAATCACAGGTCCCTACATTTTATAGCTAATACAACATGTAACACTGCACACAAAGGGGCAATAAATAAGTTAACAACACTGCTTTTTACAAACATTCCAACTAAAAAGGGCCCTAAATAAGTAGCGAGTCCTTGCTCGAAGCATTTACCTTCAAAAATGATCAGTACTTTATAGCGGGACCGTATGCATGACAAAATCAATCACGTCTCTTGTGACGGCCCAGTGACATTGGGCGGCAAAGAACCTTCTGAAAGCCGATTGGAATTCAATATCATTGACAATTGCGTGTTCTTGAAGGTGTCAGAGCCAATACTGTCTCCAAGTCAGAGTCTGAAACGCTTCTCAAGCGCAAGTGTAATCACCTGTTTCATGTGATTTAACTCGCCGCCGCCCGTTTGAACGGCTCCCAATGCGGTACGCAATAGGTACAGGCGCTTTATCAGACTAGAGTCACTAAGCAAACCCCCACCACCTTCTTTTTAAAATCCTCTTTTCTGTTCCTTGATCCATTATCACTCCGTTTCACATTACTTTCTGCCTCTCTCTCCGTTTGTTTCCCTCCCTCCTTTTCCCTGAGCATGCTGGGATCAGTGGGGGGACAGTCGAGTCGTCGGCTTGTTTGCACACTGCTGTGTTGGCATGGTAAACGATAGCTGACTAAACATGCTTGTTAAGCTAGTCGTTGTTGTGTAGGAAATCCCTCTCTCCCCTTAATTACACGACAGAACGCAAATTCATATGTTGTGTTAAAACGAAGCTGTCTGTCGTCCCCTGGTTATCCACGGTGCTTATTTCTTTTTTCACCACAAAAATGGAGGGGGCAGGGTTTGAAAAAGAGCTTGTGCGTGGACCATCTTTCATGAAGCAGGCTGATGTATTGTTCTAGAGAGATAGCAGCAAGTATAAATGATTACATGTAGCTGGCCTGGGCTTTGTAATAAAAAGGAGGATTATCAATTCACAGGTTTTTGGGCAGATAGCGTTGCACCAGCTACAACGTGATCGCAATCAGGACTTCGAGACACATCTGTATTCCCAAGCACACCCAGAGCCAGAGGGAGACGGAGAACGGCGGGCGGAAAGAAAGAAAAGAAAGAAAGAATAAAAACTACTACTTCTGTTTTTGTTTTTTCTATGCAAATTGCATTACTTATCTATAAAATCTAGTTTTTATTGAGCTATTAAGTTTAAAAAAGAAATACAAAGTAGAAATAACTGTATTTCTTTTTTAAATTGAATTGCTTGTATAGATTATACATATATATATTTTTTTTTTTTGTTTCTTTTTTTCGTTTTACTGCAAATTTTATATAAAAAGACCAGTCTGTAAAATCTACTGAAATTGAATTCACTGCACATGGAAACTTGTTTTGTGTTCAACAACTTGAATCTTTTCCATATGCAACAAGATAACAATATCATACTGACAAGCTAACTGAAGAAACAATATCAATTTTCATGCAGATAAGTGACAAAATGCCCTGCCAATCTCTTTTTGGTCAATAAAAAATCCTTTTGGACCATTAAAAAAAACTACAGAAACTTAAACACAAAACCTAAAAATGCTATACCTTCAGTTCTTCAGAACTATTCTTTGTGATTTTTACTTTTAATCAACTGGTCCCCGGTCATTTTTAGTGTATGAAATCAAATCCCTTTAATCCACACAAATGTCCAATGTTTTACATTTACTTAACTGACTAATGTGTCTCCATTTTGAACAGTATTGTTTAAACAATTAAAAGTCAACAAACTGATTTTTTTGTCAAATGTTTTGCCTCAAAAGTGTGCTTGTGCTATCTTTCTTTCAAATAAACTCTACTTGATTTTATATTTTGTTAATACAGTGATGACAATACATTTTTAAGTGTGCCTAAAATGTCTAAATGCTTTTCGAGGGCCACTCTACTAACTCAAATGCTTCTCAGGGCCTAAAAACTGCTTTAGGCCCCAAATATTCTCCTTGTGATTTTAATCTCTTCTGTAGCATCAAGGGCTCCCGGCGGAGGCCCCTATTCCATATTCACCTCCACGGTGCTGAATTTAGTGGGACGCCGAGCAGAACAGCACAGCGCCTCCTCCTCATCAGGCCTCTCGGTCTGTGCGCTGCAGCAGAACGAATTACGGATAAAGACTGGAAGTGACGCCTGTCTGTGCGTTTGAAATCATACTCCCCTCTCTGACAGGGAGGAACCTTTGGCTTCATTTGTCTGCAGGAAGGGCCGCTACCTGAGTTTATTATGCAGTCACACAGCAGGAAGGCAAAAGAGGGGATACGGAGAAGGGAATAGAGTAGAATAGAATAGAATAGAATAGAATAGAATAGAATAGAATAGAGGTGGAGGAAGAGGAAGAGGAGTAATGGAGGAATGCTTTAAGGGTGAAGAGAAAGACAGAAATGAAGGGAAGGATTGGGGAGGCCTCACTGACAGGCCCCCAGCAGGACTGGGGGCGGCATGTTAAACTGGGTGATGACTGATGTGATGGCTCATCTATCTTCTTTCAGAGACATTGAACTGTCCGCCCCCGAGCCCACCCTGCAAAGGGGGTAAAAAAAAAAAAAATCCACACCTTTAATATAATGCATACACACAGTCACACACACATATACATGCATACACTATCCCTATATAAAATGGTGACGGACATATCAGCTATTGATATCAGTTGATTTCAGTCTCATTTTCTCATTTATTTATTTGCTTGTAGCAATAATTTATTTTATTTTAAAAAGTTTTATTTAAAAAATGATTTTTTTTTCATTTAAACTGAGAGGAGACAATACATTTTTGGGGACAAAGGGGTAAATAGGATTAGAAAATAAACTAGTCAATTTTAATTTCATTTGTATTTAAGAATTGTTATATTTTTGGTCATGGTTGCCAATATTTAATTTATTTAAAAATAAATTAAAAAAGAAAAAGATTCAAAATAAAATTGACTGTCAAAATAGCATAGTTGAAAAATATTTTATTTAAAAAAATAATAATAACAATAATAAATAATGATTCATAAATCCCTACTTTTATATAGGAGACAACAAATAATTTATATTTTAATTTTTCATTTATTAGTTTTTCATTTGGGCTACTTCCTTTGATAATGTGATTGAGTATTTAAAAAAAAAAATATATATATATATATATAAAATATTTTCTATTTATTAACAATTGTGGGGCAGGGTAGCAATTCTTTATTTATTTAATTTTAATAAAAATATGTATAACTGTATTCTCAAAAGAGGTAGCCAAAGGGCCCACAAATAAAAACAAATAATAATAAATAAATAAATAAATAATAATTTGTTGTTTTCTCTGTTAATAATTTTTTTAAATAAAATAAGGATTTTTCTACCTGGAAGACAATATATTATTAGGGGTAGAGGGGGTGGAGAGGATTAGGAAACCTCCCCACATGAGCACCCAGGCTCAATACGCCTGAAGCACGTGCTAACCGCTGTGTCACAGCTCTAACACCCAGACATTTTCTTGAGCCTCAGATCTCACAGATAACCTGCTTCAGGAAAGGCAGGAAACAAGATCCACATTTAGCTTTCACCAATACATTCATCAGAACTGTTTAGTCTAAACTGCCAAAATGACGGTTATGTCTATCATCACACACCCTGTAGTTTGGGGTTAACGGCACGGTGAGCGAACGTCATCATGTAGGTATAGCGGGGAGGTGGAGGGAAATAATATAATGAAAGGACTAGCAGACACTGCCTTCGATCTTTTTCTTTCTTCTCTTTTTCCTTCTGTCCGTTCCATCTTTTTATTCCGGTCTGACTCGGTTACAGCATCGCCCATTATTACACAGGATCTCTGAGCCCCGTGATGAATGAGCTACATTCAAACTCACACATGCGTGAAAAAGGCCCCTTCTACCTTAGTTTCATCTAATGTTGTAATCCACACACACACACACACTTCTTACATCCTCCACACCTCTGCCATTCTCCTCTTTGATCTAATGTCAGAGAGCTCCTGTGTGTGTTAAAATCATGTTTGAGAGAAACTTTTGCTAGTATCTATTTTTTTAAACATGTATCTGCAGTAAAGTCTCTCTCTGTCTGTCATGCACACACGTTTACATAAATACTCCCTGGGTGACTGTGTTGGGTCACAAGTCTAACCATATAATCATGCATAGTTAGGACAGCAAAATAAATAGGCTCAAAAAACTCTTGAAAGGGTTGAGAAAATATCACACACACCCACATATAAAAAATACAATAATACAATATTTTTTTTCTTTGGGTGTTCCAGACAGACTAACAACTTGAAAGAGTCAAGTTGACTCTTTATGTTGTTTTTGATTTGCTCAAAAACCCTGATTCATTCAAAAATGACACAAGTGATAGATGTCTTTATGAGTGATTCACTGAATCATGCACTCAACAGACTTGTTTAAAAATACTTTTTTGTGTATGGGGGGGGGGGGGTCCCTGGTGGTGCAAAAATAAGAAATAAATAACTAGCAATATTGAGTCTAAAATGTGTATATTTACATGTATATATAAGAATAAAAGTGAATTTATATATATATATATATATGTATATATATATATATATATTTATGTATAGGTACAGTATATGTATGTATGTGCATATATATTTTGTGTGTGTGTGTGTGTGTGTGTGTGTGTGTGTGTGTGTGTGTATGTATGTGTGTGCAAACTGACTTCCCAAGGTATTTGGATTCCGTTTGTGTTGCCTGTCTTGTGGATCCAAACAAAAGAAGAAAATGCATGTATGTATATATATATATATATATATATATATATATATGTAAAACATACAAACATGCAAAAATATATAAAAATTAAATTATATATACATACTGTATAAATACTGTATACATACTATATATATATATATATATATATATATATATATATATATATATATATGCTCTCCCTGTCCCCTCGTGTCTTTCCGTAAGTCTTTCACGCGGGGCGCCCTTGCCCCTTTACGGGAAGTGAGCATCAGGATCCTCATCAGGACTGCCTCGAGCATGTCCCGCGCACAAGAACAGTTGTGCAATCACAGGGACCTGGTGCTCAGCCATTTGCGGCTTCGGGTCAACTGGAAAAAGAGCAAGCTCTCCCCCATGCAGAGAAACTCTCTTCTCAGTATGGAGTTAGACTCGGTGAGTGTGGTGGCGCGTCTCACCAACGAGCGTGCCCAGTCCATGCTGACCTGCCTGAGTTCCTTCAGAGGCAGGATGGTGGTTTCACTGAAACACTTCAGGGGCTCTTGGGGCATATGCCATCCGCAGCCACAGTCTCGCCGCTCGGATTGTTTCATATTGGACCACTTCAGCACAGGTTATACTCCCGAGTCCCGAGATGGGCATGTCGCCACGGTACAGTTCGCGTGACCATCACGCCAATGCGTTGCCGCTCATTTAGCCCTGGACGGACCTTGTCTTTCTGCGGGTCGAAGTACCCTTAGAACAAGTGTCTCGGCATGTCGTTGTCACGATGGATGCCTCCAGTACAGGCTGGTGCACTACATGCAATGGGCAGGCAGCCTCTGGGTCCTGGACAGGGCCTCGACTTCTTTGGCACATCAACTGCCTCGAGTTGCTGGCAGTGCTACTAGCCTTTCAGCGGTTCAGCCGCTGCTGCTTGGCTAGCATGTGTGGTCTGCGGTTGTCTCGTATATCAACTGGCAGGGTTGTCTACGATCACGTCGCATTTCACAACTCGCCCGCCACCTCCTCCTCTGGAGTCAGACGCAGCGCAAGTTGCTGCGCGCCGTCCACATCCTGGGGGAGCTCAATCGTGCAGCCGATGTGCTCTCACGACAGCTCACATTCCCCGGAAAATGGTGACTCAATCCCAAGATAATCCGGCTGTTCTGGAGTCGATTCGGGGAAGCTCAGGTAAACCCGGTTGCCTCCCACGAGTCCTCCCACGGCCAGTTGTATGACTCCCTGACCGAGGCCCCCTCGGCACGGACGCACTGTATATATATATATATATACACATTACAATCAAATATTTGATTTAAGGGACATTTCTCAGATGATGCTAACCCTGGAACAACATATAATACTACCAAATGTTCGCAATATTTAATCGCATTAAATTTAATCACCATAGTCACCACTAATAACCTACTCCTCTGTCTGTCGGTGGATCAACAGCTTCCTGACAGACAGACAGCAGTTAGTAAAGCTTGGTAAATTCACATCCGGCACTCGTACCATCAGCACTGGAGCTCCTCAGGGCTGCGTTCTCTCCCCACTGCTCTTCTCCCTCTACACCAACGACTGCACCTCTAAAGACCCCACTGTCAAGCTTGCAGTCAAGTTTGCAGACGACACCACACTGATCGGCCTCATCCAGGACGGTGACGAGTCTGCTTACAGACAGGAGGTTAAGGAGCTGGCTGTCTGGTGCAGTCTTAACAACCTGGAGCTTAATACGCTCAAAACTGTGAAGATGATCATGGACTTCAGGAGAAACCCCCCTGCTCTCCCCCCACTCACCATCATGAACAGCACTGTGACTGCAGTGGAGTCATTCAGATTCCTGGGCACCACCATCTCTCAGGACCTGAAGTGGGATATTCACATAGACTCAATTGTCAGAAAGGCCCAGCAGAGGTTGTACTTTCTTCGCCAGCTGAGGAAGTTCAATCTGCCACAGGAGCTGCTGAAACAGTTCTACTCCGCCATCATTGAATCCATCCTCTGCACTTCAATAACTGTCTGGTTCAGCTCAGCTACCAAATCTGACCTCAGATGTCTACAGAGGGTAGTCCGGACTGCTGAGCGAATCATTGGTACAAGCCTCCCCACTCTCCAAGAACTGTACTTATCCAGAGTGAGCAAAAGGGCTGGTAAAATCACTCTGGACCCCTCACATCCAGCACACTCACTCTTTGAACTGTTACCGTCTGGTCGACGCTAAAGAGCTCTGAGCACCAGAACGACCAGACACAGGAACAGTTTCTTCCCTCAGGCAATCCATCTCAAGAACACTCAACAATAAACGTGGAACACACAACTATAAAACATTATCCATTCACCACACTCACTTATTTTATTTTTATTTTCTCATTTCTAATTTGTACATACTTGACCTGTACATACATAGTTGTCTATATTATATATTGTGTTTTTGCTGCTTCGTACATTGCCTATTTGGATATTTGTATATTATTCTTTTATTATCTGTGTCCTGTCCTGTTGCTGCCTTTCTGTTGCACTGTGGAGCTTCTGTCACTACAACAAATTCCTTGTATGTGTAAACATACTTGGCCAATAAAGCTCATTCTGATTCTGATTCTGAATATAATGTAGAAACTTAAATTTTTCTGTAAAGCTGCTTTGCAACGATTTGTATTGTGAAAAGCACTATACAAATAATTTTTAATTGAATTGAATTTCTGTTAACAACATTTTGGCATCTAAAATCTTGGTCTTAACTGTCAAATACAATGATGAAAAAAAAATTCAAACAAGCCATTAGTGGTTATGCTCAAGCAATAATATAAAGCTGACTAACAGGGGCAAAATGCCCTGCCAATATCCCCAGTACACCTGATCAATGCCTTATAAGACACTTTCAGTTCATATAGTTCATCAGCCACCAGGGCAGCCTGATCATTTGTGCATGTGCGTATGCATGTGTGTGTTTGAACCTGCGCAGCCGCTCTGCGACTGGTGTCAGACAGGGGCAGAAGAGGGTTTGGACTGTGAAAGGAGGTAGAGATGTTGCGTCTCAGTGAGGGGGGATATTGCATTGTTGTTGAATTATGCATGGCCCCTGGAAGCGCGGGCCGATGCCTGGCCGTTGTCTTATGAGAGCTGACGGAGTGTCACTTTACATCATCAACGCCCCGGTACAGGAGCCCAGGATGGGCCGCCTGCCCGCCTGCCCGCCTGCCCGCCTCACGCGCAGATGAGAGGAGACGAGGCCCTGCCTGACTGCCACGCCGAACAATGGCCTACCGTCAGTGGCACTCTCATTGACAGAATGATCTGGAAAGACACCAGCCATCCCACCAGTCTTAATGATGTCTCAACCCCCACCCCTTCCTGCCGAGACAACAAAAATACACAGGACAAGAAAAAAACAATGCTGGAAAACAACGTAGTGTAATGTCGAGCAATGGCATGTTCTGCTATGTGTCTCGCTGGCGGATATGTAGCGCATTCGCGTTGAATTAATTAAGCTAAGATGAAACGCTTTCGTGAACTGTTTTGACAAATAAGGTGACACCTCGGGTGAGAAGTTTTCAAAGTGACAGACGCGGCGATATTCTTCATCCTGCAATAAACCCACGAGAACAACGACTTCAGTTTGCGATTAATGACTTTAATGCGAACCGCTTCGGCTAATGACTGCAACACCGGTATATCAGGAAATTCAGCAGATACTGCGGGTCTGGAGACGATCCTTGCGTGGGCACCAGCGATCTTCAAGGGGAATTTACAGTGAACCGTGGGCATAGACATTTTAACGTGCTTATCTGCTCGGCGTCCTCTCACCCGAGTGATTGACAGGGCAAGGACGGGGACGAATACAGCCAATTTTGACTCGTTCTGTTCATGCAGATGTTGATTACGGGGCTGTTTCCGCACACAGTTTTGATTTCCCAGCATTTTATCAGGAAAGAAACGCGTCCCCAAGGCCCCCAAAATCTTGTCCTACAGATGGTTCATTTAATAGGCAACAACACTTCCTGATAAAGGTACATTCACACACACAACTGTCACTTGTAACACGTCCTTATTGGAAACAGCTGCTCATTTTCACAAGCTTTCTGACGGCGACTGTCATAGACATTATACATATTTTTTGAGGCTCTATTGTATTATTTAGAGTGTTATTTAATGTTAATTTGAGCGGTTGATTACTTTTGTGCATGCTGATTGTTAATCAATCTGGGTTTGTGTATTTAAGCTAACCGCTAACATAATAACACTCTGATCCAAATGGCCAGATTTGATTTTTTAAGCCTTTTCCTCTTCCCCAAGCCGTATGGAGGATTCTACAAACCGTGAATAAAACACCAACAATGTACCACCAGCAGGAACTTTAAAACTTTATGTACCCTGCGATCTCGGCGCTCCCCGAAGAGCAACACGCCAGCAGCATGGCGGTGTGAAGCTTTGGCAGTCGCTGTGTTTTCAGAAACAGACGTAAAAGTGTTTTCCAGCTCCCTTTTCGCTGACTTAATGGCTCCTGATAAATCAGTCAAAACCCAGGCCTGCGTCATTAAACGTAGCATGAGCTGGCTACAGAACAAAAACAAACATGCCAGCCAGGGAGGGAGACATTTAAAAGCCTTTAAACGGCCCTCAGGGGCACCAGGGGGCAGAGCAAATAGCTAAACCTCAGTCCTCGCCACACACGCTAATGTCGACCTCCACAGGAACAAGCAGGAGATGGGTCAATTTTCACAACATGGACTCTGTCCTTTCCCTCTGAGGACAGCGAGGAGCTTTGGATGCGGCCCCCAGCCTGTCAGAGGTGCTAGAGCATTGCCTGGATCTCTGTGAATGATAGTAAAAGAGTCATTAAAAAGAGAGAGAGAGAGAGAGTCAGACCACCATGGCTGTGATTTTGGTCATACAAAGCTTTGACATGATGGTTCAAATTCAATATTTCCTATCGTGCTCTATCTGACACTGTAAATTTTGTTTTGTTACAGTTTTTTGTTTCCTTTCTTATCTACTTCTCAATTTTTTATGGCTAGGAGATAAAGACAATTGGTATGCAATGAAGGAAAAATAAAATTAAATAAAATAAAAAATGTACAAGAAAAACAAATGTAGTCAATTATATTCTAACTAACTGATCATTTAAAATATTAAAAATGTATAACATAATTTACATGCCAGTCTATATATATATTTATTACAGCATTACAGCTATTGCCATTGATACTGTGACTAATAAATTACAGGATGTGAGTGGAATGGATACATGGATGAAATGGGGTGGCCACGCTGTTACACAAAGTAACAGGCCAAAAACACACTCGGTGCATATATATATGCCCTCAGTTCACATGCAAATATGTCTAAATTGAAGCAAGGACTGAGAGAAAGGACAGAGCACACCATCTCAGGAAGTACCTCAGTCTTTCCATTATTACACAGCAGAGAGAGTAAAGACAACCTGGACAATATGCCAGTCTCTCCTGCCTAGATCTGTGCCGAGAACTTTGACACCAAACAGCATCAAATTAATGGTGAAGCCTCAGCCATCTCCCCTGGTTTCACTAAACACTTATGATATTACTCACAGAAATTACATAAATGTTGCCAAATGTGTGGAAAAGATCTTAAAGGGATAGTTCACCCAAAAATGAACATTCTGTCATCATTTACTCACTCTCATATCGTTGAAAATTCATATGACTTTCTTTCTTCCACAGACCACAGAACACAACATTAGGCACTGCTTCTTTCAATAAAATAAAATTAATTTAAAGCGCACAATCCAAACTAAGCACTTGTCATGTTTGCAGCTTGAGAACTTTAAGTTTGTATTCACTTTCAAACAGCAGCATGAACGTTAAGCTAAACGTCTCTTTTTGCGTTCCCCGGAAGAAAGAAAATCCTACCGGTTTGGCATGACACAAGTGTGAGTAATGATTCATATTCCTTTAAATATGACCCTTGTGTGTTTCACTCTTCCTCTGTTTCCTCCCAAATTCATCAACAGGAAATGAAGAATTCTGCATTTTTTCAATACTTTAGAACAACTGGGTTATGTATAAGCATTCCAGTGAAGAAAAACATCTGAAAGACATCACGCCGCATATAAAGGTGGTGAAGAAAAAGTTTTGAAAACAGCCCTCTTTAAATGTGCTAGTCTTGGCACGGGCAGACCAGGCCTGCACGGGTCTGGACAGCATCAATCATAACCTGCTTTGAGTTCCCTCATTATGCCTTCCCTGCATCCACAGCTCACAGACACAAGGGAGAGGGGCTGTTTTTCTGAGTGTGCGCTCAAGACGGAACGAAAAAAACTGCGATTGAGAAGCATAGCTGAATAAGGATGCGATACATATAAGTATTACCTGCGAAAGGTTAATGGTGGCCTCCTACACGTTGACATTTTGTAAAAAGCATCCATTTAGTGCTTAAAATGTTTCTAAACATCATGCAGCTTATCAACTCTCGAGATAAGCCAGACTTTTCAAAGTGGCGGTAAGTGCCAACTGATGCATCCAAGTTGCATAGTGAAAAAAGTCAAAAGTTGAGTAAGCGTTCTCGCTTCAACAAGGAACGGATCAAGCTTTGTATCAAACAGAGGAGCTGCCCTTCTTGTAAAAAGCCATTTATGGAGTGCAATCATTGCTAGCTTGTTTATTCAACTCCTACCTCTGAAAGTTCAATTAAGTTGGGACTTACCAAAATGTTTTCCTGCTGAAATACTGAACAGATCTCAGACAAGGGCTAAATATCCTAGAAAATCATTAGGCAACATGAAAAATGAAAGCGTGTCAGTACCTAGTGGCCAATTTACTGTGGCTTATTTGAAAGTTTGAGAATTTTTTTTTACTGTATGTTCTTTTCCATTTCTTTGCAATTATGATGATGCATAATGTACTGTATCTAAATAGTAATGTGAACAAAATGCTGGAATTATCCAACCTCTCAATTAAATACTGTATGTGTACACAAGCCCCGGTGCCCTGCAGTCCTCCTGTGTAAAATGACCCTCATTTGGGCGCTGTGTTTGGAGACCGCAGTAATCAATCAAACGTGATTAGGTTAAATGACATAAGAAGGCGATGCTTGAGCTGGGCCGTGTCGTGACTTTCTTCGTGCCATGGTTACCAGCCTCCTCCGTAATTAAGAATGTGTCTATTGTGCCCCAAAGCTGTGCAATTAAGACAAGCATTTAAGGAGCCGAACCTTGCTAATAAATGCTTGCTCATAATGACAATGCAGCGGCAAGTTCTGGACTGCTGTGCTTTAGAACCCCAAGGATTCTGGTTGGAGTCGTGGCTTTGTGTTTGCATGCATGTTTGAGTATCATGCATGTTTGCTCATGTGGGAGAAATCTGAACCTATCTTGCAACATCTGAATGGAATATTGGAATAAATTATAAACTTTAACATCTCTATGGCTCATTAATATTACTTAGTTGACATAATGTTCAGCCACTGCAGCAATCAATTGTTTATTTAATTAGCGGGACAAATTTTTAAATATAATAATTGTTTTCTAAAACTGAAGGGTCAATCGTGATTAACAGATTAAGGATTTTAAGAATTAAAATTATAATTTCATAGAGATGTTACTTACAACTAGACATAACTTTTTGATTATATGTTTTATGCAGCAAAACTATCATTTTTGTGTAACTTTCCAGCTTAAAAAAAACCCTTGAAACTATAATTATTTTCAGACACAACACTGCTTAAGATATTAAGACTCTGGGGTCAGATTTTGTAAAGAAATTAAAGCGTTTATTAAGGAAGGACATGTTAAATTGATCAAAAGCAACAGTAAAGATATTTACAATGTTGCAAAATATTTAAATTTAAAATAAACACTGTTGTTATGAACATCAAAGAATCAAAAATATTCACAAATATTTTATAATAATTTCAAAATAATTCACAAATGTTTTTAATACTGATATTTTGATAAAAAATGTTTAAGTTATTTTAAAAAGTAATAATATTTCACAATATTACCGTTTTTAATCTTTTTTCATCAAATAAATTCAGCATTGGTGAGCATAAGAGACTTTTGAATGATATTTTGTCTTATTGCACAACATTTTTTTCACTTGTTTTAAGAATATTTTCTGTATAACAAGTAAAAATACTACAAAAAATTATCTATTAATTTTCAAATAAATTCAGCATTGGAGAGCATAGGAGACTTTTGAATGATAGTGTTTCTTTAATACAAGTCAATTTTGTCTTATTGCACAAGTAGATTGTTTCACTTGTTTTAAGATTTTGTTTTACTGGAAAACAAGTAAAATACTACAAAAAATATTCTCTATTAATTTCTAGGACTTTTACAGTCCTGGAAACCACAACTGTAAAACTCATTCCAGGCTTTCCTTAGCTGTGGGAGCTCTAAGGATTTGGTTAATGAATAAAAGAAAACGAGTTGCAGAAAAGCTGTTTTTCAGAGCAAAACTGTGGATAAAGAGAGCGGAAGTGCCAGAATCCCCAAACACACAGTTACAATCTTCAGAATCAGCTCTTCTGACACACACATATACACACAAATAAATAAATAAATACATACATGCACACAGTAAGAAGGAGCAATAACGTGAACAGGAAAAGAGATAATGACAAGGATGGAAAGTAGAAGCAAACAACGAGGAGTGGAGTAGATACAGAATAAGAGAGAGATGGGCCAGAGTTCAGAGAATTGAGGAGGCAAGTTGTCGTCTCTATGACTGAGTTTGTGAGTGAGACAGAGCTGTTCTCCGCGTCTGCTGCCGTGATGGAGGGTGATATAGATTAATGAGCGGGTTGAGGGTTCCCTCACACAACCGTCAGCACAGCGACGGCCTTCATAGAGACTCAGCAGCGATGCTTGGCACACAAATACAGCGTAAGTGACTGCAGCGCTACAGCACAGTCTTTACAACATAGGGAAAGGGAAAGGGAAAGGGAAGTGGTGTGTGGCCAAGTATGGTGACCCATACTCAGAATTTGTGCTCTGCATTTAACCCATCCAAGTGTACACACAGTAGTGAACATACACCCGGAGCAGTGGGCAGCCATTGCTGCGGCGCCCGGGGAGCAGTTGGGGGTTCGGTGCCTTGCTCAAGGGTCTCACCTCAGTCGTGGTATTGAGGGTGGAGAGAATGTTGGTTATTCACTCCCCCACCTACAATCCCTGCCGGACCCGAGACTCAAACCCACGACCTTCAGGTTACAAGTCCAACTCTCTATCCATTAGGCCACGAATGCCCCGAGGCCTGGACTCATCTGCTGTTGCAATGCTGTGAAACTATAGCATCAATCTTGACAGATCCGATGGGTATTACATCACACGTTAACAGATAGAAGCTCTACAGTCTGATTGGATGAGTTGTTGTAAATGTACACCTGTGACTGCACATTAGCTGCGTTCTACATTATGTAGTTGCTTGGCAAGCACAAGTGGCCTACAGTTAGTCTAATGAATTACAGTATTCAGTGGAAGAATTGTTTCTTAGTGGTGCTACATCCTGGTGCCCAGTTTTACATCAGCATGCATCAATTATATTTCCTTCAGAAAGGACTGAAAAAAATGTTGGTGTTGGATTTACTTTAAAATAATTTTCACTCAGAAATTGCAAGTAAATCTTACAAATAATTACAAAGAAACAGCAGGTGACACTGAATAAAAGGTGAAATTTTGAAGTAGAAAGACTTCAATAGTATTTTCTTGTAAAACGTACTCCAATTATTTAAAAAAAAAAAAAAACGTTTACAGTGAGGTTCTGATTATTATTACTAACAGATGTTATATTACTAATAAATTTTGTACAATTTTTGTCATTGATCCAATAACTAATGCTGAAATGCACTATTTAAAGGAATAGCTCACCAAAAAAATTAAATGAAAGTCAGTGGGGTATAGTGTTGATTTGGACCCCATTGAGTTTCATTGTATGGATAAAAACAGTTATATTTGATATATCAAGCTTTTATGGCTCATCTAGTATGATATAGCGGAATATGGAGCTCATACTCAAAAGATTGAGGTATCTTATTTGATACAAACATTTAAAGATGATTTTCCTAAAAATGAACCGTGGATCAAATAAGTTGCTTCAGTTTGGTAAGTAACCATTTTAAAGTATTACTTACAATATACAAGTTTTTCAAGTGAACAACGACCTGAAGGTGGACATTTTAAGGATTATACTAAAAGGACTTTTACTTGTTAAAAAGTATAAACTTTAAATCAGATGAGAAAGCATTCAGAAGATTGTGTACAACAGGTTATTCAGAGAAGTTTTGATCATGAGATAATTTAGAGGCTTTAGAAATTTGCATATCAAATATGATACTCACAAGACCCCTAAACTGTGGTAAAATCACTATAATGCACAACAAAGCATTATTGATTGCCTTAATTTATCAAGTATAAGTAAGGGGACTGTATCATATTGAAAAGCAGTAAACCTGTAGGCCCTGGTTAGTCTCTCGTCTCCTGATCTGAGAGGCTTCGGTTGGAGTGTCAGAGCCGGTTAGTGAAATCCTGTGGATCAGATCAATATCGCGCTGGTTAAGAGAAGGGAGAGGCTCTTAGTGGCTGTCATTTTCAGGCCTGTGGGTTGTGTGTTTGTCAGTGTCAAATCAGCAGCTCCGCTATATCTGCCCCTACAGGGCCCAACACAATCACAGCACACAGATCTTAAAAACTACTTTGGAGAATGATACTTTTAAAAGAAATCCGTTACAATTACATTTTATGGAATGTTAGGCATAAACATACTTTTCTCACCATAATGACTTAGACTCCAGGGTGGAAGCACTAAAAATGGCCTGTAGGAATTTTTCAAGAGTTTTATTTGTCACATACACAATTATACAGGGTATAACCAGCAGTGAAATGTAGGTGAAGAGTTTTTATGCCTTAAATGCTATATTTTTATGCCTTAAATGCTATTTATTCCTGTGAACAAGGATTTACACCCCTAACACTACTAGCATGTAATAACAAAGGCTATATAATGAAACATGCATTTAAACATATTTATTGCAATGCTTTACAAATGTATTTCAAAAGTTATTACCATCATGCAAAACAATTTATCACTCACCCAAGTCACATTTTCAACAAAATTGTCTTTGCCAAAAGTTAAAAAATTGCCAAAAACCTCAAATGAGTTAAAAAAAAAAACACGTCACACTCTGTGCGTCACTAATAAGTATGATAGACATATTCTTGGTTTTGTACACTTAAATACTGCACAAATAAAAATATGATAAATATAAATGTATGTATATATACAAAAATCGCAGAAAGTTTATTCCTATGCGCACAACTGCTGCATTTATTTGATCAAAAACACAGTAAAACATTGAAATATTACGTTTTCTATTTCAATGTATTTTTAAAAGTGTATTTACTGACAGTTTTGATCAATTTAATGTGTCAATGCTTTAAAAAAAAACTAACCGTGGTGTATATATTCAGTGTGTAACTTAAATAAATAAATATTACTCACGATAGTTAAAAACTACAAAAACGCCTGTACTTCCTGTAAGTTATAAGAGCAAACTGATGGACTGCACTTTCATTTTCAAGAGATATCTTGTATCTAACAAAGATAAAGTTTAACAACATCTAATAATAGTTCATTTTATGTGTTACTCTATAAAAAATAAGCAATGTCTTCTATGTATGATGGCAACATTCAAGATTATTGCCCTGCATGTGGTCCGTCGCCAGACCGCTCTCAACCGTTTTGTGTTTACAAGCTCTTTTGATGATTAGCGCCTCTGTTTACAGTGCTCGCGTTTTATGTGTGCTGTCTCGTAAAACAACACGAGTGGCTGAAGCTCTGGCTCGTTTATTAACACGTCCTCAATGACAACAGTCGCCCATGTCACATTCGCTTCGGCTGAAACAACTCCCATTTCTGCTTTTAATTAGCGTATAGCATGCTATACGGGCCCTGCTAATGTTTAGAGCATGGGTGAACATGGCCGTGCTTAAGAAAGCATTTACCAGGGCTCATCATCGTTATTGCGCATTGATAATTAATGTATAATGAATTTAAAAATCACCCCCTTGGTTATGAATACTGGTGCGCGGGGGGCGGGGGCGGGTGCAAACACAGTTTGATCAATGTCTTATTTTATGTAAACATATAAAATTTTGCTCGACTGCTAACAAAGGTAATATGAAAGGAATATTGAGAGGCCACAGTGACAGCGTTTGCCGAGGGCACAACAAGATTTCTCAGCTTACAGCTGGAGAGGTCATAAAATCCACCATGCGAGAGGAAAAACGTGATTTTGACTAGTCTTCCTGTTGGATTGTCATCCAGAAAATGGGTGCCAGTTGCTTCCTTCATAAAAATGTGTAATGAATAGCTGATGCCCATTTCTGTAAAATAAAAATATAAATAAATAAATAAACAAATAATATTCTTTTTTTTTTTTTTGATTGTGAATCCCACCCTTCTGTATTGGCCAATTTTACTGTATGTTTACATATAGCTTTGATAATTACATGACAGACTATTAAAATTAAATATGAATTAATACATTAATAAATTAAACTCTAATCAAAATTAATATTAATAATATTATTTCTATATAAATTATAAATAATAGTATTTAAAGTATTTAAATAGTACTTAAAACATATATATATATATATATATATATATATATATATATATATGTATCATATATATATATATATATGTTTTAAGTACTATTTAAATACTTTAAATACTATTATTTATAATTTGAAAATTTATTAAAAATATATATTTTTTTTTTTATAATTTTAATAACTTTTTCACACCATTAAAAAATGGTGTGAAAAAGTGTTGGTCCCCTTCCTGATTTCATTTTTTTTTTTTTGCATGTTTGTCACATTTTAATGTTTCGGATCATCAAACTAATTTAAATATTAATCAAGGATAACACAAGTAAACACAACATGCAGTTTTTAAATGAAGGGTTTTTTTTATGAAGAGAAAACTAAATCCAAACCCACATGGCCCTGTGTGAAAGCGTATTTGCCCAACCCCCCATCTCAGTTTTGCCAGAAAACATCTTGATGATCCCCAAGACTTTTGGGAAAATACTCTGTGGACTGACGAGACAAAGTTGAACTTTTTGGAAGGTGTGTGTCCCATTACATCTGGCGTAAAAGTAACACAGCATTTCAGAAAAAGAACATCATACCAACAGTAAAATATGGTGGTGGAAGTGTGATGGTCTGGGGCTGTTTTGCTGCTTCAGGACCTGGAAGGCTTGCTGTGATAAATGGAAACATGAATTCAGCTGTCTACCAAAAAATCCTGAAGGACAATTTCTGGCCATCTGTTCGTGACCTCAAGCTGAAGCGAACTTGGGTTCTGCAGCAGGACAATGATCCAAAACACACCAGCAAATCCACTCCAAAATGAAGACTTTGGAGTGGCCTAGTCAAAGTCCTGACCTGAATCCTATTGAGATGCTGTGGCATGACCTTAAAAAGGCGGTTCATGCTCGAAAACCCTCCAATGTGGCTGAATTAAAACAATTCTGCCAAGATGAGTGGGCCAAAATTCCTCCACAGCGCTGTAACAGACTCATTGCAAGTTATCGCAAATGCTTGATTGCAGTTGTTGCTGCTAAGGGTGGTCCAACCAGTTATTAGGTTTAGGGGCAAGCACTTTTTAGGGCCATGTGGGTTTGGATTTTGTTTCCCTTCATAATAAAAAAATTCATTCAAAAACTGCATGTTGTGTTTACTTGTGTTATCTTTGATTAATATTTAAATTTGTTTGATGATCTGAAACATTAAAGTGTGACAAACATGCAAAAAAATAAAAAATCAGGAAGGGGGCCAACAATTTTTCACACCACTGTGTATATATATATATATATATGCACATACAGTATCTCATAGACGTGAGTACACCCCTCACATTACAAGTAGTGAGTGTACAGCTTGTATAACAGTGTTAATTTGCTGTCCCCTCAAAATAACTCAACACACAGCCATTAATGTCTGGCCACAAAAGTGAGTACACCCCTAAGTGAAAATGTCCAAATTGGGCCCAATTAGCCATTTTCTCTCCCTGGTGTCATGTGACTCATTAGTGTTACAAGGTCTCAGGTGTGAATGGGGAGCAGGTGTGTTAAATGTGGCTCTAAATTGCTCTCACTCTCTCATACTGGTCACTGGAAGTTCAACATGGCACCTCATGGCAAAGAACTCTCTGAGGATCTGAAAAAAAGAATTGTTGCTCTACATAAAGATGGCGTAGGCTATAAGAAGATTGCCAAGACCCTGAAATTGAGCTGCAGCACGGTGGCCAAGACCATACAGTGGTTTAACAGGACAGGTTCCACTCAGAACAGGCCTCACCATGGCCTGTCAGTGCTCAGACCATACGCCGCACACTGCATCAAATTGGTCTGCATGGCTGCCGTCCCAGAAGGAAGCCTCTTCTAAAGATGATGCACAAGAAATCCCGCAAACAGTTTGCTGAAGACAAGCAGACTAAGGACATGGATTACTGGAACCATGTTCTGTGGTCTGATGAGACCAAGATAAACTTATTTGGTTCAGATGGTGTCAAGCGTGTGTGGCGGCAACCAGGTGAGGAGTACAAAGGCAAGTGTGTCTTGCCTACAGTCAAGCATGGTGCTGGGAGTGTCATGGTCTGGGGCTGCATGAGTGCTGCCGGCACTGGGGAGCTACAATTCATTGAGGGAACCATGAATGCCAACATGTACTGTGACATACTGAAGCAGAGACTGGGCCGCAAGGCAGTATTCCAACATGATAACGACCCCAAACACACCTCCAAGACAGCCACTGCCTTGCTAAAGAAGCTGAGGGTAAAGGTGATGGACTGGCCAAGCATGTCTCCAGACCTAAACCCTATTGAGCATCTGTGGGGCATCCTCAAACGGAAGGTGGAGGAGCACAAGGTCTCTAACATCCACCAGCTCTGTGATGTCGTCATGGAGGAGTGGAAGAGGACTCCAGTGGCAACCTGTGAAGCTCTGGTGAACTCCATGCCCAAGAGGGTTAAGGCAGTGCTGGAAAATAATGGTGGCCACACAAAATATTGACACTTTGGGCCCAATTTGGACATTTTCACTTAGGGGTGTACTCACTTTTGTGGCCAGCGGTTTAGACATTAATGGCTGTGTGTTGAGTTATTTTGAGGGTACAATTAAATTCATATTTAATATGAATTAATAAATTAAATTAAAATATCTGTTAATAATAATAATAATAATAATAATATATTATTATAAATAATATCATATTATTTAGATATTCAAATATCTAAATAAATAAAGCATATATATATATATATATATATATATAGAGAGAGAGAGAGAGAGAGAGAGAGAGATTAATTAAATATGAATTAATACATTAAACTCAAAATGTTCATATTTAATTCTTTATCATTTTTGTATGTCTATATATTTCATAATTTACAATTGTTAATACTTTAACACATTATTTGTCTAATAAAATGTATGAAATCGTACCAAAACTGACTTTTAAAAATCACCTTATCAAACTAGAAAGAGCGGATGCTTCACAGAATGACCCAGAAGACACAATTTGCTCTCAGTCTTGCTTGACGGAAGAACTCACAAAAAGACAATTGTCATCACTATTTTATCTTGAAAAAAGCTGAGCCATCAGCAATATTGAAGATCCTGAATTAATATGATATTCCTCTCACCCCCAATCATAATTTCCCCACCTATCATTTTGGTGTTCCGAGTCCATTTGCCGGTGTCTGGGAGTAGAGTCTTTCATCCCAGGGAGAGGTTTAATTCACGAAGAGATGAGAAATATTAAAACGGAGCGGGCGTCTTCTTGTCAGTCAGCCCTCTGCCTCGCCTCGCCCGAGAGCTCCGTGCCGAGGCACTGACGGGAGCCAGTCCATTTGATCTGCAGCTTTCAAAAGGAAGAGAGCAAAGAGTGGCCATCACAAATCATTTATCTCTCCACATGAGACTCACAGATTCTGTGACAGCCACCAATCATAGACGGCTTAATTCAATATCTGCTCTGTTAATCTTTTTCTTTACAATATCACTCCTGATTCCTTGGATGAGCTTTTGTCGGCATGAGCAAAAACTTTGAAAACAGCAATAGAAGTTTGTGTCAGAGAGCTGACAGATGCTGATCTATGCTTTGATATGCAGGCCCATTCTGTGTGGTGCGGTGCATTGTAAGGGCAGAGTTCAGGGTCACATGCTCTCATTGTCAGTTATTATGGTTGACAGTGATGAAATTATCACTTCTTCCCCAGAAAACTGTGAAAATAAAAGTTATAAAAAATAGCAATAGGTTTGGCTGGTCAGCTTAGGCAGTTAGCCAGATGCCAGATGCCAGATGCAAATCTACATCAGTGTGAACTGTTCATACTGCCACAATATGCTTCCAAGGAACAATCAAGTTCAAATACTCATGTTACGGCATATAGATTGTATATCATTTCCTAATCAGGCACAATGTGATAAGCTTTATCACCTTTTAGTATTTTTTTAGTATTTTTTTGCTAAAGAAAAAGAAGCACCAGGAAACCCCTTAGAATATAACTGACAGAGTTTTGCACCATTTTCAACAGAATCAACAATACTCTCTGAATTGAACTTATTATTAGATTTAAAAAAAAGGGAAAAAAAGAAAATAATAATAATAATGTAATATTATTAATATTTTTAATCATAAACGAGTATATTATTTGAAAAACAATAATAATAATACAAATATTTTTTTTAAATAACACAGATAATAATAAGTATTTTAAAATTAAAACAATACACATCACATTTGAAGTCGGACAACAAGCAGAAAAGAATTGACGTCAACTTTTAAAATCCAATTAATTTAATTAATAATCTAAATTTGAACTGAATTTGAATTGAGGTAGCAAACAGTAAAGAACAGAAGAATAAGAAGAATTGTTTAAAATTTAAATGCAAGGAAGTAAAACGAAAATAAATTTAAATGAACAAGATTTTTTTATTTTTTACATTTTATTTATAAATGTTGGCCTACAGGTTATTGGACTGATACTACATTCAGAAATGTGTATTTGGTTATTTTGTTAAATATTTCATCATATTTAATCAATTACATTCTGTGGACTAGGATGAAAGAACACCTGATTTCCCATAACATTTTACCTGTGATGAACTGAATTTTAATAAATTCCTCTTCCTAAATTCAAATCCCAACTCAAAGGAGTCAAACTCTGATTTCAATCTGAATTCTGATACCCTGATAACTGATCAGAAAAGATCACATATCATAGCGTTGAAATGATACGATTAATGTACGACGATCATAACTGAAAGCAACATTATTAGAATCTCACCAAAACACCATCACACCTGGCAGAAACCAGAGATAAAGTTAACACAAAAGAAACCTCCTCAATACACAACCCAACGTGAAACAAAACAGACATCATAATAGTTACCTTAGCGAGGGCTGCCTTGTCTCATTACTGCATTACAAACAGTGACATCTCTATCAAGCCTTCTTCCATTTCCACTTGACTGCCTGGGAGGAAGAAGGAGCTCGGCTCCAACATCAGCAATTAAAGGCTGATCACCAAATCACCTTGGTTTCCATTCAGGAGGGCTTAATTAGCTCACTGTACTGTTTTCTGCTTCCTCACAGAGAATCAACACGCTGCCCGCCTCAAGTGTGGTTTTTGACTCCGCTTAAGAGCCGCCATATTGCAGGAGTGTTAGATGTCGCTAATTGCTGGCCATGAAAAGCTAGCAAGCCTAAGAGGCTTCGTAAAAGGAATTAGAAATGCAGTGACAGACACATACACACATTATTCTACAGGAAGCAAGCCTGTATTAATTGTCTTCAGAAATTCTATATACAGATGTCTTATTTATAGAGACATAAGCACAGAGAGAAAGAGTTCTTCTGCCAGGCTATATGCTGGATGACCTGTGCTCTGCAGGAGGAGGGATTGTCTCGGGGGATCTGGTGTTGTAGTTTAGCCTGCTGAGAGACAGGCTCCAGACCTGAATCATAGTCGTGCTCTGGGTTGCAATTATGGCAGAAGAAGAGAGGAACAGAGAAAAATGGAAGTGGCTTCGAGCATAGCTGCTATTAGAGTGGCCCAGCGGACCAACGGATACATACGCACACATACAAATCTAAACACACCGATGTAAACCCTCCTCAGGACACACACACACACAAACAAACACACAACTGTTGGCCCTAGGCATGTATTGTATTGTATTCTCCTTCTCTATGATAAATGAAGCAGAGGCAATTCATAAGAAAGCAAAGAATAAACGATCACTCTCTCTTATCACCTTGCCAGCCACAATAAAGCTTCCTAGCCCAACTATCTTTCAAACGGATGAAAGTAGAATTAGTTTTGTTTTCACTACGCTCATCACGGGTTGTTGTTTCGGGTCTGCTAGCTGACAGAAAGTTGTGCAACAGGGAGCGTTCCTTGACAAGAATGTTACTTCAAAAGTGCCGTTTACATCATTGGACTACTTCAAAATAACATCACTTAAATGATTACATTTTATTATACTACGGGGCCGTTGAATGCTTGAATCTGATTGGCTGACGAACGTTCTGAGGTGTGCAATTATTTTCAGGGAAACGCACGGCGAACGTAGTTCCAGGCAGCTTTCTTGACCGCATTACAGTTCCATATCACTTCGCATCGTTGTCAGCGCTGCCCTGACGATTTTATCAGTTAGCCTAGTGTAGCAACTTAAAGGCTACACATGACATTTCTCACTAGCGAGGTAATAACAGCGCTGCATCTTAAAGCAGACTTACAGTTTAAAGACGGTGCTTCAGAACACTGTTGAGGGACACACAGAGGTAGCCTAATTCATACAAGCTCTCTCTCTCTCTCTCTCTCTCTCTCTCTCTCTCTCTGTTTCTCTTTCTCTGTGTCTCTGTCTCTCTCGCTCTCTTTCTAATAACTTCATTATTAACTGCATTAGTCTGCTATCAACGGCTCAAGCCTCCATTGCCAGCTTTAAAATGATGTTTTGGAACTAGCAAAAGAGTCGTTGGATGAGATGCGGAAGAAATAATCCTACTCACAATAGCGATTTAAGTAGAAAAACCGGACGAATCCCTTGAAATATATAATCTGATCGATGTCTTGAGGTGTGGCAACCGTAGTATAAGCGGAATAATTGACTCCGGACCGTTGAATTATTAGAAAAATAATGCACACCCGAGGTGTAACGGCCACTCCGCTTCGCGTCGTGGCCGCATCACCACCTCGGGTGTGCATTATTTTTCTAATAATTCAACGGCCCGTCGTCAATTATTCCTTACTTAAAAGTAACACTTTTTGTCAGTACTAAAAATTAATAAATAAATACATAATAATAATAATTAATTGTGTGTGTGTGTGTGTGTGTGTGTGTGTATATATATATATATACACACATATAGTCAGTACTAAAAAAATTATAAATTATAAAAGATAATAATAAATTATATATTAGAAATTATTATTTAGAAATATTGACAAATCATATTATTATATATAAATTATTATTATTATAAATTATTAAAATAACACACTGTCATGAATCCGGTTCATGGTCTTCCGTACACTCACCATCAGATGTCGTCCTTTCATCATATTGACTCTTGCACCACACTACTGTTGCACTTCACCCTCGGACTACAATTCCCATCATCCATTGCACTGACGACTCATATACATCTGATTGCACTAATCACGCTCACACCTGAGAATTATCACACAATCACACACCCTACTTAAACCATGGACTTCCTCTTCCTCTCTGCCGAGTATTGTTCTACGTTTAGCACTCTCCAAGTGTTCGCTGCCTTACCGAGCCATTCTGTGTTCTCTAAGTCTAAGTTTAGTTTATTTTGTTTATAGTCTCGTTTCCTGTTTCCTGCCCTTGTATCGTGGATTAACCCTTGTCTCACCGTTTCGGACTCTGTGTATACCTCGTTTGGATTATTGCTCAGGTTATCGGACTACCCCTCTTCTCAAACCCTCTGGATATTGTTCGCCGATCGAGGACCCATGCATGCCCTAGGATTATTCTTGTGTCTTGCCCGTGCCATACCCGTTATTTTTCTATGTTTATTAATAAAAGCTTGCAAATGGATCTGCACGTCTCTCGTCTCGTCGGTGCCGTTACACACACACACACACACATATACACACACATATACATATATATAAAATCAGTACTAAAAATTAATAAATAAATTATGCCAATAATAATAATAACTAATTATTATTAAAATAAAATTATATACATATAATAGTAGGAGTATTATTGTTGTATGTAAATATTGAGCTGGGATAAGAGAAAGTATTAAATTATGCACATCATTATTTAATTATTTACACATCACTACATTAATATTTCAAGAAATATATATATTTTATTTATATTTAATATTACAATTGAAATGGAAAAACATCTTAATATTATTATTTTTATTATTACTATTATTGGTGTTGTATGTGAATATTAAGATAGGTGTTATAAGTATTAAGATTGGCACTCCATAGCTCCAAAAGTAAAAAAAAAAAAACATTATAGCACATTCTCACCAAAAGTAACGTTTTGAGTCGCTTGGCTCTTCATCAGACAATCATTCTAACAATCACTTTGAAATGTGAAGCAGCATTGTGTAGATTACGCAAGAGTCTTAAAAAGAGATAAGACATAAATAATGCGTAAACAATTCTGGAAATAATTTAAGATCAGTCTGGCAATGCTTAAAAACGTGAAAATGCTGTAGCTGCTAGGGTCCCGGCTGCCCAATATTCAACACGTTTACAGGTCATTATGTTGCATTTTAAGATGCTGATATAACAAAATTCCCCCAACATTCTTTCGGTGTCTGTCATTAGATTGTCGCCAGCGTCAATCTAAACTAGTTTACCAGTGTTTCTGCCCTCCGGCCCACAGACTATCATTTGAATCCACGTGTTTCCATTAACTATCAGTTTGTGGGAGCACACTTGTGTCTTCATTAAGGTTCAGTAGTTACTAGGCTCATTGTTAAAGTTAACAGGCTCCCCTGACGCGACTGCCTTATAAACAGGTGCTCCCGCAGGCCTGCTTAAAATCCGAGAATGATAATGGCTTTGAGAGCTGGGAGACATAATTGAAGCAAGTTTATCCCATAAGAATTAAGGGAACCATATCCAAAATAACTCAGTTCCTGAAGGACACGCAAACACAGTGGGGAGAAGAAAAATATCCAGTGCGACACTATCGTGATTAACTGAAGCAAAATGGCAAAACTGCTGCCTGAATTTTACTAGCAGCTGAGTGTTCGCTGACCAAGCCTAATAAAATCAATACCACAAAAACGACGTCGTTCATTCGCAGATAAAAGTAGCATTTAAAAAAAACTTTGTCAAATGGTTTCGTGTGTGTATATAAAACAACTTGTTTATTATTTATGCAACTTTATTAAATTATTTATTTATTTATTATATATAATATCGTATAAATACAGGGAAGTAATTATAAACAGTACACACGCATATATTATGTAAACAAAATTTTTTATTTTGGATGCGCTTAATCGTTATTAATCGTTTGACAGAACTTTATATATAATATAATATATATATTATATATACTTATGCTATATATATATATATATATATATATATATATATATATATATAGTATAAGGCTCATTGAAAATCCAATATATATAAATCCTTTATATATATATAAAGTGCTGTCAAACGAATTTTAGCAATTTGTGCTGTCGCAATTTAGCGCATCCTAAATAAAAGTTTTTGTTTACATAATATATGCGTGTGACTGTTTATATTTATTATGTATATATAAATGCCCACATGTTATATATTTTTATATCTTAAAATATATAAACGTATTACTTATTATACATTTATATTTCTTCCGTGTATTTATACAATATTATATATAACAAATAATGTAATAAAGTTGCATAAATAATAATAAACAAGTTGTTTTATATACACACACATATGCAATCTTATTTTATCTAAGAATTTAATATAGTAAAAAAGAAAAAAACGATTACTTTCAGAATGCAAGGTTTAGTTTAGACTTTGTTTATAGCGTTTGTAATTAACTTCATATAAAAAAACAAGAGATGTCTATGGAATGACCTCATTTAAATAGCTATGTGAAAGTGTGTGTGAGAACAAGGACACACATTACGAGTATTGCGATGAGCATTGACACTGTTTCACGTAAGTGTTTCACTCCGTAAATAACATAATTGTAATTTTTATAAACAAAAGAATGTAAAACAAGTCGCTGCATGTCAGTTGCATATCAGGGTGAAGGCACTAAAAATATTAATTGCTTTAGCTAAGTTCCCAAGCCATGACTGCTCTTTAAGCACGCAGTGAAGATTAGCTACTGTCTTTTCAACTGATGACAGAAAAAGAAACAAAAATTACATTCGAAACCCTTTTGAATTTGCTTTCCCCTTTTCTTTGTTTGGATGGAATTGCAGCTGCTAATTAGAGTTGAAAAAGTGTGTTTCTGAGTTTGAAAAATCAGTGAAGTGAGGAGAGGAAGACACAAGGAGGCCATTTGCATTTCTCTCTGCCTCACCAGCGTGTCACAACAAGGTCAGCAGTGGGCTCTGTCACTAAGCCGGTGATTAAAACATTCTAAACAAACCATTTTCTCTCTTTTTTTTGACCAAACTTTTCTAAAAAGGCATAAAATGACTCCTTGAATATTCCTTTCCCAGAACTTAACTAAAATGTCCATTCGCCCCTAAGTAAATGGTTATAAATGAGTCGACTTTAGCGACTAGTTTGAAATTACACAGTATGGGTACACAGTTCATAAACATTCAATGAAGAAAAGCGTGTTAATTATCCATGCAAAATTCATGCATATTTAAACATAAGTACCATAAGCCTGCACAAAATATCAAAGGAATGAAAGAAAATGAGGAGGAATACGACGGGGGAGAGAGAAAGAAAAAGGAGGAGACACAGTAATAAATAAAAAAGTCACTTTAGCAGAAAGTGCAGGCAAAAACTTCACCGCAAGTGTCAATACCACACTAGTTCTCAATCCCTTTAGACTGACAAGAGCATTTTGGGTCACTGGAAACCCCTTGTTTGCACAATCACAACAATATTATTCTGGCTCAGCTGATTTAATTGCTGATTGGTCCGCTTAAATGAGATTAAAATGAATGCAAGCAGATTAATGAGAATGCTGGTCACATGATCTGGCTGTCTGGTGCCCATGTAAAATTTCCCCACATATACGTGGCCAAACCAGCTGGGGCCCCACACAGCCTTTGGGCTAACAAAATGTTAATTGGGCTTCAAATATGCTATTTTATTTGCCGCGATCTGTATATATCATTTACCATCAGCGGAGAAACAAAAGCCTCTTTGACCCAGGCATTTAGGAAGTCTGATTGGACGAGACTGTTGCTGTTTTCGCAGTTTCCTTTGATATAATTTTTATTCATTCATTCGCTAGCCACTTGACACATCAATTAGAGACAATAATCGCATAATAATCTTAATGATTGTTTTAAAATTAAAATGCCGCCCGCCTTGGTATGAAAAACGGCACAGGGAGTGGCGTGGCCATTGAAGTGTGTTCAAAAACACAAATTTACATTTAAACGTGAGCTCAGAGACTCAGTGAAGCAGAATTGCAACATTTGTACTGTATAAAGCAATTAAATACATTTGGGTGCTGAATTGTGTTGAGACTTCAAAACTTTTACTTACTGCATCAAAAAACAGTGATGCAATTTTGCAAGGTTTTCCAAATTATACCCAATTTTGCCTAAAGAAAACTTTTTTTTTTACTAAATGGCTTCCTAAAGTCACGTTTAAAAAGAATATATAAAAAACTGTATTATACTCTATATTATATACTATATGTATACAAAGCAATTAAATAATATCCAATGTTTGCTAAATATGGATATTCTAAAACATATTTGGTGAGAAAAACTTCTTTTGTATTTGATATCTAATATTTTGTTTATTTCTATGTGTCTAGTAATGTGAAAATGCTTAAAAAATACATACATTTAACAAAGAAAAAAAAACTTTTTCTATTGTTGTTGCACAATGGATCTTGTTCAACAAATGGTATCCATATATATATATATATATATATATATATATATATATATATATATATTTTTTTTTTTTTTATACAGTATATCTAATTTTACATTAAAACTATTAAATTACTATATTACGTTATATTGAAAATATGCTTTGATAATATTTATTACTGTATTTAAAAGATCAAATTGTGGAATTTCTTAACTTTTCAGAACTATAATTACTGGTTGAAATACATATATATATTTTTTTTATACATTTGGGTGCTGAATTGTGTTGAGACTTGAACTTTAACTTACTTTTCAAAAATAGTGATGCAATTTTGCAAGGTTTTCCAAATTATACCCAATTTTGCTTAATGAATTGTATTTTTTTCTAAATGGCTTGCTAAGGTCATGTTTAAAAAAATATATACATCATGAATATCAATGGTTAGGTCTCTGAGGGTTAAAAATCCAGCCGCAGTGGCTTCTTTTCCAATAAAAATGATCCGATCCATTCGTTTAACACTAAAATACTAACATTCGGCATTTGAATGGGTCGAACAGGTTTTAAGGCTGGAGGCAGGAGACTCTAAAGATGCAGCGCAGATAAATGTGTCTGATATTAGTAATCCAGCGTTTCAAAGAGGGATTGATCTGTCTGTGCTCAAGGACCTGCCGGACCTCGCTCTAAACTTAAGCTCAATTGTACTGGAGCAAAAATATTGTGTGACGTCCATCAAGCTGACAGTAATGCACCGAAATGGCCCATAAACAGCTCCAACTTTCCATCTCCCTACGACAACCTATGGGGATTATTGCTGTACATTAAGACTTAAAAATGCGTGGCGAATTCCATTAATCCATCTCATTGCATAAAATTTCCATTTGATTTCCAATGTGGAATTTTAGATGAACAGGAGAGAGCCGAGAAACCCTCATTACTTCATATTCAATCAATCAGTCAGCTGCAAAAGCATCACAGCAAGCGTCTGGGCACACAGTGAGGGGCTTCAGTCTGATTATGGAAATGGACGTCGGATCATTAGAACAATGGCTGCGTGCGTGTTTGTCCGTGGTCATTCCTGAGGATGTCATCGCTTCATTATTATTGACATGCTGCATTACTTAGCAACTACGAGTGTCCCTCTGACAGGCGTAATGCTCATAAACTACGCCTGAGTGGACCACCCTAAGATCAGAAAAATGTTAGCGGGTGTAAACATTGACATCGGCTGGCTTTTTAATTCTGAGTACACATGGGTGGGGGTGTGTGTGTGTGTGTGTGTATGCGCTCCATTGTGCAGCTAGATGAATCCCGGACCACCATATCATGCTAGATGATGCCCATTTAAATCTATTTTCCAGCTAGCCATTCGGAAATTGAATTTGAAAGTTGTAAATGTGGCAATTTGCTAAATATCCCGAAATGATCTATCAACAAAGAATGGAGACGCTATAAAGTGCTAGGTGGTGATAATGGATAGCAGAGGGCAGGACGGCGGCCGCGTGGGCTACGATGTACCTTGCCGCGTCTCCTCTTGATTTTTGTCATCAAGCCATTTCTTTATCAGCGTTTTCAAATGCGATTGTCACACTAGAGGGATCCCAGGAAGAGGAAGTGCCACACCGGTCAAAGTTTTTCAATTTCACTGCCAATTTCCTGCGTAATTACTGCTGCTTTTGATGGTCTTTTAACGGCGTGGACCTGATTCTGCCTCTCAGCGGTGGGCTATGGGATGATCACACATACACACACATTGTCATCAACTCCTGCCGTGGCCCCCCAGGTGGGGGTCAATGAGCTAGTGCTAATGTTGCACTGCAGAGAGGTAGCAGGCAAGATGGCCGATGGGATACACTAACTGAGATGGGCCGACACTGATTGTCCTGTGCTTCAAAAGCTCTAAAACTGCGTTTCCACACCTTTTTTGGCTTATGTACCACCACGGGCCCATCAGTAAGACTCAAGTACCCCTTACATCGATACTACTTTAGTTAGGAATGAAAATCAGATTACCAGATTATGAAGAAGAACCAACCTCTTTCCAAAAGCTGTCCGTCCATCCATCATCTTTCATGTCTGTCTATCTATCCTTCAATATGTCTGTCTATCTATTAGGGCTAAAAAAAAAAAAATTCCGATTTTTACACCGTGCTATAGTATTACTACAAATCTGCGTAAGCATTTGACATCACGCATAAGGCTCCTTGATTTCCACAATGAATGAATGGCGACGCACTGTTTTGCTCACTACACACATTCTAAAGCGCGGATGACACTCACAGTGTTGTCAGTCTATGCCGTCTCACTATATAACGATAAAACACCAATATCATTTCCAGCTGCTCTGAGAGTCACTTCATTATCATTTTACCGTTTAATTTGAGAAAACTCCGTCATATCAGTGATCTATGATATCACATACACAGCAGCTGCAAGTTCTTCACAGCAACCCGTAAAAATAAAAGTTTGGTTTAACGTGAAGAAACTGTGTCAGAAATATAACTATTTAGCAGTCTTAAGACTCAATGTAACAACACTGCTACTACTACTACTACTACTTTTTAATTTTAACAGTAAACATCTGTTGTGCAGCACTTTGTTTGCCAAAAAATAAAAGGGTTTAATTTTCATTTGATTAGGATGAATTAAATGTTTTATGCTTTCATCTGATTACCAGAAAAAACAAACAAACAAAAAAAAATTTATAGGTGCCATATTATTGTTTAAAAAAGGACCCTAAAAAAAGGTTTAAAATACAGACCTGTGGCTCTTCATTTCTTTTTATTAATTCACCATTTCTAAACTGTCTACTGTTCATTTTTTAGTAATATCAATAGCATTTGTATTAAAACTATATTCACTGAATGTAATCAAAAAAATCAAGAATCAAATTGACAATCGAATCATGAATCGAATCGAACCGAGAGCTTGCGAATCGAAATCGTATCGAGACATCTGAATCGATACCCAGCCAGTGTTGCCAACTGCTTTCAATTGAAAGTAGCTAAAACTGGTAGCTAAATGTCATTAGATAGCATCATAATGGCAAATTCACTGATCTATTTAAACATGAATATAGATCGGTGAGCAAGATTAGAATTTAAATAAGGTTTGTCCAAGAACTTGCTATATTTAGGGGAAGTCGTGGCCTAATGGTTAGAGAGTCGGACTTGTGATCCAAAGGTTGCAGGTTCGAGTCTCCGGCCGGCAGGAATTGTAGGTGGGGGGAGTGAATGTCCAGCGCTCTCTCCACCCTCAAGAACCCCCAACTGCTCCCCGGGCGCTGCAGCATAAAATGGCTGCCCACTGCTCCGGGTGTATGTTCACGGCTGTGTGTGTGTGTTCACTGCTGTGTGTGTGCACGTTGGATGGGTTAAATGCAAAGCACGAATTCCGAGTATGGGTCACCATACTTGGCTGAATGTCACTTCACTTCACATATTTGTCCCTAAACTTTTGAAAAAAAGTCCCAAAAGGGGTGGGGAAATCGCTAAATCTAGCTACAAAATTGCTAATTTGGCACCACTACTATCTATCCATCCATCCATCCTTCAATTTGTATCCATCAATCCAGTGTTAATTTCATCGACGAAGACAACAACGAAAAATATTAATCAACAAACCTTTTTTCTGTGACTAAGATGAGGGACGTTAACGAGCTAAAACTAATATTTGATGATAAAAACTGTGACGAAATTTATGCCGCATCTTCGTTAACAAGAGGACACGGGACTAAAATGTTATTCGAGGACTACCGGACATTCAAAATACATCCTATAGGCTAAGTTAACTGTCTTGTCTTACAAAATGTGTGTCTCTGTCATCGGATAAGGTGCATTTGCATATCTAGTCTCAGTATGGCAGCCGCAGTGGACGGATAGGCTACCAAAACGTGAACTAGCGATCTGAAACAATGGCCTCAGCACCTGAAGGGTTAGGGACCGGGTGACCAGATGCCTGTTTTTTCTGGGAGTCACAATTAGTTGTCGATTAACTTAAAGTTAGTGAAGGTGCGATAGGCGGAATCGCGCTGAAAGAAGTGCTCTCTCTCGCACACGCTCCACTTCTTCAGTTCTCATACAGTGCGCGATCAGTTCTCAGTGCTCAAATACACACAGCAGTCCACATGTCTATCGTGTAGAGTCAGAATATCTCATGTAAATACAGTCAGTTATGGTTTAAGTGAGCGTAAACAGGTGGGTGAAAACGGAATGTATGTCAGTATTACATGCATACCTTCCCTCTTAAATGGACAGCATTCCTAATTATCTGTGTCATAAATGTTAACCAACAAAATATGTTAAATAAATGTATACTTGTTAAGTAAACCTACTGTATCTGAAAAATGAGTTTAATTTGTCTCTACCGAAATCTTTTTATTTATTCCAGTTTTTCCAAATTCAATCCATGATTCAAATTTCTCATAAGCTTAAAGGTGCTTTATGTAGGATTTTGACTCTACTAAAGCATAAAAATACCATAATATGTTTGCAGATATTTAAGAAACATGCTAGGTTAACATACTTGTTTATCTGAAAAACAATGCTACAGTCAGTTATTCTCCTTTGAAAATGTGCATTCCAGCCCGGAATGTCTGTGTTTGTTATGGTTTGTGAAACCCGCCCACTGCCAGTTTACCCAATTGTATTTCAGCACCCCGGGTTGCCAGTTGGTGGAAAACACAGAGTATTTAATGTCATTCATCGTCATGTGCGCTCGTTTCCGTTAATTTGGCAACCTACGTGTGCATCAAGTCTGCGGAGGAGGGGCCGGGTGAATTTGGACTGCAATACCTAGTTCAATCCTACATACAGCACCTTTAATTGATTTGGTCTAAAGAGAGAAGAATTGATCACTATTTTTGTTTGAATACTATATCTAAAATAGCTACCAAAATAAATGTTGGTAACTGTAGTTTGACTAAAAGTAATGACTAAAAGTTAACAAAAATGCAACGACTAAAATGTGACTAAAACTATTAAGCATTTTCGTCTCAAGATAAAGACTAAGACTAAATCAAAAATGCCTGCCAAAATTAACACTGCATCAATTCATCAATATGTGTATCTATCTATCCATCCATTCATCTGTGTCATTCACACAAACTGATCATTTCAACAACATTGTTTCTTTAAAAAATTAAACATTAAAAAAACAGAGCAATAACTACAAATAATCATGAGATTAATAACAACTGATTATGATTCTATTGACAGCCCTTTCAAATATTTTACTACTGATGCCCAGGAGTCCCAAATATAGAGAGACCCTCACTGTAAAAATATAATAATATTTAATAAGGTAATGTGCCCTCATGTATAAAGCCCCGTTTAAGAGGTGTGGGGGGGGGGGCACATTAAGCTTTATATTATAAAGATAATTCTGGTTTTATATTGTTATTATATTGTCATTTATAATGTCATACTAAAGCAATTATTATTAAAGATAATCTGAAAAAACATTCCACTTTTTTTAATTTACAGTACACCATATCTTTTTTATTCCTACTAAAAAATTTATGTCAGACGTATACATTCTGTATTCCTTCTGCACAGCAGTTTGCAAACCCATGAAAAGATCAAGGGAAACATAAACGTACTGGACAAATTGTTAGGATCCAATTGTTTCGCTAAACGCACAAAAGCTAACGATCCAACCTTAACTCTGCAAGACTACACCAAGGGTATTCTGTGGACACATCTATGCTGATGCTGAAATTCATCTCAGATGTTCCTGAAGTAGTTAAACTTTATATGGCAGTCCTAAATCATTGTATTAGCCCAAATCCTACTTCGCACACAAAACACATGATTCTCGTTTAAGAGGAGGAGGGGGGGTGATTTACCTGCACCCAGCTGCTGTTCGCAGGAGATGACATGTGGACAGAGGTCAAACAGGAAGTTGCTTTCCCCGGGGACAGGCAGGAAACAGATGAGAGGTCACAGATCATTAAAACATATCTATCAAGCCTTTCGTGGTTACTAATTCTCCCAGTCAAATGTTGCCATGTAAATATGTCAAATGGGAATGAAATTACCACCGCGCTTTATTGACTGTGATAAAATCTGAAAAGCGCCACTGAACATAATTACATACTTGTCAGAGCCATAAAAATTAGCTTTATTATCAATGGAATGGTTTTGTACAACTTCATTCCTGTTCGATGCCTTCCAGATGGGGCTGCTTTACGCACTTGAACAGTTTTTATGCAGATCTCAACTTTTTTTTTTTTTTTTTTTTTTTTTACTCCCTCTCTCTCACTATCTCATGCATCTGCATCTGGAGGGAGAGAGAGGTTGAGGCTAAATGCTACATTAGCTCAGTCAAAAGGGGTTTTACATGCTGAAACCCTATTACGGATTTTTGTAAATGACCTTCCATGCAGTGTGTAACACAGCTCAAAGTGAATGAAAACACCCTGCAAAGTTTTAACTCTGAAAGTTCACTGTGTATGAAGTTATTGTCTCTCAAAAGAAAGAGTCTCCAAATTATTGAAACAAGTTGTTTTTAAAACGAATCCCAAGCGTTTCATGTTGACATCAACCTGCCCACTTGTTGGTCTTTTCGCATTGGTCTGAATGAAAAAGCAAATTCATTCTTTGCCACTAGGTGCTGCTTTTGGATCAGTAAAACAGTGATTTCCCCAGTAACGCTCTACACAAAGCAGCTCTGCTCACAAACGCTGCTTTATCAGGCATTACAGGCAAGATGAAATGAAAATGAGATCAATCGGACCAATCACTGCAGATTAGTGTCACACAAAGGAGGGGTTTGGAAAAATTCATCTTTGAGCAAATCGTATGGGAGCAAAAAAAATAGCAAAAAAAAGTTTGCTCTTCTGCTTTAAGCATTTAACTGGCCTGACACACTTCAGAGTTCTTGCAATTTTAAACAGCAAAAGAAAGAGAAGTGTAATTATTTTAGGTAATTTAAAGATTTTTTCCAGGTCTTAAGTTCAGGTTTGTCTAGTTAGTTTTAAGAGTTAACCTCTAGTGGTAGATAACTGTAACTATACCATTATGCAGGAAAAAAAACATGTTTCTCTATTGAATCCTATTCAAAAGTAGTCAGTGTATTCTGCTAAATTCAATATTTTTTATGTGACATGTCAAATACACTAAGCTCTCATGCCACACATACATCGCGGAGCAAAGAGAAAACTGACAATACGCCAACAGACAAGATAGAGCAGGTTACTTTTGGTATGAAACAACATCTCAGCTTTTTTGTCATTTTTTGAGAAATTCAAACTATAAATACTATTTTGTGGCTCTTGAATGTGTTGCGACAGATCGCTGTAGCGCCTCAGTTCAAGCGGCATGTGAACCAGTCGTCTCTTCCACTTACATAGTTATAGCACAAAATAAACATGAATGAACATCAGAAGTAATCTTGTTTCAGCCACGAAAAGACATCATTACACACCATTTTTCAAGTTCAAGTTGACCGACATTAATTTACTCTCCTGACTGGTTTGTTTGTCAGACAAAAATGGCAAATTCTATGTTATTATTGGTCAGACTGCCTGTCAATCAAACTCCCTGAGAAGGGTCAATTAAGCAAAGACAAAAATAATAATTGTCCTTTTGACACGTCTAAAATTATGTCCTTTAACTTTAGATAAAAACTCTAAAAGAGCAGCTTAAAAAAAGTATTTTTCTCCTAGCCTTTTAACAGTTAGCCTCCACTGGTAGATACTGTAACTACACCATTGCAGGCAAAAAGCATGTTTCTCTATTGTTTGCCATTCACATCAACCAAAAAAAACATTTCAAGCAACATACAAGTCAAATTAAAGTAAATAGTAATGATAGCGGTCTTCTTGAGGTTCCTTTCCCAGATAAATAATGAATAAAGCAATAAACTGTCCTTTTGATGTGTTTCAAATAATGTCCTTTAACCAAACATAACAGTGGCTTAAAGCAGTTTTATTCTATATTAAAGGTTTTGCAATCTTGTGGAGGCTGCCATTTTGGCATCACATGACCAGCCATGTCTCACAGTTGGGTCAAGTTAATAAAAACAAATTTCAGATGACGTTTCCTCGAACTCTGCACATTTCTAAAGAACGTTACCTTGTTAAGTTGTGCAGCAATCAACAACAGACAACTTTCCAACAATGACAGGAAAAGAAGTATGATATATTATTATCAGCAAAAACAGTGCTACTATAACACATACCATACAAATCACAGCCTGGTTTACGTTTCAGGGATGTGAAACACATAAAAACACATCATCAACGCTCACATGTTGAAGCACAACGTATGTCATCCCTCCAAAAGTCTCACGTTCACACACACACACCAGAGTCCCAGCGCATGTGCTGAGAGACGTCGGCATATCCCGTCCCATCTGTGTGCGCTGTTACTCCTCTGCACCAACAGTTTTACCGCCATCATTTATTCATACTTTAATTATTATTTGTTGCTGTTGTTCCTGTTCCTCAAGCCCCATTATCATATCAATTATCGTCACTGTCTCGGGCCTACTCATGTCACATCTACATCAGGCCCATAATGCACCTCTCTCAGGCTCTGAATTATTGAGGTAACAAGTCTCAGCAGAAGGAGAGGGATTCATATTTAAAACAGACACCTATGCTTAATGGCAGCGCTCAGTGAGTCCTTCAGGAGAGTGGCAGAGGAGTCACACACACACACACACACACACACTCAGAAAATAGTTTTAGGAGAACTGCGAACAGAGAGGATGACTAGCGAATATTTTAGGATAACACAAGATACTCTGCTAAAAAAATTATCTGGAATGGTCCAACATGATTTATGCTGGCATAAAAGCACCATACCCATTCAAGTATAGAATATTTTTTTTTTTCTTCAAAAGTTGAACAGAATTATATCTTATAAACTACATTTAAAATGTTTAGGGTCAATAAGACTTAAGGGTTTAAAAAAAAAAAAAAAAAACACTTTTGTGTACCAAGGCTGCGTTTATTTCATCAGTAAAAAAAGTAATATTTTGAAATATTATTTCAAATGAAAACAACAGCTTTCTATTTTAAAATATAATTTATTAATTATATTTATTAATTTATTTATAAATTTTTCCTGTAATGGAAAATCTAATTTTTTTCAGCAGCCATTACTCCCATCTTCAGTGACACATGATCATTCAGAAATCATTTTAACATGCTGATTGGGTGTTCAAGAACAGTTGTGCTGCTTAATATTTTTGTGGAAATTATAATTCTATTTTTTTCCAGGAATCTTTGAATAGTTGACAACAACATTTATTCTTTTAATATAGATTTTTTTTAACATTACAAATGTTTTTACTGTTATTTTTGATCAATTTGATGTGTGTGTGCGTGTGTGTGTGTATATATACATATATATATATATATATATATATATATACTGTATATATTAAGGGTGCAACGGTACACAAATATGATGGTTCGGTACGTACCTCGGTTTTAACCTCACAATTCGGTATGATTTCATTACAGCAGGGGGAAAACTAAACTTTTTTTTTTTTTTAAATAAACAGTTGTTTACTGAACAAGTTGCTCTTTCTTTAGAAACATTCACTTATATTATTAATTTTCTTAGTGATAAAAATCTACCTCAGCTTATGCTTAAAACTATAGGGAGCCCTTTTACATTATAAGGTTACAATTAAGCCTAACAACTTAACACAAACTTATATTTAATTACTATTTATTTTTAAATAGATGATCAACACTCAACTTTAAAAAAAAAAAATTGTATGCAAACATGTAAGGCCCCATTTACACTAGTGCGTTTTCGTTTTAAAATGGCGTTTTAGAATGAAAACAATCAACATTTACACTGCCGTTTACGCTGCATTTCAGAAACGATCTCCGTTTACACTGCACAACCGAAAACGCATGTCACATGACCATTCAACCATACAACTATAGATTTGTATAGGTAGATTCCCTATTATTTAGATGGCGGAACGCGTCTGCGTGCCTAGAGTGGTCGAACGGGGAATCTACCCATAAATAACTATGGGTACAATAACGAGCATAATGTTATTGTTTACACGGTTGTCAAGCATAAGCAGTGCGAATGTGGGCAGCCACGCCATCATTTTCAAAAGTCTCCGTTTTGGTCCGTATACACTGAAACGCAACCCCGGAGTTTTCAAACTAAAACGGGGTCTGCAGCATTTTCAAAAGTCTAAGTTTTCGACCTCGAAAACGCCGGAGTAGTGTAAACGATAGGCGTAACCGTAGAAAAAGTTATGCGTTTTAAAACGAAAACGCACTAGTGTAAACGATAGGCGTAACCGTAGAAAAAGTTATGCGTTTTAAAACGAAAATGAGTTTTAAAACGTAAACAAGGCCTAAATTGCACATAATGCAGTTTTTAAATTAACTTATAAATAATATTATTTCTAGGCTATTTTTTTAAATATATTCAACTACACACTGGCTGTCATAGCATGTTTCATAACAGATTAATTTAAACATACATTAAATAATTAAGACTAACAGGTTTAGTAAAATATAATGCATATATGGTGTAATATTTCGCGAAATGCTCTTTACTCCAAAATACTCTAGACTTCATTTTTCTAGTGAACTAATGAGCTGTGGACACTGATGACTTGCTGAGGTAAATGAAATTCTACGTGACATTGACATTTTATTTCCCCGCTGTTTTGTTGATGTCTTTCTGCGGTTGAAACACTGATTGAGCAATTACATGAGGCATGAGATGTTAAGTCGCGTTTATTTGCGTTAAAACTAGTAGTACAGAGGAAGGAATGATCACGTTCACTCGCGCTCTGCTCTGCCATTTGAATGCAATTCTGCAATTCGTCTGCAGCACGACACGAAGCGGAGCCAGACGAAAGTATAAATCCCGCTTCAGACACGGGAACCGGAGCTGATCGCGGCCGCTCTAATTCAATGCTTGTGTTGGGTTTATACCAACACGTTTCTGAACCGTCCCAGAAGCAGCTCTCCGAGGCATTAATACGGCGATCTGTCATGTCACATCAAAGACTGTCAAAAAGCCATTTATTATTTGAATTTCCTGAAACAATTTAATAAAATACTGTATTTGTTCGGTACACATGCGTACCGAACCGAAAGAATGCATGTACCATTACACCCCTAATATATATATATATATATATATATATATATATATATATATATATATATATATATATAAATAACATCATTGAATCTTGATACTTACAAAATAATATGATACCATCTTACACTTTATTTTTACACAAAAATAACTAACACATTCTTAGAATGAGATGATTGTTTGGTTACATCTGATGTAAAATCTTATCTGGTAAAGTTTGGCCAAGACCGTGCTGCTTCTTAAGCCTAGTTGTACAGTAGCATCCAAAACACAGCATATGCTAGTGACCATATATGTTGGTCTATGCTGATCTTTTCATCAGGGTATACACGAGTCTCATACACATACAGTCAGATAAATAGTCTGAAGCAACTTCTTCAGCTGCACGCAATCTGTTCTGCTTCCAGATCTTAACTGCACTATGCACTGTTTGAGTCATGGCTGATGTGATCATGTCCCAGAACAATACGCTGTTGTGTGCTGCCGTTCACTGCGATTTGTGAGGCCTGCAGCCAGTCCGCATGGCAGCTGTTTCTGTTCAGGAAAGTGGCTGTTCCAGGCTGCTTGAGTCCACCGGGGACCCTTAAATCCAGTGTGCACACCTCTTATCCATTTCCTGTTAAAGACTCCTTAGTGGATTAGTCTGCCTCTACTGCAATCACAGCACTAGCGCACTACACTGATGCCACAGATGAGGGAGGCCATTTTTAGTGCGATGTTTCAGGGCACACCATCACACGCACAACTATCTATCTAATCTTTTGACTGCGTGCTTTTGAGGATGAGCACGTGTGCGCGAATCCACTCTCCTTCACTCGTCCATTACGGTTCGGTCACATTGTCTCCACTCCCCCATTTACACAGAGGCGCTACAAGACCCCGTGTCTGAAAATCTATACGGTATTGATCTACGGCCAGTCGCCACAATTATTCCTGTGAAGGAAACACTGACAATAAATTACGTGAGTGCAGGCTTTTTAGCTGCGGTTCGATAGCGCAGCCTTCGCTGTCTGCTTCGTCGTCCAGGTGGGCTGAGAGAGACCGGCCACTTACAGACCTTCTTACAGAAACTACTCTACAACGACTATATTTACACAAAAGAAGCTTTTTCAATATTATGCCCTTTTCAAAATAAAAGCATGCACAATGTTTACTTTGTAATACATGATGCCATTCACAACGCATTTTGGTTCTGTAACGTGCCTTATTTTTTCATAAAACATGATATTACAGGTACATCTCAAAAAAATATTTTTTTATCGTGAAAAACTGCTTTTTTTGTAACTTATTTCAAAAAGTGAAACTGAAAGAATTACAGAACCTCAGACACTTTGAACTTCTGAGATGGACAACACACACAGTACATTAACATACAGACATCTGTCTCCACATCCCACTGAGAGAAAATGTGGGAAAATGCCTCTCTCACATATGTATCAGTTCCTTTTCATCCCCTTCCTTCCCTTCACTCAGCTCACTCAGAATGGTCAATAGTAGAATATAATTTTCTACATGAATGCAAGTGATATTTACAGTCATGTTTGGTATCATTTGAATTGTCTCAGCGCGACTTGTACAATGGTCTCATTCTTACAAGAAGTAAACTAAAAGGTAATACAGATCCTAAGAGTTTAGAGATGTATTGCACACTGTAGAGGGTGGGTCAGTTCCCAGTGCCTTTCATGCAAATTACCTTCTGTCCCAAAAGGTGTTAGCGCAACTTGATCAAAACAAATTCCAATTGTTAGTTCCTGTCTCCATTTAGGGTGATGTTTATCTTGGTCAGAGTACTTAAGGAAATGTTGCAAAAGGATCGGCGCGATTTTCTGTAGCCAGAAGCCCGTAGTGTGGTGTGTCTCGATACTTCACACTATGTATTTCTATAAAGTCAGGCATGCATCTTTTACTCGTAGATTTATCTTTGAGAATTTGATGTTTTGTATTGATTTGATTTGATCTCTTTGAATTGGCTATGTAATTGGCATAACACATACAGTATTTACCTGACTGATAATAAATTGTTACATTTGACCTTATTCTGTTTTACTCTGTAATTATTGACTCTAGTAGATTACGTTGTATCCTTGTTAGCAACATGAGCAACCGAATGAACGAGTAAATATAAAGTCAAGAGTTAACTAGAATAATCAAATATCAGAAGAATACTAATTAGAAAGAGACAAACAATCAATTTGCATTTCAACCTAAATACGAGGTCATAATAAAATGGAGTCAGATTAAATAATAAAATGGAGTCAGATTAGAGTTTAATTTAAATTACAGAACTTTGAGCATTGAAAAGACCAAACACGCAGGAAACCTTCAACCACCATTAGATACCTTCTTTGGGCCAAACGTGTGAACCTTACACAGCTCATGAAAGTCAAAATCCAGTATCTCAAAATATTAGAATATAACAAAGCAGAAAAGTTCAAGTTCTTTAAGGTATGTTCATTGATGCACTCAATACTTTGTCAGGGATCCTTTAGCACAAACTCCAGCATCAGTGAGGTGTGGCATGGAAGCGATCAGCCTGTGGCTCTGCTGAGGCACTATTGAGTCTTCAGCTCGTCTGTATTGTTAGATCGACTGTTTCTCATCTTTCTCTTGAAAATATATCATAGATTCCATGGGGTTCAGGTCAGGCATGTTGGCTGGCCAATCAAGCACAGTAATGTCATGGTCAGCAAACCACTTGGAAGTGGTTTTGGCACTGTGGGCAGGTGCTAAAGTCCTGCTGGAAAAGGAAATCAGCATCTCCATAAAGCTTGTCAGCAGATGGAAGCATAAAGTGCTCTAAAATCTACTGGTAGACGGCTGCATTGACTCTGGACTTGATAAAACACAATGGACCAACACCAGCAGATGTCACGGCACCCCAAAGCATTACTGATTGTGGAAACCTCACCCTGGACTTCAAGCAGCTTGGGTTCTGTGCCTCTCTAGTCTTCCTCCAGACATTGATTTCCAAATGAAATGCAAAATTTAAATTTATCTGAAAAAAGGACTTTGGAGCACTGAGCAAGAGTCCAGTTCTTTTTCTCCTTAGCCCAGGTAAGATGCTTCTGACTTTGTTTCTGTTTCAGCAGTGGCTTGGTAGCCCTCTTCCTGAAGATATCTGAGCTTGGTGACTTCTTGATGCACTGACTCCAGCTTCAATCCACTCCTTGTGAAACTCTCCCAAGTGTTCGAATCAGCTTTGCTTGACAGTATTCTCAAGGTTGCAGTCATCCCTGTTGCTTGTGCACCTTTTTTCCTACCCAATTTCTTCCTTCCAGTCAACATTGCATTTAATATGCTTTGATACAGCACTCTGTGAACAACCACTCCTTTCAGTAATGACCTTCTGTGACTTACCCTCTTTGTGGAGGGTGTCAATGATTGTCTTCTGGACCATTGCCAAGTCAGCAGTCTTCCCCATTATTGTGGTTTCAAAGAACAAGAGATACCCGGAATTTATACTGTAGAGATGGTCGTTTAATGAAACTCAAATATAAATATTCTAATATATTGAGATACAGGATTTTGACTTTATGAGCTGTAAGCTCTAATCATCAAAATTAAAACAAAAAACCTTTTGAAATGTCTTACTTTACATGTAATGAATCTAAAATATATATGAAAGTTTCACTTTTTGAAATAAGTTACAAAAAAATGAAGTTTTTCACGATCTTCAAATTTTTTGAGATGTACCTGTAAATGAGAAAAAAAAATCTGAAAAAGTAGCTTAAGATATTATTGATTAATTGTGTCTTTCTCCATTCTTAGTTTGACTTCAATGAGGTCTTGGAGGAAAAGCTATTTGTTAGTATTCCTGTCACTTGCTTATAGCCCACAGTCCTTCACTAACGACTATCCTGACATATTGAGAGATATCCTGATGTGAAAAGTAGTAGACAGGAAAATACTATTTAAAGTCTATATAAAGCTTTTAAGAGCTCTCTAAATAAAATAAAATAAAATCTGTCAAAATATTAGCAAATTTTAAACGGCCGTCAATAGAGAAATATGTTTTTTGAAAACAGGTGCAGTTACAACAACTACCATAAGGAGATATTTAACAATATGCATTACCTTTCAAAAGTGTAAAAAACATTTTAAAAAATTATAATAATTTTATTCAGAAATGACACATTTAATTGATCAAAAGAGATAGAAAAGACATTTATAATGTTACACAAGATGGTTTCCACATATACAGGTCCTTTTCAAAAAATTAGCATATTGTGATAAAGTTCATTATTTTCTGTAATGTACTGATAAACATTAGACTTTCATATATTTTAGATTCATTACAACACAACGGAAGTAGTTCAAGCCTTTTATTGTTTTAATATTGATGATTTTGGCATACAGCTCATGAAAACCCAAAATTCCTATCTCAAAAAATTAGCATATCATGAAAAGGTTCTCTAAACGAGCTATTAACCTAATCATCTGAATCAACTAATTAACTCTAAACACCTGCAAAAGATTCCTGAGGCTTTTAAAAACTCCCAGCCTGGTTCATTACTCAAAACCGCAATCATGGGTAAGACTGCCGACCTGACTGCTGTCCAGAAGGCCATCATTGACACCCTCAAGCAAGAGGGTAAGACACAGAAAGACATTTCTGAACGAATAGGCTGTTCCCAGAGTGCTGTATCAAGGCACCTCAGTGGGAAGTCTGTGGGAAGGAAAAAGTGTGGCAGAAAACGCAGCACAACGAGAAGAGGTGACCGGACCCTGAGGAAGATTGTGGAGAAGGACCGATTCCAGACCTTGGGGGACCTGGGGAAGCAGTGGACTGAGTCTGGAGTAGAAACATCCAGAGCCACCGTGTACAGGCGTGTGCAGGAAATGGGCTACAGGTGCCGCATTCCCCAGGTCAAGCCACTTTTGAACCAGAAACAGTGGCAGAAGCGCCTGACCTGGGCTACAGAGAAGCAGCACTGGACTGTTGCTCAGTGGTCCAAGTACTTTTTTCGGATGAAAGCTAATTTTGCATGTCATTCGAAAATCAAGGTGCCAGAGTCTGGAGGAAGACTGGGGAGAGGGAAATGCCAAAATGCCTGAAGTCCAGTGTCAAGTACCCACAGTCAGTGATGCTGGTGTTGGTCCACTGTGTTTTATCAAGGGCAGGGTCAATGCAGCTAGCTATCAGGAGATTTTGGAGCACTTCATGCTTCCATCTGCTGAAAAGCTTTATGGAGATGAAGATTTCATTTTTCAGCACGACCTGGCACCTGCTCACAGTGCCAAAACCACTGGTAAATGGTTTACTGACCATGGTATTACTGTGCTCAATTGGCCTGCCAACTCTCCTGACCTGAACCCCATAGAGAATCTGTGGGATATTGTGAAGAGAAAGTTGAGAGACGCAAGACCCAACACTCTGGATGAGCTTAAGGCCGCTATCGAAGCATCCTGGGCCTCCATAACACCTCAGCAGTGGCACAGGCTGATTGCCTCCATGCCACGCCGCATTGAAGCAGTCATTTCTGCAAAAGGATTCCCGACCAAGTATTGAGTGCATAACTGAACATAATTATTTGAAGGTTGACTTTTTTTTTGTATTAAAAACACTTTTCTTTTATTGGTCGGATGAAATATGCTAATTTTTTGAGATAGGAATTTTGGGTTTTCATGAGCTGTATGCCAAAATCATCAATATTAAAACAATAAAAGGCTTGAACTACTTCCGTTGTGTTGTAATGAATCTAAAATATACGAAAGTCTAATGTTTATCAGTACATTACAGAAAATAATGAACTTTATCACAATATGCTAATTTTTTGAAAAGGACCTGTATATGTATATCATGGTTTCCACAAAAATATTAAGCAGCACAACTGCAAGGGTTAAAGCAAAGAAAAATTTTGAGCCTGAACTTTTTTCCGGGGGTTGCGGGGGTGGACACATACACAGGGTTATATTTGGCACAAAAAAAACATTATTTGAAAATGATTTTCCTTTAAACTAACTAGTAACGTATCTGCCATTGTCATTAGCCCTTGTCAGGCTCAGACTACAGATTATGCGGGGCTATTTGAAACAGCAATACCAAGAAAGGTTACTCACTACAATATTGTGCAAAACATTTAGGATGCTTTTGATATCAAGTTTTGCTGGTTAGCTTTGCCATTGACAGGGTACAAGATGACCTACAAAATTTCTTAAATTGTTTTGTTCAGAAGAAATAATGGTAAATTAAATACTAGGAAATGAATATAGAATAGGAAATATACAAAGACAGTTTTCTACTACAGATTTCTGTACAAAAACATTAAAATGCTCCAAGAACTGGTAACTTAAACAGGGTTCGTACAGATACTGCAAAATGATATTCCAGGACTTTCAAGGACTTTTCAAGCACTACTTTTTTGGCTAAAATCAGATCTCACTTATCAAACAATATTATTATTGTCTTTTAAATTCTAATAAATAAACTAATAAAACAAAATGGTACAAATAAAGAGGATCACATGCAAAGTGAAGTCAAGTCAAAATGTATTTCTATATCACATTTAAGAGCAACATAGTTGCACCAAAAGGAGTGTACAACAAAATACACTATATAAAAATCATAAAAGAAAACATGCATCATATGAAAATTAAACACATAAAACAGAATCAGAGCAAATTGACATCAGAGCCTTAACTAACATTAATCAAAAGACAGATAAAATAAATAAGATTTGAGGACAGACTTAAAAGAATGCAATGACCATGGCAACTATGGCAAAGTTATTGTTTTCCTTATGCAAACTGATTTTTTTTTTCATGAATATATGATTGACCTGAAGACTGAAAGCTATATCATACACTTGGCAAATTATGAGCTATATCACTGCTTATCGACACTAGGGGTGTGACAATACACTTAGCTCATGAGATGAGACAAAATGCAGATACTTGGTTCACTAGACACAATGAACTGATCTTCCAGGTTTTTAGCATAGGTCCTTTTAGCCACTCTAATCTCCTTATTCAGTGTGTTCCTGGCCTGGTTGTACAAGACTCTGTCCCCATTTCTGTAGGCGTCCTCTTTGGCCTGACGAAGGTGTCTGAGTTTTTCTGTAAACCATGGCTTATCATTGTTGAATGTTACATAAGTCCTGGTGGGAATGCATATATCCTCGCAGTAACTAATATATGAAGTTACAGTCTCTGTGAGTTCATCCAGATTGGAGGCAGCAGCTTCAAAAACACTCCAATCAGTAAGGTCGAGACAGGCTTGTAAAACCTGCTTTGTCTTGTTGCCTATATTTGTTATAATATGCCTATATATGTTATAATATTGTTATAATATGCCTATTTATAACAAGTACCTGCAGTGGGTGGCAACGGCCTGGTGGTGTTTCATGTGATTCAACGACGTTTAAATCCATTTAATTTTAATATCTGGCCACATGCAAAGTCAGACACTTTTATTTTGAAATTGCGATGTACAATAAATCACATATTTAGAAATATGTTGACGTACTCTCCAGTGTGGTATAGGTTTATAAATGATTTACGTTACAAATCAAGTGAGTTTTCCCAGATGAAGAGTTTAGCCCCTTTCACACATACAGTCTTTACTGGTAAATTACCGTATATCATGTGTAAACGGGACCTTTTCAAAACTACCGGTAAATTTGTTTTGGCAATCATATAGTTCTTATAGAGATGACATGATTACTCTGAGCTGTTTACAAAGCTCCGCTACTTTTTAATTAGCTTTTCTATGTAAATATGCACTAGATGGACATCTTTAACTCATGAACTCGAACATGAGGAATATCTTTCTTTTCCCGCAGCCAAACGCCGCACGCCGGAGATCCGGCACGGTGCCGAAGAACTTTAAGCCCTGTAACTGTTTTCAACATTGATAATCAGAAGAAACGCTTCTTGGGCACCAATTCAGCATATTAGTAAGATTTCTGAGGGATCATGTGGCACTGAAGACTGGAGTAATGGCTGCTAAACATTCAGCTTTGCAATCACAGCAATAAATTACATTTTACATATATTAAAATAGAAAATAGTTATTTTAAATTGTAATAATATTTCACAAAATTGCTATTTTTACTCTGTGTTTGAAATATATGCAGCCTTAGTGAGTATAAGTGTATTCTTTTGAAAACATAAAAAAAATCATATTGACCGAAATCAAAAATCGACTTTGAACGGTAGTGTACAATATAAATACTATTAATCACTGAAATAGCACACGCTGTTAAAGGGATAGTTCACCCAAAAATGAAAATTTTGTCATTAAAATTCTGCACTCTTGTGAACAGTGGCTGAGACTGACTGGAAGAGAATAAATAGTTGAATAAAGTCGTTATTTTTGTTTTCTTTGCGTAAAAAGTATTCTCGTAGCTTCATAAAATTAAGGTTGAACCACTGATGTCACATGGACTATTTTAATGATGTCCTCATTGAACGTGTCAGTTGCGTTGCTGTCTATGCAGCGTCCGAGAGCTCTCAGATTTCATCCATATATCGTAATTCGTGTTCCGAAGATGAACAAAGGTCTTACGGGTTTGGAACGACATGAGGGTGAGTAATTAATGACAGAATTTTCATTTTTGGCTGAACTATCCCTTTAAAAAGGGTGCAGTAAGACCAAGAATGTGTTTTATGAATATAAATAGGTTCAATTTTGACTCACTTCAACTGTGTAAATCAACAGAATCAGGTTCAAATGTGATGGACTGCATAATCTATCAACACAGGAAAGATCAACACAGTGCCAACTACTGCTGTAATGCCGGTGAGTAGATAATCTCAAAAGAACTGTTTTCAATCAAAGTCAAGCTTAAAAAGGAGTACTCTGTAACACTGCACATCAATGACCTGATCACAAAAAACACAGGCCCAATTTAAAGGATAAAAGGGCTCTTCGAAGGCAGCCATTTTAAGACACTGGCTGTCATATTTCAGTCTTTTATTATGAGTTTCTTTCTCCTCCTGTTTTTTTTTTATTGTTTTTCTTTTACCCCCAACCCCCCTGAGGAGAGCACATGTGACTCTAATTGCTACTCTCATTAGTTCTGTTTTCACAGGAAAAAGATGGGGGACAATTAATTTTATCACTTAATTTTGTCACAGAATCGCTGCCCGGCTGTATTGACGCGCTCGCCATTTTGGGCCTCATTTTTCAAGAAAATTAATTGACAACGTGTGAAAAATTTATCAACGTATCAGTAGATTAAGCGACAAATTGAAGCAATGAGGAAATCAATTGTGGAGCTGTGGACAGGAAGCAATCCCACGGTGCTGAGTGAAGCTGCGAGCTCGCTGTGAAACTGACTGTTCTCTGCATCTCATTCATTTATTCAGCTCAAACTACCATTAATCAGAATGAGTTACAAATGACCCTCACAGTTCACAGCAGGTGCACACACACGCCATACGCACTATGTGCACGAACACAAGCATGTACACACATGTGCGCACATCATGTATAAATACACTCACACGTACCGCAAGCACTCAACCTCTTTCTGTCACACATACACACACACTGAACCTCTCTAGAGCACAAAAATATACCACACACATAATGCACATAAACAAGCCCTCAACTTATCTCTGTCACTAATGCGCATGCAGATACACTCAAATGACTAAAAACATCCTCCTTGAGGTTATAATAAACAAACCTGATCTAACTGTGCTCTGATTTATGTGTTAATACACAGTAGTTAAAAAAAAACTATGTTAAGAGTCATAAGAAACAAAAGTGGGTGCATTACACAAAATAATATGCAAAAAGCTAATTTGCCATATCAGACATTACATACTTTTTAAGGATGTCAATTTAACAGTAATATAGTGTGATTATTAAAAAAATGATAATAATAATAACAAAGGAAATAAAATAAATTATGTAATAAAGACGTCTTTATAGCATGGTGCTAGTCATTTTCACGGTAGCGCAACTGTAAAAAATATATAAATAAGAAATAAACAAGGTCATATCAACTCAAAATAATTTAACCAATTTCAACTTTATTTTTAAAGTCATACGAGATTCAAATCAGTTTTCAAGTCAGTTTAATATAATTTAAGTTGAAATGACTCGTACTGCGAATTTGATTATACTTAACATTTTAAGGCAGCAACTAATCTTAAATTTTTAGTTGAAGTAGGTGGACATTTTTTACAGTACTAGCAACAAAATTGTACTGAATTCAATTCCCAGGGAACATGATTCCCTCCATCTGCAAAATGTGTACATGTAACATCACACTGCTTTTCCAGCTCCAAAATCTGTTGCGTGATACATAAATACATGTATTTCCATTTAAGCCAACATAATTCTCAATTCATTAATCTACATAACTTTTATTAAGAATAGAATTTACACACAACCAGCCACTAATTATTTTTAGATCCTCAGACACCTCAGGTTATCTTACATTATCTATAGACAAAAACTATTTCCGTTATTTAGGGCTGCAACAAACGATTATTTTGATAATCGTTTAATCTAACGATTAATCTAATTATTCAGCTTTTTCAATTAGTTAAAATATTAAGTTATACATACGCTAATATAAATAAAGTTCACTTCAGCTTTAGAAAAGCATATTATGTAATTACAATTATTATACACTTAAATCGGTAACACTTTACAATAAGGTTCGTTAGTTAACATTAGTTCATATGAACTAAGAATGAACAATACTTCTACGGCATTTATTAATCTAATGTTAATTTCAGCATTTACTAATGCATTTATAAAAATCACAAGTTGTGTTTTTTAAAATTGGTAAATGCACTGTGACCTACCATAAACAAACAATGAACGACTGTATTTTTATTAACCAACATTAACAAAGATTAATACATAAATGTAATAAATGTATTGTTCATTACATTAATTCATGTTAATTAATACATTAATGTTAACAAATGATACCTTATTGTAAACTGTTACCAATTCATTATACAAATAGATGTATTTGGCACACAAAATGAGATGATCGACAGACAGAGACACTCTCTCACCATTTAATTAGCTACATGAAAAAGTAACTGAATGACACATTCTGCCTAACATCTCCTTTTGTAAGTTATATAGATGAGAAACAAAATAAAGGTCAGTGATAAGATGCTTTGGATAAACTATTTTATTCACAACATAATGTCTTAAAATACCTTATAGGGTTATGATAACTAGATCCAGCTTTGACCTCTCTAAACCAAACCATCACTTTAATGAAATAATTTTTTTCCCACAAATAATAATATTTTACCATTAGCTAGCTCCACACTGGAGAGCAGCTTTATAACAGAAAATCAAGTTGTAATTCTATCTGATAGCGACAGTGGCTCTGGTTTTCATGTTTAATACCGTAAAGCTGCTTGAATTAAGGCTATCTATTGCATAAAGTACTATATAAATAAACATGATGTGAAAGGACTTTACTGGAGTACTGAACTGAAGCTGCTTTCACACAACTGTCAGTTTTTGTTGTGTTTATTTCATTACTGAGAGGAAAGCGCGCAATATATATTTACATATTGATCCAAACGCCGCTCAGGTTTGGATGCATTTGCTCTAAAGCGCTGTGTCGTCTTCGCTTGAATTGCATCCCGGAGGGCTGAACTACAGTCTTGCGCTACAGCGCCACACTGGTCAAACCGCAGTATTGCGGGCTCTTACATTAGGTCATGTGAGATCAAACTACTACTCGACAACAAAAATATTTATTATTTTATATTTATTGTCGACGTTGTCGATAATGTCGACTAATCGCTGCAGCCCTAATGTTATTGAATTCTTGTTATCAAATAAATATATGCTAAATAGATAAATCTCTTCACACATTTACAGTAAATAGGATTCATTTGTAGAAAATCTATAAGGGTGCCTGATTAATATTTATCATCTGGTTCTATATTTTGACAAAAGGAGCTTCGCATGTCACTGATGACAGATTGAAGATACTGGAAGAAGAAAAAAAGAAAAGAAAAAAAAAAAATCACAGGAACTAAGAAATGGAGGAAGATACATAGTGATGGCAACTATTGCGGAGAGAGAAAAAACAGTCGTGTTAAAGCAGATGCTCCCATTACAACAGTAATGCCTCAGTCACTGCAGCTGTTGTATCCTCCACTGGAAACTGTAATAGCAGCTAATCACACGAGAGGAGAAGAGAGGAATCCTAGCTGATTCGTTTTACCCTGCAATGCTTTTATTCTCAGGCAAATTGTTGACACTTTACGCACGCTGTGATTGAGGAAATCTTCCATCTCTAAACACACACGCAGATGCCTGTACATCACACACATTAAATACACGCTTCGTAATTATTAGCGTATACAACACAAGCGCACTGTACTGGATCTGTAAAGAGATTCCACCCGCTCTTTCCACCGAACGGTCGTCCAGCTATGGCGAGTGATGGAAAACAAAACAAATGAAAGTAAAAAGCCTAATTATGGCACGTCTGCCTGATATTGCATCACTGCTCAGACAGATTTATGGAAGCATTTATTACACGGAGGCATTAGAGCTCTTTCATACACAAGTCATCTTCTCTCTGCTCAGATTTGCATTAATCAAGGACAGCAGCTCCAGAATATTGATCACTTATTTTATGCATTTTAACAGTAAGAAAATGTTTATTCCAATTTTGCTTTTCATTTCATTTGATTGTTTTCAGTTTGTGGCCTACAGATAGATGTAAACTGACTCTATTTACGTTATTAATAAATGTTCCTGGGTTTATCGTGGATGGTTTATTGTTCCATTTTTTTGGGCTCTGAGAGGGTTTTAAACTCATCCCCTTTTTTGTTTTCCATTCATAATAAAAAACTTCATTCAAGTGAAGTGAAGTGTGAAGTGACATTCAGCCAAGTATGGTGACCCATACTCGGAATTCGTGCTCTGCATTTAACCCATCCAACGTGCACACACACAGCAGTGAACACACACACACACACACACACACCGTGAACACACACCCGGAGCAGTGGGCAGCCATTTTATGCTGCAGCACCCGGGGAGCAGTTGGGGGTTCGGTGCCTTGCTCAAGGGCACCTCAGTCGTGGTATTGAGGGTGGAGAGAGCGCTGGACATTCACTCCCCCCACCTACAATTCCTGCCGGCCGGAGACTCGAACCCGCAACCTTTGGATCACGAGTCCAACTCTCTAACCATTAGGCCATGACTTCCCCACTTCAAGAACTGCATGTTGTGTTTACTTGTGTTATCTTTGATTAATATTTAAATTTGTTTGATGATCTGAAACATTCAAGTGTGTTCACACCACTGTAATTCCGAAATCGATATGAACAATATTAAAAAAGCCTCCGGAAAACTGCCAAGAACGCCCACAATGGATGTCTGTAACAACTAATGTCTGAAAAATGATTTTGCCAAGTCTATTAAACCTCCTCATATAAAACTACATAATATTTTAGAAATAAAAATGGTACACATAAATTAATGCTGGTCTTATAGAAAATGCAAATTAATTATCTGCCAGCAGGAGGCGCTTTTGTAGCAGCAGAAACAGTGGCTGGCACGGTAACGGCTGTACCCAAAGCAGCACTGCACACATGAATGCTATACTATATCAGATAAAATGAAAATGCCATCGAAACCTTCAAAGACACATTTGCCTCCTTTTGATTTTTAAATGTGCGATCATGTTTCTTGAATGAAGTCAACAAATAAATCAATGTATGGGGAACACTGGTAATGTATATTGAAATATTGGAAATGTGTTTAAGAATCATATCACCGTTAATGAAAAAAATATATTGCGATACATATTGATATTGAATTATTGTCCAGCCCTAGTCAGTAAGATATTTTTTTCATCTTATGCTCACCTAGGCTGCATTTATTTGTTCAAAAATAAAGTAAAAACAATAATACTCTGAATTGTCAATACAACTTTATTATTATTATTATTATAATTATTTGAATATATTTTAAAATCTAATTTATTCCTATGGTGGCAAAACTAAATTTTCAGCAGCCATTACTCCAGTCTTCAGTGTCACATGATCCTTCAGAAATCACTCAAATATGCTGATCTGGTGCTCAAAAAAATCCTTATTTTATCAATGCTGAAAACTATTGTGCTGCTTAAAATTTTTGTGGTAACCATGATGCATTTTGGAGGATTCCTTGATGAATAGAAAGTTCAAAATAGCACCATTTATTTCAAATAGAAATCTTCTATAGCATTACAAATGCCTTTACTGTGACTTTTATTCAATCTAATAAGACCTTGCTGAAGTATTAATTTATTTAAAAAAAAAAGAATAGTAGTGAATAGTATATACAATTAAATATTAAAGAATAAAATAAGTCTAAGTACTTTAACATTTAGACAGCACTGAGCGAAAGAAATGGGATTACAGCAGAACTAGGATTTACAGCAGCAAGGCAGCAGAAACTGAGAAAACAAATGCAGGACCACCTGAGGGTCTATTCTCACCTTTCCGAGAGGTTACAGCAGACAGTTTTGGTGTGACAGAGAGAGAAATAAAACAGGAGAATAGAAAAGTGTGGGAGAGCAGGCAGGCGGCCGGGCCGATTGCAGGGGCTCCAGGACTGTCATGTCTGTATAAACAGGCATTGATTTTTCTGTCCACTGCAGCCACTTTCACCATTTATTCTCTGGCTTTGTGGTGGGACCCAGAGGGGCCGAGAAACTCTGTTACAGTCCACGCACCCCTGAGGCGAATGTGAGAATAGATTTCACCTGTAAAAGAGGCAAAGCTCCGCTTATCTGGGCCAGGGGTCTTGTCACAGACCAACGCTAAATGAAAAGCTTCACACACAGCTCGCTGCGGAGGTGCTAACCTTCCACCGCATCCCCTAGTGCTTTGGACTTCAAGGCCCAGACATGGGACCATCAGCTGAGACAGCTCATCAACATGACCCCCTGTAGATGGTAAGGTGACAGGTAATAAAAAAAAAAAAGTCCAAGAACACAAAAATGTCCTCTAACGCTACACTTTCTTTGCATGTCATTCACTACTCACAATAAGAAGACTCGAATATCTAAAAAAGCAAAGAGATTTCTTGATCCACAAACAACCTCTACTACTTCTCACATGAAGATTAATTGAAATCCACATACAAAGAGACTTCCTCTGGGTTAACTCAAGGCATCTGAAGAGATTCTGAGAAAGAGACAGGGCCAAGACGTGACGTACACATTGAAAGTCTAAAAACAAAGCTTTAAATCCAGGGATCACCATTTCTACATGCTTACCGCTGTCCAGGGTTTCTTCAAGATTCATCCTCAAACCTTTTCCACTACATTAATAAGGCTTGATCAATATTTTGACCTCTGGGCAATTCTACCTTAAATGAAAAGCAAAGGTAAATTAGAACATCCCCAGTGTCCCAATAAATCCATAAACCTGCATCTCATACAATATAACCATCATTTACATGATGTTAAAAATACCAGTGTTTGCAAATCAGGATCCTTTTGGAGACACTAAAATCCAATTCACTATAATGGTAGACAACATCATAAACATTATTTTCTGTTCGCATGGATGTTAATTTGGTTATTACTATAATTTTTTCTTGGTGTGAATGGGCCTTAACTGAGCTTTCCAGATCTCCATATTAATTACACTAGCCTTCAAATGTCAGTAAGAGTCAGTAAGATTTTGTTTATGAAGTGGTCTATTATGCTCACAAAGCTTAATTTATTTGATCAAAAATACAGTAAATGTAACAATTTCAAATTACAATTTCAAATAACTTTTATTGTTATATATTTTTAAAATGTAATCTATTACTCGGATGACAAAGCTCTATTTTCAGCATTGTCACAGGATTAATCAGAAATCATTCTAATATACTGATTTGGTGCTTAAGTACCATTTCTTATTATTATAAGTGTTAAAACTGTTCAGCTGCTTAATATTTCTGTGGAAACCTCTGGATTCTTTGATCAATAGAAATTTCAAAGGCACATAATTTATTAGAAATATAAATCTTTTGTATTATAAATGTCTTTGTCACTTTTGATCAATTTAATGCACCCTTGCTGAATAAAAGTTTTAATAAAAAAATTTAAATCATGTCGTAATTTACTCACCCAACTTAATTCCAAAAAAAACCAACAACACCTTTTTCTGGTGTATTTTTGGGCTACAGAAGTACCAATGTCCTGTTTGTGAATGAATCAAAGTTGAATTGTTTTTAAAGGTGGGGTAAGTGATTTCCGACAGCCAATGTTGATATTTGAGATCACTAAAACAAACACACCCCTACGCCATAAGGATCTTGCCCCTATTTTGATAGCTCCGCCCCACACATACGTATGTAACCCAGGCAATGATTAGTTCTGTGAAACAAAGCAAAACCAATGTTATTCACCTATCGAGAAGGAACAAAGCAACCTCGGTACCTGATCGCAGGCCTTCCTGCTCCTTCAGTTCTCTCCAGCGCTGGAGAGCTGATGCAATATTTACACGGGTCCTACTTCTTGCCTATTCGTAACATGCGTTAGCTTGGAGGCTAGCCAAAGCCAGCAAATGTCAATCATGTCATACACTAACCCGCCGTCGCTGCAGTCCGCGCTCCCATTGACGCCATCCATTACCCACTTCGGTGGTAGTGCGGGATTTCCAGGCTCTATTCGAAACTGTCTGCTTGCTTGTGGTTATCTCTCTGCGTGCCTGTGACTTCGAGCACTTTTTTTTTTTAAGTGCAGAATCACTTCTAGTCTTGTCTTTTGCCAGACCACGTTAAGATGTTAAAGGGGTCATATAATGCCCATTTTCCACAAGTTGATATTATTCTTTAGAGTCTTAATGAAAATTCTGTAACATTCCCAGTCGTAGCCTAATGGATAGAGAGTTGGACTTGTAACCCGAAGGTCGTGGGTTTGATTCTCAGGTCCGGCAGGGATTGTAGGTGGGGGGAGTGAATAACCAACACTCTCCACCCTCAATACCACGACTGAGGTGAGACCCTTGAGCAAGGCACCAAACCCCCAACTGCTTCCCGGGCACCGCAGCAATGGCTGTCCACTGCTCCGGGTGTATGTTCACTACTGTGTGTACACTTGGATGGGTTAAATGCAGAGCACAAATTCCGAGTATGGGCCACCATACTCAGCCACACACCACTTCCCTTTCCCTTTTCCCTTTCCCTTTTCCCTTTCCCTTTAATGCTATTCCTTGATAAACTTTACAATTGTTTTTGACTTGTGTTTAATATGTTGGCGAACGTTATATGAAAATTAAGAATTCTGTCAGTCTATTGATTGATTTTCCGATCTGAATAAATAAGCTATGCACTGGTTTATGTTGAGTGTATGCTCTTAATTTTAGGCGGTCGTTAAACAGAAAAAAGGAAATGTTAACACAATGCAAGCATACGGCATAATCGTGACCTATTTTTAGCAGAATGCATACCCAACCTTTAATGAAAGAATCAAGTAAACAAAAAGTTTGAAATGAAATGGCTCAGAAATCAGACTGATTGTAACTGCAGTCACTGAGTCACAAATTCATTAAAAAACTATCCACTCAAGAATGATGCATTCACAAACCATGCATCTCTTGTTAATACACCAAAGAGGATGCAGCATATACACATTGTATTGTACAGCAAGTTAAATTATACTGTAGACTTTTGCTCATTTAAACCCATGAAGTGAATCTTCATATTCATATTCAATATACAAGATGTATTAACCAATTTAATAGTCCTTGTGTGTCCTTTTTGGAGCTTATAATGTCTTTTCATTGTGTTCTGAAGAGTAAAAAAAATCATACGAGTTTGGAAAGACACGAGGGTGATATTTTTATAACTTTTTTTGGTGAACTGTCCCTTTAAATCTGTAGTGAAGGGTGGTAAGTGAATTCTAAACACAGCTGAGATTAGCCAGGAGCCTGAATCCCTGCGTCGGAAGGATGATACAGGGACAGAGAGAAAGTGAAGGAGAGAGGGAGTGAACGAGGGAGGACAGAGGACATACGCAGTGTGTCAGTAGCTGTCAGAAGAGTGAAGTGTGTGAAGAGTGTGATTTAAAAGGCAGGACAAGGCAGCTGGCAGTTCAGCCCCCCTGCAGGCCCAGAACATCTTCTCACACACACGCACGCACACACAGAAGAGAGAGAAGCAGGAAGAGAGAGACCACACCACGGCACAGTGCTGTCACTCTACCTGAAAGCGCCTGACACAGACTCGTGCTATTTTCCACTGCGGTATCACAGCATGATAGGACTCCCAGAGATCTGCTGTGGAACCCAGATGCTGCTCACCTTAACCCTCATGCTAATCGAAATTAATAAAAATTCCTCTAAACTTAAAGTCCCCAGGGCTTTGCAAGTTACAGTCAAATTAACTGCAGCAGATGTAAGGACATATATTAGCCCAAACTCATTCACGAACATTTGAATCAAGCTAATTTAAAACGAGAACTTATGCCTCAAAGATCTGAGAGTCAGTGGAGTTCACAACCTCAAATACACGGAGATATTACAAACCTGCATTACGTCTGGTCGACTTTGCTTGTTCTGTCAAAGGGCCTCACAGGCCATCTGACTGACATGTAAGGCACTGAAACAGAAAACAGAAAATCGGCAGTGCCATATTAGTACCAGAGTCTGGAAACAACCATACAGTAATATTATTGTTAATTAAAAGTACTGTTGTTGTTCTTAACTGAAATAAAGCTGATGTAAATAGAAGTATAAGTATTAGACACAATAAATAAATACACTATTAAATATAAACTTTAGAAATTAAAAAATGTTGCCTTTGATTGAAAAATTACTAAAACTAAATAATTACAGCTATATTGCAAATATTAAAAAATAAATATAAATATAAATATAAAAGCACATAAAATGACTAAAAACTAAAAATTTAAATGAAAACTGAAAATATAAACAAATAAAGATAATTAAAAGATAATTAATCAAAAAATGTATAAATACTATATTATATAATTAATACTAAAATAACAAAGAACAGAGAAAAATCATCGAAGCAACTGAGGAAACAGAATATTTAAAAAAATGTGCAAAAAAAAAAGAAGGCTGTTTTTTTAGCTCAAGTTAAGAAAAAAGTCACATTGTGAGATATAAAGTCACATTTGTGAAAAAGAAAAAACAATCACATTAAATAAACATTGCAATTATGAGTGTTACATTCTAATTGTGATGTATAAAGACACAATAACATTTTATTTTAACCAGCATTACCACAAAGTGGCATAAATTAAAAGAATATCTTTCAAATATTGATGCCACAAACACCACACTAAATCTCCTACCAATTAAAGACAAGATATTAAAAATCACACCAGTCAGAATCCCCCCCCCCCCCAAACTACAAAAAATACACAACTGTATATGTAGCACGCAAACCCTTTTTACTTCAAACTAACATTGTGTATCCAAGCCACACTTGAAAGTTTCCCCAAATTTTAAATTGCTGTCCAGCAAAATGAATAAGCACTGATTAATATTTGTAGAAAAAAATCAAGTTTTGCTCATAGGTAGTTTATTTGTTCTAAACGGACTCTGCATGCCTTTTAAAGACTGATGCTATAAACCTAGACTTTAAATCAATTACAAGTCCACATTTCCACTTAATAATCACATCTTAAAAATAAACATTACAATTAAACCCATAAAGGACACAACCGTGTCACTTGTTGGTAACCATTTAAATTTCATTCACTGTAGATTACATTCACACTTGAAAACGTTTCCTGAAACGCCCCAAATCTTAAAACTCTTCCTTCAGACCTGTTGTCACATCACAGCGGGGCGAGATTGGACAGGTAGATGATGAGCAAGTCTCGAGAACATAAAGCAAACCTCTGTCGGATACGGCGGTTGAGTTGGGATGTCAGCGACTGAGGTGAGTTTTCCTGAAGAGCTGAGTGAGATCTTTAATAACAGTGTTGAGGTGGGAACTCGAGTTAACATCGCCGGCGCGCGCTCCCCGACCGAGCGCAAAATGATAGCGCGGTTTGAAAAGTACTTATTAGCTAAACTGGGTAACAAAAGCAGTGAGAGATATAATCACATCTCGCTTGCCTGCCGACATCTCTTCTCTCAGACCAGCTCTGGATAACATGACGGCCCACGGTACTCAATTAATGAGGAACTTGCTAAAGTATTTACTGAGCATCTTAAAGTGACAGTGACAATCGTGGACTTTATATTAATGCCTACTGTACAGCAGATAAAACACTTTTTCCAGGTGTATTACGGTCATTTATTTCACAAATCAAATGCGTTTAAAAAAAACAGGATTATTGAGTGAGAAATATTCAGCTGGTCATGTCATCTCAATATGGTGACCAACATGAGGGTGGCCCATCTTTATGTAGAATAATATAGCTTTTTATAAGCCACAAAATTGACTGAGGTATGCATTTACATAATTTATTCATATTTGTCAAATTCGCAATTTATCTGTGACTCAAACTTTTTTAATCACACATTTAACTCAAACTACTAAGGGAATAAATAAGAATTAGTGTGGAAATGCTATTTTTTAGGGCACATATTAAACTTAACAGTCTTGTTTTATGAGTTAAATAAGCAATTGTTTGTCCTGCACGGCAATGTTTTCCCATAATTCCCTAAATTATTAGAGATCGCTCTTTTTATTCACAAACAACATACAAGATGAGTTGTAATAGATTCTTATAAGATCAGATATCATCATTTAATCCTGTATGTCTGGTATCAGTCATCTTATTAATACTTATGCAAAATGCCTGCCTTGTCTCGGGGGCGAAAAATGAGACGGAGGAAACATTGTTGCCGTACAAACCTCTCGTTTATCATCTAAAAACACAGTTTATTGTTGTTTTTATTGCTGTTTTTGCAGTACAGAAGCTAATAAGACCTGCACATCAAGGAAATTAACAGTTGTGGCCTGGATTTTAATTATGCCAGAGGGAAACAAGTGATTTAGAGAACAGAGGAAACTCATTTTGTTTCATTTGTTTTCAGATTAGTTGCTTTGTTTCCTTTTAGCATTTTCTTACAGAAAGGATGCTAAGAGATGCTTCTGACAACAGAAACGTTAGATTTACACTTACAAGATTTTCTGCATAGCTGTACCTGAATCAGTTAAAGATTTCTTGATGTTTCACTCAACACAGCATATACTGTTTTAAAGGGCCAACTGACACTTAAAGAAAGCTTCAGAACCACAGACAACACCTCTTGACGATGACTCTGCCGATCAGAACAGTCAGTATGATTGATATGAATGAGGAGAATCAGACGGCAGGAGTTGAGATCAGACAGAGACCGTTGTTGTCAGAGCAGCCGTCAGCACAGGGATCAGACAGGGGTAAGGGTTGAGCTAGGAGTCACATCGATCGTAAATGAATTAGCGACTGTTTAGTAAAATATTTTCAAGGAGTTAACATTTGGATAACGGCTTCCAGAGAATAAGGCCATGGCCGTTATTCCCTCTCTAAGTGGATTTGAACACATGCCACGTAATTTATGGCCACAAAATAATTGCTAAATCAGAGCAAAAATTGGGGAAAAAAGAAAGGTAGAAAAGGACAAGCTCCTTAAGAGTCCACGTCAGTTTGTGAGGTGGCAACATTTACAGAAACGCATTATTTTATTGCAAGTAACAAGTTTTTTTTTTTTCATTTATTTACAAATATAGTAAGGTCTGAATGTATTGAACAACTTGTTTATGTATAAATAAATAAATAAATGTTAATTTGTTATTAAAACTAGCACATTTCATATTAAACTTTGAGGTGTGTCATTAATTTAATATAAAATAAACTGGCTTATTTGCACAATTAAAAAAAAAAAACTATTTGTGAACAATTTCCTATTAATAAAATGACAACAAAAAAAAACACAGCTCATAAAAATATAATTCATATCATCTTGTGATGATAAAAACTATTTGGTATTAAATTTAACAAATATAATCAGGCTAATTTGCTCAATATAAAAAATGGATTTAACTATTTGTGAGCAATGTCCTATTATAAAAATGACAATAAAAATACAGCTCATTTGGTTCAATTTCATTTGGTATTACATTTCTAATTTAAAACAAAATAAACTAATTTGTTCAATTAAAAAAATAGGATTTAACTATTTGTGAAAAATTTCCTATTTTAAAAAAGACAAAAAATAGAGTTCATAGAAATATAGTTCATGTCTGACTTCTGATATAAAAAAAAAAATACAGATAATTTTATTTGGTATTAAACTGGCTAATTTGCTTAATTCAAAGAAAATACATTAGATTTATATATTTTTGAAAAATTTCCTATTATAAAAATGATAAAGATAGTTCATGCAACAGACACTGTGTAATTTAGCATGTTTAGAACAAGTTTCAAAATTCCAAAAAGAAAAGTGCAAAAATGAAAAGATTTCTGAAGAAAGAGCCGAATAACATCTAAAACATTTTCTTAAATATATGCCGTGAACAAAAACTGTTGCTCAGGTGAACCAAAGAACATCAGCTCCACCCTCCATTTCCCATATCCATATCCATCTCTCTCTCTCTCTCTCTCTCCCCCATTACAGGTCACATAATTCAATGATCACCTGAGATCACCTGCTGGTCATGAATCTCAGCCAGTGGTGTAACATGAAAAATTGTATTAATATACGAAACTTATTATACAGTCCAAAACAGTACACTGATAAATGACATGGTTGTGGGCTGACAATGATTGCATTTAATCCAATGCCCGGATGTTATTTTTCTTTCCTTCTCTTTTTCTTTTTAGTTCACTGCTTAAGTGTACAGAAAAGAACTCGGGACGGGAAAAAAAACAAAAAAAACACAATTTACCACTATGTCCTAAGGTCAATGCAGTAGTCATAGCAGCAGTTACCATGGTCACACTTTTTTCTAGGTGGAAAGGAGAGAGAGATAGAGAAAGAAAGAAAGGATTAAATATTCCCGTTCCATGCTCTGTAGATACTAATTGCACCCTGCAACACAAGTGCAGTAAATAATGAAATTTTAATTTCTGCTCTCTAGATTGCCATCCCCTCATGTGTAGAGTCATGTTTCAAAGAAATTTATTATAGCCCAAGGAGTGCGAGCAGAGAGAGGGGGGCAGCTCCACATAAAGAGTGAGCGTGTGTGTGTGTGTGTGTGTTTGTATGTTTGTAATTGCAGGGTGTACGAGTTAACCGTGGTCGTATAAGCCTATTATAGGTGTTCCCATGTGTCCACTCGAATGTGTGCGCCTCTGAGTGTTTATGTGTGTGTGTGCACTAGTGCACTTGAGAAAAAAATATAAAAAGAGACAGGATAAAATCCACGAGGTTTACTTTGAAAAGCTGGCAGGCCATTCAGATAATGTATCGTAACTAATGTCTCCCTGCTAAGGATGACTGGGCCGAGCAGGCTTCAGTTCTGGCACATTCCGCTGGATTCTGGCAGGCGCTCCACAGTCACGCTGGGCTGGGACGAATCAGAGCGCCGTGATTCACCGCAGCTCCATTTCTCACACACAACTGATGCAGCTGCCGCGAACAAGACTGAAGTTTGCTGAACAGAGTAGACAAAGCAGGAAGAAGTAGTGGAGGGAAATAGAAAGAAATGTTGCTATTAGGAAGATTCCAAATAGAGATAGTGTTCAATTTTGGCACCGTGTACCACGCATCTTTAGTAAATAAGATTAAACAGTGGCCAAAAACACACTTTTGGGTGCTTAAGTCATACTTAAATATTTTACTAATGTCTGTGGTCTGAATATCACTGCATTAGGCATAAAATAGCTAAAAAGTATAATATTTTGTGAAAATATTTTTCTTACTTTTTATATATATATAGACACACACACACACGCATATACATATAAAGTATATTATATAACAATTCTTTAAAATCCACTATTACATATCTATGATCATGTGCCATTCATTCATTTTCAAGAAATGAAATGTTATATAATCAAAGACATAATTTTTTATGTCTAACTTGTGTACATTTTGGGGCCACAGTACATGTTGTTCAATTCTTTAAAAAAAAATCTGACTCTCATTTACTTATTTTTATGTTATTCTGGGAGATATCAGTTGAACAAATATGCCGTTAAAAAGTCTTATTAGTTTGGATTGCTTCATAACTCACAACAGATTTCAGCTGCAGGGGTGTTTTGGATCCCGCACAAACTTCACCTTTAAGATTAAAGGCAGTCGTGAAATTGTTCCGCAGCTTTTCGGCGGTTATTTGCGGTTACGTTTCTTTTGTTTCACTTGATTGTGTGTGGAATAATAACCAATGTGCCCTGTGGCTGATCTTCCCTTTTCTCTCCTTTCATGTGCTTTTGTGTCCCTGCAACATTTACGACGAACTACCATTCATCTCCATCTAACAGCCAACCAAATAAAATAAATCACAAATTTCCTCAAATATAACAATATTTGTATTGGGGGTTTATAATTAATGAGCCCAGCTGCACTAATTAAAACCCATCTGAGCTCCATTCATCTTGGTCAATGCGGCTGATCGTTTTTCAGACTGGGCACCACGCCTTTCTCCGGGCTGCCTCGTCCTTGGACTCATTTTTCAGGTGATTTGAAAACTATTGTTGGTTTATTGGTGTTGAGGAAAAACTGCCCAGCCGCAATTAATAACCAACAAACAAATGAGAATCATCATGTGAATTAACTGTTGTTTTCCACTGTTTACTATAATACAGATGCGGAATATAGACGTGGCCTAAAATTAATGATATCGAACAGTCTTATAATTGGCACAGAGCCATTTAAACATAATCTGTCATCAGCATGAAAATAAACTAAAAGAAAAATTGCAAGTACTAACTCATTTTTAGTGGCCAAATGTGCCTTTCATTTGAGAAGACAACTTCACTGCATTTCAGATGCTGTTTTACACCCACAAGCCTTGACATACAATATATAAAACAATGTTAACTTGGCATCGAAAACAAAATCACTTAATAATAAAACTGTCATCAACCACATGGATATTTGGTTAGTTTTACCAGCATGACTGCAAACTTTAAATGTTGTACAATTACATAGAAATATACATATTTAAATATATATTTTATTTAAATATATTAAACAATTATGTGTGTGTGTGTGTGTGTGTGTGTGTTGAATAATTTATTATATTTATTAATTACATATAAACACTGATTATTAACACTATTGTAAAATATATAGAAATATACATATTTAAATATATAATTAATTTAAATAGATTAAAATAATTGTGTGTGTGTGTGTGTGTGTGTGTGTTGTGTAATTTATTATATTTGTTAATTATAAATACTGAATATTAAAACTGTTGAAAAATAACAAATAAACATTTAAATAGAATAAATAGAATTATATGCATGTGTGTGTTTGTGATGTATAATTTATTACATGAATTAATTACATATAAATTTATAATTTACATGTCATTTTCACATATAGGTATATTCAAGTTTGTGTGGATGTGTATGCATATATACACGAAGATTAGATATATAAACTGTATTCTGTATAATATATAATAAATGTATATACTTGTTAGAGAATGTGCATTACATAAATTATCCTATATTGTTTATAAATGACACTAATTATCCTTTCCCAGTCTTAGATACTGAATCTGCGAAAGTGTGGTCACTCATATAATCCCATTATACGTGACTATCACAACCAATCAAATAGGGGTCTGATTTATCTGACTGTATGCAGAAAAAAGTTGTGATGTCACTGAATCCTCTCAGCATGTAACGGACAGACAAGAATGTATCAAGGGAAGGTATCGGTGTCAGGACAGAATCTTCAATGAGTTCTTGTTCCACTCACCCTCAGCGGGACAAGCCTCTCAAAAGTAGGACATCAGAGGGAAAAAATAAAACATGCTCACACATAACTGCTAATTCATAAAACCTGATGTTTTTTTCCTCCGGTGTTGCAAGGTGTTTCAAAATAATGAATGAGACCATGCATAACTGGAACAAACTAATTTTTGCCTCTCCTTTCATAAACTTCTCTTTAGTGAATAAACAGAACTGCAAAAACCCGGTTTACTAATAGTTAGTGATGTGTACTTGAGCCACCGCGTAGTTAAACAGAAACAGACGATTCTAACAAAACATTCTCAAATCTTTTAAAGTCTTCAAAAGCAAAAAAAATCAGATTATCAACACAATATGATGCTGTTTAACTTTGCTGACTCAGGAGAATTGCTGTCGAATATCCACTCGGTCTGTGCGCATTTAGCCTCATGCTAGGACAACGTAGCAGAGCGCTTCCTGTACGATCCAAACTCTTAACTACCCTAAAGACACGCTGGAGGCAGGAGACCCAGTTAACGCCCGGGGAGAATTAATCTCAGCCTCTGTGATATATGACTCGCTGCATAAATGGGCAGCGCTTTGTTCGTGGTGTTTATCGAGAGCGGGCTCGTTTAATGGCGCTCAATCCACCGACGACATTCTTTCTTAGAATCTCCCTCTTAGATAGTGTTTCGCTTGTGTGCTTGGGTCTCAATAGGACATTTAATTACATTTTAATTAGTACATTAGAACATATTCGCAAAGTCTGATAGCTTATGCAAACGACTTTCAAAGAATCTCAAAGATTTGGGGAAAAATATAAGGGTGTTTCTTTAACTATGGGCACTTTTGCTATTTAATAAAACACGCACACTATTGTCTAACAGTGAATATAATTCATCACATGGAGAATTCTGACATTTTTGTCATTTTTTCTGAACCAAGAACATGTCATTTCTATCATATCTCAGATTATTGTACTGTATTGTATTTAATAGCATTGTTTCAAATATTTTTTGTAATAAAATGGCTGATTCTTCCTGAAGCTAATTTAATATCTAACATAACAACTAAATACAGACGTTTAAATAATAATTTGACAAAATTACAACTTTGATCCTCAAATATATTAATTTAAACATTTACCTTGATTTCTCTTTTTTTTTTCATACGTCAAAGCTGATATTTCATATCAAGCATGTTAAACCTTGTTGGTTCTTGTGGAAATTTCTGTAAAAAAATATATATATATTACAAAAACAATATAATTTTCATAATATAAATATGGAAATATGCTATGTTTGTTTCACTTTTTGTTTTGGCAAAACAATTAAATAAAAAAATAAAACTAACTATAAACAGTAGCAAAAATAAATGACAAAGGCATGGTAAAACTTTTCTGAGACCAAAAAACTAAAAATAATACCATTCCGATCTAAAGACTAAAAAAAAGTACAAGAAACACCCAAATATATTCAGGGAAAGATTTTATGTATTTCTATTTACAATAAAATTATTTATTTATGTATATAATATATTTTATCTACTTATATAATTTTATATTGATATAATACATTATAGATAATATTTAGAACATACTGAGAGAAAGAGGAAGTCACAAGAGTCACATTTTTACATGTTTACATTTCTCCTGCATTAGCGGCCCTGAAAGAGTCCGTCTCTTCATTCTATCTGTCTCACTCGCACACGCAGGCCATTTTTTACACTCCAGGCTGATGTAACTGCAGGCCGGAGCTGCATGTGGGGGTCACGCAAACAACGGTAGCTAAGAGGCTTGGGTGACCTGGCCGCACAGGTGTTCAGGAAGAACGCTGTTCACGGCCAGGATTGATGATCTAATCAAGCTGTCACCATGGCGATGAGCTGCTCGGCCGATCGGGAGGGGCAGGAGGCACATGCTTACTGTTCGCCCAAATTGGCCCTGACAGGCTGAATTGGGAAAAGGAATTTTCCCCTAAGTAATGTAGGAAACTAGTGGTACAGGCAACGCAGGAGAGTCGCAGCTTGCCCCCGAGCTTCTCCGCCACACATCCCTCTTTCTCTGTCTTTGAAGAACCCAGAGAAGAAAAACAATATCACAAATAAGCTCAGATGTTGGCAGAGCAACACAGGGAAATTTTTGACAGACTGCCTCACGCTGCCTGGGCTGCCACATTCAAATTGTTACCTTAACGTCGCTATTGTCAAAAAAGTTTGAAACAGACACTTAATTTGACTCCATGTGTTTACACTACAGACGATGAACTTGGTTATCGCTTTCTCTCGCTGACATACGCTTTGGAAAGTACATAAAATTATTGAGTAATCATTCGGGTAAAGCCATAAAAATGAAATGTGGTTAATGTTCAAGTAATCTAAGTTTTATGGAGGGCAATTGCTTTAAACTAACAATTTTTAATTATCATTTAATTTCGGCAACGATATTAAGGCAATCCTTCACTCGGAATGCTTTATCTGTGAAATATTCAGGAAAATAAACACAGATGATTATAATACTCCCGAGCATGTGAAGACGAGAAAAACACAGACACTGCGGAAAAAAAAAATGAAGGTGAAGAGAGAGAGAAAAAAGACATGTGGATGTCAGAACAAAGGAATTGATAAAGATCACATTGAATTTTTAAGAAAAGCAGAGTTATTAATGATGTCACACTGCTGCAAAGAGTTTATATACACACACACACGCACATCGCGTTTCCTGCTTTGTACTCGGAAAAACACTACAACTTAACTCGGATTACTGTGGTAAACATTTAAGTTACAGCACATTTGCCCATTTAAGTATTTCCACCTGTCTGCACACCAGCGTGTGACATTTCAGCGATGCGCATTTGATATGTATCGGGGGCATGAATTCATTGTGTTATTTGTAAAATATACAGACGTTGCTCTTTCGAAGTTTCTCAGATTGTTCTTCTTTTGGAATACGTGATAGGATGAAACAAAGAGGGTGAAAGATCCCATTAATAATTAACGATTCACTCATAACCACAGGGCTGTTATGAAAACATGCTCTTCAGCTTTTTGCATATTATTGCTCCTAAATTCTGCAACTTGACTAATTTTCTTCGCTCCTTCTCTCTTTCTTCATCCCCCCAGTCCCAGCCTTCATATTTTTTCCCAAACACACAGAGAAACCAAAGGCCTCTTCTTTTAAATTACAAACATCCGGCATGTAAATGAGCCGGGCTTGCAGGGGAAGAACTTGTGGGCTCAGCGCTTTAATTTAGTTAATTATATTCACAGAGTTTGCAGTCGTTTGAGCACGAGCTGATGAGAGCGAGTGATCGCCTCTCTTTCTTTCAGCGCTTAGACTCTTGTAATCAAGGCCATTAAGCTTTAAAAGAGACTTTTAGAAGTGAAGCTGAAATCAACTCCTTTAGGAGCTCCGGGCCAGCAGTGCGTTTCCCCATACCATGTTTACGCTGCCCAGTTTTTTCTTCGTCTTTTCAAGTCAACGTTTTTCAAATAAACCACTATATCGTGCCATTTAATGCACGCGGCGACAGCAAAAACATCAAACGGAAAGTAGATCGTCTTATGTGCACGTGTAAAAGTTTAATACCTAAACAAAAAGTTGTTTTATTCTGAGCAAATCGGATGCTGATGTCATAATCATAACAGTGTTACCTCATAATTAAAGATGTGTATGGTACAAATCACATGTCCGGCGCTCCACGGGCTGCAGTGTGTCACGCCCTTCGACATTCTGCCCTGTTTTCTCTTATGTCACATGTGATTTGAGCCATCTTGCTTGACAGGTGTGTGTGTCCAGAGAGGACGCTGACCTGAACGCTGCGGATGTCACCGTCACCCCCTAGAGCTTCTCGCTGCTGCTCATCTGTCCTCACATTTGCTGTACAAACAAATGCAACAGAAGTGGCATCATTCATCTGTGCAAAAATAAACAAAGATCAAGTCAAAGTATAACAAAAAAACAAAACACATCATTAAATATAACACATACAAGGGAAGTTTGTGTTGTTAATTCTACTTTTTTTCTTTTTTTTTTTGGAAAGTTGATGCTGAAATGATTTTAACCAGCATTTTGTTTATTAAATTAAACTGTAATTTAATTATTATACATGCAGCTTTTCTAACAGCTTTTTTATTCACTGAGAGCTTCATTTCAAATAAATGCTGTCCTTTTGAACTTTCTTTTCATCAAAGAATCCTGAAAATAATGTGTCGTGGTTTGCAGAAAAATACTAAACTGAAAATTCAGCTTTGCCATTACATAACTATATTTAAAAAGAAAATTATTAAAATACAGATTTAAACCAATAGTACTGTATTTACTGTAGTTTTGATCATTTGGTTAAAAATGCAACCTAGGTTAGCATAAGAGTCATCTTTCAAAATCATAAAATAAGATTGTGTGTTTGTAAAATAAGATTGTGACTCTTTTGTTATAACATTTAAAAAAATGTATATACCCTATATTAAAAAAATAGTCCGTTCCCTCCAAACTTCTAGTCTTTTTGATCATGAGCATGGTGACATTTTGTATCTTTGAGGTGCTATGTAGTTTGTACCCACCGCATTCATGCTGGGTGTTTTGAAGGGTGTATTAGTTCAAAAGGCTTATTTTTCTAATGTGAAAAAGGAACTAATGATGTGTGGGGGGGGGTCTTTTGACTATTACTTATGAAAACAGGGCAGAGTCCATTCCTCTGTTATTATTTGGTCAGTCGAAGGGACTTCTCAAAATTGCACCAAATTATGTCCAATTAAGACAAGGCCGACGCTGTCAATCAAGCACAAACTTTCCCCCATCATTACACAGTTAGAGACACTGCACTTTCTCACTGGCGCTCTTTTTTCTTTGAGGTGAGGAGAGCGCGAATATGATCCTGTGTACCAGATGTGTCACAATGGAGAAGACTGGTGTTTCCATCTCTCTTTCCCACTCTTTCTCTTTCTCTCTCTCTCACTGACAAGCTGTCACCTGCTGGCTTTCACAACGTTTCCTCCCCGGTGCGGGCCGGAGAGTGCCAAACCCAGCAGCAGGTCAACGGTGAACACGCGCAGCTCCCCTCCAAAGCCACGCGATGAAATTTGGCAACAACCGTCACAGCGGAGCAAAACAGCTGTTGTCTTCACGACAAGCCAAACCCATTCTGTCTTTTTAAATTATGATAATGCAAAACAGTGTCACCCGAATCACCGGGGACGAGTCTCTATCTCTCTCTCTCCTCCCATCGGCCACGTGGAGACTCCCTCCTATGTAATCATTTCTTTCCAGCGTCTTTCTGACAAAAACGTCAGTGGTTCGACTAAAAATACCTGGTGAGGGGGGAACGAGAATCGAGAGAAAAAAATAGAAAGGATGGCATGATAAACCAGCATCTGTGACATGGCCTCCTCTGTAATCTGTCTCCTCTCCTAACAGCATATGTTTCCGATCGCTGCCCCACGTCCCCAGTCTCTGCTCAAGCCCTCCCAGTATACACTTCACGCTGCTGTAGTTATCAATCATCGCGACCAAGCGAATGTAACGCACATAGCAATTCAAAATCACCAGTTGCGACACTTTTCATCATTGACTAAAAAAAACCTGGTTTAGATAGATGCTAATGCACTGACGTAGTGCTAGCTTGTAAGTTATTGTCATGCAAACATTATTAAATTTGTTTTCTATTTATCAAAAACATGGTTATTCATCAAAAGGCGATAAAATTAAGCAGTATCATATTAGCAAGAACGCAGCCGTTTGCACGGAGGAGCAGTAGGACTGCGAATGTAAACTCCTCAATAAACAAGAAAACAGCCATGAGTAACTTATATTTTAGACATTTCCAGTTGTCTACTGATGCTCCGCCAACCAAAATAGTTTCAGACAAGACCATAAGCAATGAGATCAACAATTTATTTCCTCTGAGCAACACTCAGTCATGGCGTTTGGTTCCGAATGACTCAGTGTTTCTACAAGAATCAGTTGGGTGAATGATTCCAAGACTTGTGCTGCGTTCCAGGCAACCCGTAACCCATGTTTTTCCAACCTTCTACCCGTGAAAGTGCACTGGAACGGCAGTCAAACCCGTGACTTCCCACCCGTGAACTCGTACTAGATCGATGTACTCCCAGTTCCGCGCTCTGACGTCACATAGCCCGCGAAACAACAATGGCAGCCCCTAAGGATGCATTTCCAAATATACAAATAACGTAAAATAAAAAGGTTTAACAGCTTCTCTTGCCTTATACGCCGTTTTTCCTCCTCTGTTTCCCTCAAATAAGCAAGCACCTTTGGCGATAGAAATGATTGTAAATGAGCATAAGCTGGTCTGCCATGCTGGTTTGTTTACATCTAGCTACCACAATTCCTTGCGCTCAGGCAGTTTGGCGTGACTTGCCTGGAACACTACAAAGTCGTGAGTCGTGGTTTGAAGTCATGACTTACGGGCTCAAAAACCTGCCTGGAACGCAGCATTGTTCACGAAAGAGTCACTTGTTTTGTTCCTGAAAGAATCGGTGATTTGATCAAATCGTTTGAGTGAATTAGATGACTCAATAGTACGGTACTTTAAGTAAATGTATTAGGTGAAAGTGGATCAGATGAGAAAAAAAGTTTGTGAATTTGTGAATTCATGAGTTTGGGCATTTTAATGTTTGAAAGACTAAGCTTTCTAAAGACAGAAAAACATGGTTAAATAACCTACAGAGTGATAATTTAAATAAAAATGTATGATTTCATCAGTAGTTGACACAATGTTGAAATACTTCTTAAACCTGAAATGATTTTTATAAATCCAATGGTCAAATGCTGAAGCCACCTGACTAATGACAGGTCTTCGTGTGAATGTCCACAAAACTGTTAGACTTTTTGAATACAGAAGCAGTAGGCTATTTTAGAAGGGAACATATAAAAGATGAAAAAGAGGAATTGGGGAGAATCAATAAATTATGAACAATTTATTGCTGTTGTGTAAATAATATGTAATCATGTAATCCATAAAAAAGTAACTGTAGTCTGATTACGAGTATTTTAAAATGTAATTTAATACAAGTACTTAATTTTTGGAATCAGATTACAGAATCCAGATTACATGTAATCAGTTACTAGGCTACCCAGCTCTGGTTGCATCGCATCACTGCCAATCATAAAGTATCTCGCATGGCCTCATGGTATAGTAAAGTTTGCACAGTATACACACTTCAGAATCATGCCAGAACTCATGCCTACTCTTTGATGAGTACTGTGAATTCAGACATATTTTTCGGCCTAAATAATATGTAGTAGGAAAGTATGCGATTTTGGATGCAGCCACATTCACTTGTTTTGTTCCTGAATGAAGTGTTTTGAACTCTGGTTTCATTCTTGAATTAATCAGTGTTTTGACTGAATCAGTTGAGTGTATTAAATAGCTCAAAGGTAGTCATCTGTCTGGTTCCAAAAATAATAATTGTTTCAGAAAGAATCGGACAGTGAGTGATGCAATGACTCACTCATACAGACGGTTACTTGTTTTGTTCATGAATGAAGTGTTTTAAGTGAATCGGTTGAGCAAATTAAATATCTCACTGGAAGTCGGTTGAATTATTGATTCAATTACTTAGTCTTAAATGCACTGACTAGTTTCGTTCCTGAACGATTCTGTGTTCTGAATGAATTGACTGAGTGAGTGAATCACTCACTGAGTCAATTGACTCACTCACACAAAAAGAGTCACATGTTCCATTCCTGAATAAAAAAATTTAACAAATTAGTTAAATTAACAAACCAGTGACTCATTCATTAAAACAATCCCTTATCGCCACCTACTGGCATAGTAATGTAACCTGTAGAAAGAGTCCCAAAAAATCCCCACCACTAATGCTGCCTTCACTTGCTATCGGAAATTTCCTATTTCCCACTTATGAAGTCGTGATTACGATCTTGTCGTATTCAAGTGCTTTAATGTTGGAAAGAATAAAAAGTAGCATCCCATTGGTTGACGATCATATAAACATTCACCAAGACAAAGGGATGCAGTTGTTGTGAGAACAGCATTGACAGCAGCAATGGGTGTCACCTCCACCATGTTTAAAGTTTATGACCCGCCCAACTCGGAAGCTCAGGTATCAAAATTATTTCAGAATTTCCCAGTAGTAAATACGACTTGAGAGGCCGTTCACGTCCAATTTCCGTTTAGGAAACTCGTGTTTACGATAATTCCGATAGCACGTGCAGGCAGAATAATGCACAGACTGTGCATGCCATCAGCGGGCGCAATTCACTCTTACTAAATCCCCTATTTTTTATCTTTCATGTGCGTGTATGTGCGAAAGAGTGAAAAGAGAAAGAGAGAGAACTCTTCTCTTAACGTTGGTTGAATTTGTTCCACTTAATAAGCCCTCCCCAATGACCTCTCACTAATTAAGAGCCGGCGTGTAAGAAATACGAGCTTTAATTAATGATGAGATAAATTCTGTCTCGAGGACTGTCAGAAAATGATGACACCATGTTTTACAGTTGAAATAGAATTAGACGGGGGGAAAAAAAGACCTGGATCCAGTTTACAGACAGCACTTTCTAATCTGTCAGCCGAGGATGAGAAACCCCAGCAGTAAATAAGAGAGCAGTTCAATGTCAATCAATGTCTGCTCCATTGCTTGCTGCTTGTGTACTTGTTTTCACCAAATCATGTTAACACATCCTAACACAGACAGTATGGCTTCGTGCCATATTTGTGTGTATGAGCGTGTTCATGAGCAGATGAGTAAGAGAGACAGAGAGAGGCTTTCAACGACAGCATCATTAGCTGACGGTTACAGCTCTTGGGAAAATTAATTTTCCAGAACATTTTCCTGCATTTGAGGGAAATGAGAGAAAATATGACATTTTCCTACATAATGGCATTATTTGACTGAAATACAGCAAGTATGTTCCAGACTGGTGCAGAGGAAAGGGTTCAGAGTGGATTGGGTGCTAGGATGGTTGTTGTGTGCTAGAGGCTTATTCCATCACTTTCATAATGATGTACCACATACCCAAACACACACACACACACTGACTCACGGAGACTGATGATGAATTGGCCTCATCTAACTCTGATGACTGTCGGGGAAGCCATGTGGTGCCCAGTGTCTGGTTTCCGTAAAGACTGACACACGCACACATACGCATATTACTGCACTTGCAAAACCATTCATCTTTTCATATGATATTCCCAGCAATCATTTGTTTTGCTTGTAATATCATACAGTATGTTGTTTTACAATATGTATGTTACAAATACACATCTTCTAACGTCTGAGGCCATGCTCTGTATTAAAGAAAAATGGTTGGGGTCAGTAATTTTGTTTATTATTATTATTCTGCAAAGATAGGCCTACATAAAATTAGTCATTTATAATGTTACAAAATATTTCTACTTATAATAAGCTGTTGTTTTGAACTCTCTATTCATAAAAAAATCCTGAAAAATCTATCACATTATAACATTAGACATCAGTATATTAAAATGATTTATGTAGCATCATGTGACACTGAAGACTGGAGTAATGACTGTTGAAAATTCAGCTTTGACATCACAGGAATAAATTACATTTTAAAATTTATTGAAATAGAAAACATTTATTTTAAATTGTAATAATATTTCACAAAATGACAATATTTACTGTATTTTCTGATCAATTACATGCAGCTTTGGTAAACACATAGAGAGTTCTTTCGAAAACATAAAAAAAAACCTTACTGCCCCCAAACTTTTGAACGATATACACAATTTGGGCACTGACTCAACCAAACGTTAATGTACTGGAATCTGAAAACATTATAATTACTGAATTAATTGTTAATATTCTGATAAAGAAATAACTTATCCTAAAATAAAATATCTATCATTTATCACTTTATTTAATACCATTCCAAATCTACAGTACTTTTTTAATTGCGTACACTTTTATATGCAACAACAAAAAATATATATATACTGACTTTGGATACCCAAAAAGGAAAATCAAATAAAGCATGAATGAGATTTGAGAGATACAGCAGGATTATAAGACTAAAAATACTTTTTCACTCCAATTAAGCTCAATGCAACTAGAAAAAGTATAAAAATGACCTGCCTGAATAAAGTTGCAATTTCTGAATAAGTTTTTCTTTATCTGAAAAACAAAAAACGTCATAGCAATCTTCTAAAAATATTTTTGAAAAACTGTTACAATAATTATGAGTTTATTAAGAGGCATTACTTGTGTACATGTTTTAATGCCAAAAAGTCAGATTTGGTGTAAACAGGCTTTTATGAGACACTTTTGCACCTGGATCACAGCTCCAAACTCCTTAACCATGCGAAATCATAGCACAATTATAGAGCACTTCAGTTAATCTCGCAGCTTTGATCTAACCGAGGGTATTCCTTTTTTAATACAACATATGTAAATTAATGTCTGACACAGGCAATCAACTTAATAATGCATGTTTATCAAACATAGACCATATGGTGCCTTTTATTATTACTCCGAGTCAATTGTCACATTCAGCATGACACTTTTCTTAAAAACATTCATTTTGAAAGGCTCAGGAAGAAAGGAGAGAGAGGGAAGGAAAACAGCCGATTGCTTGAAGCAGTTTGTTTGCAGATTTGTCCATATTTAATGTTGCTTTCACTGAGCCACCCTCAAAAAAAGACGTTCACAACTCCATTTACTGCCAGGAAAAGCCAAGCTGACAGACGAATGACGTTTCTGACAGCAGAGAGACAGGAAGTGAGAAAGAAAGGCAGAGAGAGAGAAGGGGAACAAGGAAGTGAAACGTTATAGGCAGTCACACAAGGAGCAACCTCGCAACCTGTCAATCAACGTCCTGTCTCATCAGACGCCGATCAGAAGCTCCTGGCAGGAGAGCTGTCAGTCAAAGCGACACACTGTGTTTCATGAATGGAGCAGACGGAGGCCCGGCAGCTCGCTACATGTGCCCGTTTAATCACGGATCAAAGTGAATTTATTTTGATGGAACGCTATTGGTTGCGAATGTGGCCTGAGAGATAGAAGATAAAGAAAGGAGAACAAGAGACTGCTGAATCAGACGAGGCAGGAAGGTCCAGACAATCCATAGAGTCCCGCTCTGATTTCATTACAGTAAATAGTGGTTTTGGTGTGGAACCGCTGAAAGCTGCTGTCCATGGTGGTGGCTTAAAAAGTGTCCTGGGAGCAGGCCGTAAAGAGGCGAAGAGCCGTCCCTGCCACTGGACGCATCGATTGAGGTCTGCGGTGAGGAGCAGGAGGCAGGGAGCGGGAGGCCAGCCTATCTCTCCCATAGTCTCACAGAGCCAGACTTGTAAGAGATATGCAAGGCAACCAATCACAATTCGGTTCGTTTTATGGGCCATTTAGGGGTGGGGTTCTGCAGGCAAAAATTGTCTGGCCCTGAAAATTGAATTCAAATAGCACCATAAAAAATACTGTAAAATGTGCATGAGATGTTTTGAAAAGAATTATTAAGTACTGATTATTTCACAGACATAACTCAAAAACAAAGCTGAATATTTACTCATGGATATAATAAAACAAAACAAAACTAAGTGAAAAATAAAAAAATTAAGAAAACTGTACAAGAATTAATGATGTACGCTAACCATTTCTTGACTGTAATACTGGAGTCCCACAGGGGTCAATTCTTGGACCAATTTTGTTTAGCTTATATATTAATGATCTGCTTACAGTTTGTCAAGGTTCAGATGTATGCAGATGATAAAGTTGGTTATACTTATGCTAAGTATAAACAAACTTAAGACAAAAAGAACAAGCTGCTATCAAAATTACTGGTGCATTGAACAAAGTCTCAGATTGGCTATGTCATTCTTGCCTTACTCTTAATGTGAGTAAAACTGTGGGAACATGTTTTTCGAACAAGAGAGTTGATGAGCGTTGTCCAGATCTTTTAGTCAAAGGAGAGGTAATAAATATTGTTGAGCATTTTAAATATTTGGCAATGATTATAGATTCTAACTTAAATAAAAAAAAAAACATTAAAAAGTAATAGTGCAAGCTTGATGATCTTCAGGAATATTAGGCACCAATTACCTGAGGCTGCTGCTAAACTCTTCATGCATACAATGATTTTCCCTCATTTATCTTACTGTGCTACAAGTTGGTCCCATACAAGTATAACTATGTTAAAACCATTATATACTATTTATAAACAAGCTGTGACAACTTCAGCTAAAAAGCCAAGGAGTTATCATCACTGCAATATTATAAAAAATTATAAATGATTGACGTTTGACAATTTTTTTTTTTTTTGCTGATGTGTGTTTGATGTATAAACTACTTCATGATCTTGCACCACTAAACAATGTGTGACTTTCTGTAAGGACAATATTAGACTAGGTCTTCAGTTAGAGGTGACTGTTTGACTAAATTTAAGAAAACTGTCTTTGGACAATCAGCTTTTTTCAGTTAGAACAGCAGAAAGATGGAATTTAATACCTGTTTATATTAGAGAGTGTGCAACATTTAGTATTTTTAAAACTAAGCTTAAAGTATGGCTTAAGGAAACCCAAATATGGGATCATTGACCTGTTTTTTTTTATTTTATGGAGTATGATGTGATATTGTATGTGTTGTATGTACTGTATAGTTTGTGACTGAATATTGTAATTTTGTAACAACATCCTGCCCCGAGACTGCAGATGCAGATTAGCTTTATAGCTAATTCTGGCACAACTGTATTGTGCATTGTCCAGTTAAATAAATAAACTAAACTAAACTAATAATTACTGAAGAACAAAAGAGATGTTATGTAGAATATGTATAATATTCAATGACCACAAGAAAACATCATACATTGAAAAAAAACGTTATAGTATTTAATCAAGTATTTACTAAAAAATTGCTAGTAATACTATCACAAACAATTGGGAAGAAACGGCAAGTACAAAGACTGAAATCCTATTTTAAATTAGTATTTTCCAATAAACCTTTATTTACAATATTTTTCAGTGTAGTAGAAATGGTTAATGCATTGTTTTCAAAGTCTTCTAAAGCCATATAACTGTCTAAGGAACAGATCGTAATTTTTTCCATTTGTTAAATCTCCATGAACAACATTGTGTGCAAAGAGTGTGTAAATTATGACAGAATTTTTAATTTTGAAGAGAATAATCTTTTAAATAGGTGCAACAAACAGTTACAACCAAGACACATGCATAACTGTTCTTTGAATACAGGTCCTCCTCAAAAAATTAGCATATTGTCATAAAGTTCATTATTTTCTGTAATGTACTGATAAACATTAGACTTTCATATATTTTAGATTCATTACAACACAACTGAAGTAGTTCAAGCCTTTTATTGTTTTAATATTGATGATTTTGGCATACAGCTCATGAAAACCCAAAATTCCTATCTCAAAAAATTAGCATATCATGAAAAGGTTCTCTAAACAAGCTATTAACCTAATCATCTGAATCAACTAATTAACTCTAAACACCTGCAAAAGATTCCTGAGGCTTTTAAAAACTCCCAGCCTGGTTCATTACTCAAAACCGCAATCATGGGTAAGACTGCCGACCTGACTGCTGTCCAGAAGGCCATCATTGACACCCTCAAGCAAGAGGGTAAGACACAGAAAGAAATTTCTGAACGAATAGGCTGTTCCCAGAGTGCTGTATCAAGGCACCTCAGTGGGAAGTCTGTGGGAAGGAAAAAGTGTGGCAGAAAACGCAGCACAACGAGAAGAGGTGACTGGACCCTGAGGAAGATTGTGGAGAAGGACCGATTCCAGACCTTGGGGGACCTGCGGAAGCAGTGGACTGAGTCTGGAGTAGAAACATCCAGAGCCACCGTGTACAGGCGTGTGCAGGAAATGGGCTACAGGTGCCGCATTCCCCAGGTCAAGCCACTTTTGAACCAGAAACAGCGGCAGAAGCGCCTGACCTGGGCTACAGAGAAGCAGCACTGGACTGTTGCTCAGTGGTCCAAAGTACTTTTTTCGGATGAAAGCAAATTTTGCATGTCATTCGGAAATCAAGGTGCCAGAGTCTGGAGGAAGACTGGGGAGAGGGAAATGCCAAAATGCCTGAAGTCCAGTGTCAAGTACCCACAGTCAGTGATGGTCTGGGGTGCCATGTCAGCTGTTGGTGTTGGTCCACTGTGTTTTATCAAGGGCAGGGTCAATTCAGCTAGTTATCAGGAGATTGGAGCACTTCATGCTTCCATCTGCTGAAAAGCTTTATGGAGATGTAGATTTCATTTTTCAGCACGACCTGGCACCTGCTCACAGTGCCAAAACCACTGGTAAATGGTTTACTGACCATGGTATTACTGTGCTCAATTGGCCTGCCAACTCTCCTGACCTGAACCCCATAGAGAATCTGTGGGATATTGTGAAGAGAAAGTTGAGAGACGCAGGACCCAACACTCTGGATGAGCTTAAGGCCGCTATCGAAGCATCCTGGGCCTCCATAACACCTCAGCAGTGCCACAGGCTGATTGCCTCCATGCCACGCCGCATTGAAGCAGTCATTTCTGCAAAAGGATTCCCGACCAAGTATTGAGTGCATAACTGAACATAATTATTTGAAGGTTGACTTTTTTTGTATTAAAAACACTTTTCTTTTATTGGTCGGATGAAATATGCTAATTTTTTGAGATAGGAATTTTGGGTTTTCATGAGCTGTATGCCAAAATCATCAATATTAAAACAATAAAAGGCTTGAACTACTTCAGTTGTGTTGTAATGAATCTAAAATATATGAAAGTCTAATGTTTATCAGTACATTACAGAAAATAATTAACTTTATCACAATATGCTAATTTTTTGAGAAGGACCTGTATATAAAATCCACTCATAGTGCAAAACGGAAAAACTCCAATTCATTTTTCAGTATATATATATCAAATAACATATAGTATTTAAACAGTATCAGTGTCAGTATCTAGACCATGCTCAAAATCTTTAAATGACGTTATAACTTCATTAGAAGGATGAAAAATAAATACAAATGTGTAGCATTTTGGATATTCATGCAGCCTCCAATTCAGTCAATATGTCTAACATACAAATTTAGCTATTCTTTTTCTAGTTTTAAGAATTAAATTCGCATTGACTGTTTTGATAAACAGAATAGTTGTTTACGTCCCGTTAGACACAAATATCAAAAATAAAACACAAAGCTGATTTGTGATGTTCCATTCATGTAAGTCCTGTGAATCCTAACTCTCTCTCTCTAAATGATACACATTCATAAATGTTTGTTCTCTGCAATGCTTTGAAGTGCATTCGTTTCTCTCTTTAATGATTTTTTTCTTCTCATGGTGATGGAAACCATGCTGACACCTTCTTTTGCCTCATCAAGTTTTCCAGCATAATTACATGAATTTACTTTCAATAAATTACCATCCTCCCAAACATCACTCAAAGCCGAAACATTCACAAACAATATGCATAACTAATCTAATTGTCACTGTTTATTTGGTTAACTTATAACTGATTTGGACAGCCATGCCTTGATAAAGCATTTAAGAGTTTTGGTTTTCATAAAGAACTCATAAAGAGATGGCACATGTGTACGGCACTCATTGGCTACATCTCATTGTAGCCAATGAGATGTAGTGTGGAATAGAGGAGATGCAGTTGTTGGATGAAAGCCACATTTGTTACCTTTCACTCATTTTATTCTGTAAGACATTGATGTGGTGACCCAACACAGTACAAACATAAACAAAAATGTATCTAAAATCATAGACTGAAATGAATTAATATTAAACTGAAAAGCACAATAAAGTTATGATTTTTTTTTTTACTTGTCTTGATATATCATGCTATATAAGACAGACAGACAGACAGACAGACAGACAGATAGACAGATAGACAGATAGATAGATAGATAGATAGTGCTATATAAATAATAGTGACTTGTCTTGAATGTTCAGTATAAATACATAAATATACTTTTAAAACTAAATGTTAAATTAACATAGCATTAGAGTAATAAATCAGTCATCATCATCACTGATGAAGTAAAATATTATAATATCAAGATATGGATGATGCTGATTATGGCTTCATGCTGACTTTAGCATTGGCACTTTAAAAGAAATTACAGCCAGCAAAGCACTTAAGATCCGAACATTCAGCGAGAGCTTCAGTTTTGGCCCCAGTTTCTTCATGAATCTGATATCTGCCTCATATTTCTCTGTTCTGGCGATCATAATGGCTGGCTTGGCTCATTGAAGGACATTGATCAGCTACTTCGAAAGGATCAAGCAATCATTTCACTCAAAGAACGGCAAAAATGTACAGAAAAATAACCAAACTTATCCTTCATATCGGCAACTTGATAAAAAACGTCAACACGCACAGTTCTCAGTTCACCAGAGGTCGGCGTCTTGTTAGCCCATAATGGATCAGAGCCGCTAAATCAACTAGAACCCGGGAGCCTGACTCACACACACACTCACACACTCACTTCTCCATCAGTCACTTTCCAACACTAACAAAACAGGACAAGGTTATAAATATTCAGTGTGTCTTCAGCCTATCCCTTGCCAGGATGATGAGCATGTAGCCTAGATAAACCAGAGAGAGAGAGAGAGACTTCCATTCTGGTGATGAAGACAGACACACTCAAACCGTCAGCTATCCCAGGGCTTCAGGGGAACCTGAGGCACACAACACGCACCCCTCACGCACACACAAAACGCACAAACACATTCACAGCCACTTCCGTCGCTCTCTCCCGTCTCGGCGCCGAAAGAGCGGGCTTGCAAACATTTCTGTTAATTATGTATTACAGCTGTCCTTCATAAACTTAATTACCAGGCGCTGAAAGGCAACGGGGCTCCATTTGCATATGTACATGAAAGAGACATGGCATATGCAAAAATACGATTTAATTAGCATTCTTTGATAGGGCAGCTTGCAAATCAAACTGGCGTGCTGTAAGATTCTCATCGTAAGGCCTGGATTAACTGCGACGTGAGATGGCATGGATGGCATTGCCCGTTGGGAGATGGCAAGAACGAGGGGAGCGAGCGGACAGACTTCAGCTTTCCACGTCCGCTGCCGCCGCCGTCACAGCCATTGCCGCGCATCTGAGTCGAGCCCCTGCCTGCAGGGGCTGGAACAACATCGTTTCGACATCGTTTCGCTACGGTTTTGATGATTGTGTCTTGATTATTGTCATAAAAGGATATTACGGAATGCCACTCACTCTATTTTTTAGGAAAATATAAATCTCGCTAATGTGTCCTCTCGCAGCCCGGGGGCGGTGGAGGGGTTTCTGGTGCGGAGATTAAAAAAGTGGTGGGTGCTGCGCATTAGCACGTTTAACTAACGACATGCTACACTGCGTTAGCACCAAGACGCTAACTGTGCACGCTTTGAATTACAGGGAAAACCACATCATGTGGCATCACAGGAATTTGTTTGTTTGCTTTCCTGCCTCACAATATTTAGTATAAACTAAATGTTCTATAATTCAGCATCATGTACATGTGTGTACAGTAATTAGTATCTGTGCGTGCAGGCTAGGAGCTTAAAGTGCTAACTCAGCAGGACTCAAATGTCATGAGCCGTGTGACTTTTCCAATCCAGGTCAGTATGTTTTCACTTCAAGGTTAAATCATAACTCGGATCAACCAAAGAAACACACATCACATTTCAAACATAAAATCTGAACCTTAAAAAGGAGTTGTAGATACATGCATTAATTTGAGCTAAAAATAGAGTAGCATTTTGAATATTATTACATTTTAAAATAACTGTTTTATATTTTGATATATTCTAAAATGTGGTTTGTTAATTATTAATGGCAACACTAAATTCTCAGCAGCCATTCCTCCAGTCTTCAGTGTCACGTGAACATTCAGAAATCATTCTAGTTTGCTGATTTGCTGCTCAAGAAACATTTATTATTTATTATCAATGTTGAAAAGCATTTTATCAGGATTCTATGATGAATAGAATGTTTAAAAAAAACATCATTTATTTAAAATTGAAATCTGTAACAATTCAAATGCCTTTACTGTCACTTTTGATCAAATGTAATGCATCCTTGCTGAATGAAAATATTAATTTCTTTCAAAAAAAAAGAAAGAAAAAAAACTTACTGACCTCAAACATTTGAACAGAAGAATATATATTTAATACATTTATTTGAAAAAAGTCTCCCGTTTGATGTGGTCGTAAAGACGTTATGCATCTAAAATGTAAATAATGCATGCGTTAACTATGTTAAATATTTTTAATGTGTTAAATAAAAAAAAATGTATGGCCTGCATCAATGCATTAATTTTGACAGCACTAATATTTATATAAATTGAAGTGAGGGCTGAAGTCCCTGCTAAAAAGAGCATCCAAAACACAATATATGAGCAGAAATACCAGTTGTTTAAGCTCTAGCTTTGGCTTTCTTACTAGGAAGGCTTTTACTAGCTTTTTACTACTTTTATATTAATTTTCGGGAACTTTACTGGTGGGTCAGTGAGATGCAGGAACATTCCTGCATTCATGATACTTTAGAGAGATGTAGGACTCCTCTGACATGAGCATATCCAAATTTAAGCTTCCTGCCTTGCTCAAAAATGTCTAAAACCAAGAAAAGTTTCACCCCAAAACAAAGATTTCTACAGTCAGTGACTTCTTAAAACACTTTTAAGGGTTAAAAAAGAGAATACGTCATTAAAATCCAGCTCGGGTCTCTCAAAAGCTGAAACCCTGAACGAACTAGGCACGTAAAACTCAGAACAAGTTGACACTCAAACTACCTTAATTACACTCCACCCAAGCGTAAACACAGATTACCCTCGCCAAGACATGAGGAGCATTTACACTAATAGATGGGCACACCGCTGGGACATTTTGCCCCAGAGGAGGGCAGAGATTGCGATGGGGCAGGTAAGGGCTGGCTGCTCTGCCCTTCCCCCTAAGCAGCCCCTCGGCAGCCATTTTGTATGCTAGACTGGGCGGCAGAGAGAGAGATGGTCATACTGAGAGCCTCGCCTCATCTGCCTGGCCTAATGATGGCACTCACCTGCTGTTTTACTGCCTCCACGGGGGCTAAATACTACCCCTCAGCTCTCTCTGCCTCGCTCTTTCTCTCTTATCAATCTGTATCTATGTATTTTATCGGTCTGTCAGTCTCTCTGTCTTTCTCACAACCTGTCTCTCTCGCGCTAGTTCCTTTGTCTGCATGTTCTTCTCTCTCCATCATTCTTCCACACCTCTCTTGTCCTCTCTACACTCCTTACTCGCTTTTCCCACCTCATTGCTTTGATGAACTTTTTATGGTCAGCAACCATAAAGACCTCATCAAAAACCACAAGAGTTCAGACAGTTTAGGGCTAGAGCTAGACCACTAAGGCTTCAGAGATGAAAGAGCAGACAGAATGACAGCAATACATCTCCCGGTTGGATGGAAGAGACTGGTGGAACAACCCAGCATGTCTATCTGAGGAACAGCAGAGAGAGAGAGAAGTATAAGTCAGAAGAAAGAGGGATGCCATTTTAATGTGTATAAACCCTTATGAGAGCATCACATAGCAAAGTTTTGGCAATTACACCCATATTTACTGTAATTGCAGAAGTGAATCCTCTAAATTATAGTTGTGTGTGAAAAGAATACATGTGTTACTATCGAACTTGCGATGACTGATACAGGCACGTAAACAGACTAATTTTGTACATTAATAATACAACTCTTTCTGCAGGTTACATTATCAGGTGGTGACAGACGGCAGTCTTTATGAATCATGTCATTCAAACTGATTCATTCAGGAATGAAACAGGCAACCGTCTTTATGAATGAGTCATTAAATTATTCACTTATCCCATTCGTCCAACATTCATTAAATCATTCACTCATTTGATGTTAAAAAAATTTAGTCAGTCACAAAACATTACTACAGTCTTTATTGCTCAAATACATGTAACAGTTTCACTGACTTTGTTTGAAACTGGTTTTGCGTGTTTATTGCGAGTGAAAACAGGCCAAGTAACCAAGTAAAAATGTAAGTCACTCAGTAGTAACTTAGTGTTTATTGAACTGTGTGAATGCGATATTGTGTATTTTAGAGCACTATAAACATGCGTCTCCTTTCTTTGTTGTGAGCAAATATCGGTGAATGTATTGCTTCTTGACTCAGCTTTGTTGCTCTCACCATCCCTGTGGTTTATGTTGCCAAATCTTGCTAGAAATTCAACAAACAGGTCTGTCAAATCAAGCTCAAATTAAACAAACTGCCTCATCATAAACATTAAATGAGCTCAAATACATGACTTTATAAAGGGTTTTAAAATAAACCAATAAAATATTATTGGATACAAACTATTTCAAAATATTATTTTATATTCTGTAGCATCGCTAAGATTACAAAACTACCGGACAATAAATACGTTAAACTGTTCGCAACCTTTTGTTTTGTTCACTACCCCGAGAACCCAAAACAGTTTATTTATCACTTTGTCTAACACTGAAATTCTGGAATGATGCTTACACACTTACAAACTTTTTTTTTTTTGGCCAGATTTACATACAATGTTGCATGTAACTGTTGCATGGGTACCAGCACCATTTTGGTGGAAAATAAGTTTGTGTGAGTGTACAGAATAGGATTAAGCAGTCAGAAGAGTGACAACCATATTTAGTTTCTGTGCATATGTGGCCAGTGAGATGAAGGAAGCGTTAATACATTCATTAGTTGTGGTAAAGGGGATAACCGGGGCAAACAGGGTTTAATGATGACGCCACAAAGGCTTCACGCTTTCATATTCAGGATCATCCGATTCCAAACGTCTCTTCTACATCACTGCTCAAAGATGACTCAAAATCCAGCTTCCTCTTCCAGCATGAATCAGTCATCAAGATCATCTAGGTTGTGAGAAGGAAGCCCAGAGGACTTCCTGAGCAGGTGTTTATGAAGGCGGCGATTTTGATGACTATAAATTAAAAAAAAGAGGAACTAAAAATAGGCCTGGCACATCAGCAGCGGAGACAGGCTGAAATTATTGCGCATCCTGAGCGACGGCAACTTTCCTGCTTTCGCTGGAGTCTGTCAGAGCTCAGGAGGCCTTATGGGAAAGAGGCGAGCTTGACAACATGTCAATATCACTTTAGGAATGTCTGTTTGGGAAGCTCTCAGGGATATATCACATGATTCCAAAGCCTTGCTCAGAAAAAGGAGAAGACAGATTTGATAGCCTTGGAAAAGTGTATACTTGATCTGCGAGGCCGCAAAAAAAAGACAATTAAAAAAAGAGAAAGTAACAATCCTTTGTTTATCACTGTCAACACATTTACTAGACCAGACACGGTGTCTAAGTTCTCGTCTATGCAGAAGGCTGTGGCAGGTTGCATGATAGGAGAACACTTCTCACTTCCCTTTGTGAATTTATTCAGACAGACAGAGAGAGAGAGTTTACTGCTGCTGCACCTCCTTCTTAAATCTGTCACTCACTGTCTCCTCTGTACGTGTCAAAATGATTGAATACAAAGTCTTATTTACGCTGACAACTTCAGCCGCTGTTCAGCCAAGCACAACAAACAGCGCTGTGAAACCCGCAGTCAAAACTAAAAACAGCTCTTGCTGCTGGAGAGAGCAGCCTTCCTTTCCCTTCCCACACACACACACAGAAAGTTGAGCAGCTCTTGAAGCGCTGATGTTTTCTCATCTCGCGTGAGACCGGCGGACCCCGTGTCTCTAGAAACATGCACGGAAATATACCGAATCTGTGGACCAACAGCAGCTTGTGGCAGTTCAGACACTCTCAGGGATGTTTCATATGTGACCAGCGCTAGTCTCCAGTGTGTGATTTTTACAGTGGCCTTCAGGGGCTTTTCAAGAGGAATTTCAACAGGTAATTTTTCAGGCCTCGATTTGATTTAGTTGGTCTTGCGCAGTGTAAATTCTTTCAGCGACTATAAGAACAGATAGCAACTATTCTAAAGACTTTTAAAATGAAAAAATAAAGTGATTTGTGATACAATAAAGTAAAGTGTTGGGGGTAACGCATTACAAGTAACGCTAGTAATGTAATCAGATTACTTTTTCAAGTAACTAGTAAAGCAATGCATTACTTAAATTTACAACGAAGTTACTTTTTCAAAATTTTAATGTAAAGTTACTTTGTTTTCCCTTTTATTCACTGACAACTTTCCTGTCCCAATGTTGAGAGGACTTGTGAGTGAGATGCTGAGACTGAGGCACTTCCTTCAGCCTGAGGCTTGTTCATTTCACTTTTGATGTGAAAGAGCCTTTATAGTTGCCAAAAATAAAACGTTTTTTTTTTTGTTGTTATTAAAAAAAAACAAAAATAAATAAATAAGCAAGCCCAGTCCAGGTGACAAAACGCAAAAAGTAAAGCAAAAGTACCGTAATGCATTACTTTCCACAAAAAGTAACTAATTAATGCAATTAGTTACTTTTTTATGGAGTAACACAATGCATTACTTTTCAAAGTAACTTCCCCAACATCTGATTACATAATGTTTTAGGTTTAAATAATTTTAAGTGAGTCTAAAGAGACCATGGAGGGATATGAGAGTAAACAGACTCTATGCAAGGAGTTTTGTCATTTTGCCAACATCCCAGTGGTTATGTGAAATTTTGCCCATAGCAAACTAACACGCGCCCAATCAGATTATAGCACACAGACTAGATACAGTACATTCAATAAAAAAGTTAAACTATACTAAATCTTTATGTTTGGTGTAGTTAATATACATATACTGACAGACAGACAGATTTTTAAAACTTCCCTGTAACTCTCACCCTGATACTTCTCTTATATGTGCAGTATTCTATGCATGGTAGTAGCATCTAGACAGGTGATCTGAACAAACCTATCAAAAACACTGGCTCTGTTACAGGTGTAAGCCTTGGCACAGCACAGATACATGTAGAGAGGGGAATTCTCTCTCAACTGCATGTTATGGAAATGCATCCTATTCTACAATTTATAGACAAAAAAGCCTCTTCAGAAACAGACTGATTACACCGTAATGCCACAACAACAAAAAAATTAGATATAGGAATCTTTTTTTTTATTGTAGACATCAGGCTTTACAATGCATCACCCTGCCAGACAATATTCACTTTATCAACTGCTGAAGCAATACAGAAGCTTTATTTACAGCTAATAAGCAATGAAATCATTCTCTTTAGTTAATAACACTGTATGGTCTATTATCTATAGATTTCAAATATTTTAACCTATTAACGTCCATATTTTCCACAGAGATGTCTTAATTGCATGCACAAGCTTTCATATGAACATACAATGCAGTGCTACAATGACTGGTGACACATACAGTGTCTATATATAGAAATTCTGATAGAAAAATATGCAAAGATTGAGATAATAAGGGGTTTTGTCCACCGCTTACTAGTTCCCAGGTGCATTTCTAGGTAAACATGAAGAAATGGGAGCATGAATTAAACACCACCACCGACACATTATTCTGCAAGTTGTCAAAAGCCCTTCCTCAGGGTTTTAAAACATCTATAGTCAGCCAAAAATGTTTACAAATGGAAAAAGAACAGAAAAGCCTTTGGCAACTATATTGCCCGCAGGCTTAAATGGATGTTCTGTTCCACCTTAGCCCATCCTGTTCTCGCCTTCCCTATTCTGGAAAAGTTTTACTCAAAACGCATATAATGTTATATATAACAATATTTATTCCCTATTTGTTCTTTCTTTGTGAGTGAAGGCAGAAGACACAATATTTTGATAACTGAAGGCAGAGAATAACAGATCTTGTCCTCTTCATTTATTTATAAAATAACATTGTATGGGCACAATGCAAGACAAGAAGAAGATAACCAGACAAGGAGAAGTAAACTATTTTGATAGGCTTTTCTGGATCTTTCAAAGCCACTTAAGAGGAGATTTTAATGTTTGTCTCCACACCTTTCTTTCACATACTCAAAACTCAACTTCTGAATAGGTCTGATAGAGCCCCCACTTACTGTATGTTCTATGGGGTGCAATTGTCCTCTCTGTCCTTTTGGGACAGAATATCTGAAAAGTGAAATATACATAGCCATCCCATGGGGAAAAGAAAGAACTGAAAAGGATATCAGAGTACTGTATTTTTTTTTTCTTTTGCATGCAGGGGCTACAACGAAGACCTCTTCATACGCCTTTGACGAAGAAAATCTAATTGAAGAAAAAACTCCATTGGGATTAAGTGCTGTATATATAACTACGAGCAAAATGGCCCCCTCTGCTTCCATAAGAGGAAAAAAGGGACCGAATCTACTCTTCCCCCACTGCTCCTCCTTTTTCTGCTGTTTATTGGCATCTCACTTAAACTTCTCCTGAAATCATATACAAATTGAAAAGTTCAATAAAATTATACAGTGTATATATACTGGATTAAAACATTAAAATAACGAAGGAAAAAATATATATTGTGTAATATAAACATATACCATTCAAAAGACACTTCCACAGCAATGGCTGCTGAAAATTCAGCTTTGCCATGACAGGAATACATTTTATTTTAAAATATACTAAAATAGAAATCCGTTATATTGAATTATAATATTTCACAATATTAATGTTTCTGCTGTTTTTGATCAAATCAATGCAGCCTTGATGAGAATTCTTTCAAAAACATTTAACAACTCTTACCAAGCCCAAACTTTTGATTTGTATTATGTATACAGAAAAGTAAAATATATTACTTTTTTTTTTTTTTTTTTAAACAACACACTCATACTTACATTTATGTTTTGAACCACTGTAAACCAGAAGTGTGCGTTCATAAAGCATCAATATGATGGCAAACATGGTGCCGATACCACAAACCCTCTCTCAAACATTCCAAATCAACTTCCTGCACAAGTTTTTAAGTTTCGTAAATTCCCAACAACTCCTATTAGGCGTCCTTTTATTCATGCTTTCCAGTTTGAGCGTAATAACGCTGGTATCAGCTCACACCAAATGAGAGCAGATGAAAGCCTGAACCGAGAGTCGGAACTTTCATGTCTCCGCAGAGGCTCAGAGGCTCTAACTGCGGGCTCCAACCATGGCAGGCAGTGACTGGAAGCCCTCACTCGGGACAGGAGAGAAGTCAGATCCACTCAGACCCGGGCTGATTCGATCAAACAACCACTGAGGTCCGCAACTCAGGTTCGCTTTTTGCATACAGGGCCGCGGTGGGCCACGAAGACCAAGGCCCCAGCAGGGGCCGTCTGTCCATTCAAAAGAGAGAGAGGAGGAAAAACATCATTTATTTAGAGTGTTTACTGTTTACTGTTTCTACCGGGCCTTAGAGAGGAAATTAATTTTTCACAATTTTCCCCTAAGTATAAAAGAGCAGGCGAACTCTAGGGTATTCAGCTTCCAAAATGATGTACAGTATGAGTCTCTTTTATTTTCATCACCTTTATCGATGACAGATATGATTTTCCTCTCCTCTCCTAGCGTTATGAATATTTCACCATAAAGGCCTGTCCATTTACTGTAGGGTGGCAGAAGCCAAATGTAGATAGAAGGGTCAGTCAGTTATCTCTGTCTGTTTAATAAGATCACACACATTAAAGAATCTGTGATAAAAAGGAGGGTTGTCCAAACACATATATATTGTCAAATCAAGAACAAGGTAACAATGCTTTGTTATTTTTTGCATACAAGGGGGAATAAAGATGTTCATATATGTTCCTGTGGTCTAGAGAAGGTTCTTGAGCCTGTCAGTGCTTTACTGTATATCATAATAAAGATACTACAAGACCACTAAGCATTTTGATGTTGTAGAGTCTGTTATATGATTTATGACAACAGCATTAGTCAAACTTCAGTTTTGCCATGCAGTATAAATTTTTACTTTTAGCCATAGAAAATGTATTCAAAATTTTGCCAATATTTCATCATGTCATTATTTTAGTCCATTTTACTTTGCATGAAGTGGCATAATTTCATGCTAATGTGCAAATTAGTAAAAAGGTGTCAGGTCAATATTTAACCAAACTATCAAAGATGTATTAACATAATTTAAAACATAAAAGACCCAAACACAAAAAATATCTACTATATATATTAAACTGTACTCCGGAAATTATCACATGTAGATATACTTAAGTATGGTCTACTTTTTAAAAGTATTGTTGTGAATATTTACCATGTCAGATTGGAAATCATTTTAATATGCTGATTTGGTGCTCAAAAAATATTATTACTACTATTATAACAGTTGAAAACAGTTGTGATGCTTAATATTTCTGTGTAAACCGTGATACATAGTTTATTTCAGGTTGATTTAAATAAATAAAAAAACTGCATTTGAAATAGAAATCAAAGTGAAACTCAATTTCTGAATGAAAGTCAATTTCTGTAAAAATAAAATAAAACAACTAAATAAAATAAACAGGTACAAATAAATATATAAATAAATAAAAACATACTATAGACAGACACTGTAACTTAGCCTCACTAAATATCAGATATTAAAATATAAAACTTGGCCTAACACACATGTATACACCAAACAATTCCTCTCTAATCCACAGATTTGTATCATAAACAATCAGTTTTGACCCACTTTGACCCATTTAAAAACAACAGCGATCAGCTCGAAACTTCAACACGAACCAAAGGTATAGTTTAAAATGGCCCCGAAGCATCCAATCAAGGGTGTTTAAGCTCAGCCTAATTTACCGCCGAGGCCCGAAAGCGTCGTTTGATTTAAAACCGAACTCTTTGAGAGTCGTAAGAGGCCGTGAGAGCACCGGCGCTTCTAAATGACAATCTGACTATTACACCATAAAGCACCAGCAATTTAAATTGCAAAACAGGTTGCCAGGTCTCTTCAGAAGCAATATCTGTGAGTATTTCGCAAATGTACGAAATAAATATAAAAGGGAGGGAAATGTAAATGAGGGTGACAGAGGACTACTTTGAGGCGAGTAGGTAATGCTGCAGCTATTCATCACGGTGGAGAAAGAAAGCACCCGCGTCCATCCTTAGCATATTCTAATGAAGGCCATCATGCAAATGAGCGTGACCTTTTCTGGGCTTTTTTTATTCAAGTTCACATTCAATGGAGAAATGTGTACATACGCTAGGCAAGCAAGCAGACGCAGACGCACACACACCCAGAATTATATAGAGGCATAACAAATACTCTCCCCCTCTTCAGCCGAAACACCATAGTGACTAATTACAGCAATCAATGGGAGTACAAACAGAGCGAGCTACAGCTGTGAGAGAAGCAGGCCTGTCTGTTAGGACCGGACCGAGCGATTTCAGTTCGTCGGGATTTCGGGAACTGGCAGCAAGTATGTTGACGAGTCAGATGTGACAGGGCTGTCTTTCTCCGGCCTTCTTCTCGTACAAGCTGGAAAGGCCGTCAAACAAATAAATAAATAAACATCCAGACCCGACTGCCAGTAGAGTGTAATTGACAGCGAAAGTTACATACCCTTACAATGACTTTGAACTTTTCCGCTTGTAAAGATTAGGCCTAAATATTGAAATGAAAGATGCCCCGCTTACATAGATGAAGCTGAAAGATGGAGGAAGAGGAGGTGGAAGGAGGGGTGGTAAGGAGGGGGGTGCTGGTTCGGTATCTCCTGTGCATCAGTAAGCAGACCAGGCCTCCTCTCTGCACAGACAGTTATGGATAGGAAACATTATCAGCCATGGTAATTAAAGGCAAAACTTATACATGCTGGGAGGGTGGAGGGGGGCGTCACACACACCCACCATTTATCACACACACTGGCTCTGGCAGAGAGCAGATGAGGTGGACCGCTCCACCTCTACAAGCTTTAACACGCTTGCGCTGGTCGAACGCTTAGGAGCTTTTTGCCCCGTGATGTGATCCTGAGAAACAGAACTCACGGTAGCATGAAAAACTAGTTGTAAATACAATTAAATGGCAATGCAGAGGAGACAATGCGTTTGGCTTTTGAATAATTGCATAGACACAAAAGAGAAAAAGCATGTATAAGATCTCTTTAATATCTAACTCTTTCTTTTAAGCAGCAATAAGATTAAATGGTGAGCAAATACAGATTTTTCTTTGGAGGAAAAGACTGGTAATCTCACATGTTTCTCCTCTAGGATTTAATAATGTTGCAAACTCTGAACAAATTTACTAAAATACGTAGTCTTTTTTGCAATATAAATCAGAGGTTCTCACCAGGGGGCACATTAGGGGCCTCAGCAAACTTCCAGGGGGGAGCAGGATGACTTTTAATAAATTATTACTGATTTGCTTAAAAAAAATAAAAAATAAAAAATCCCAATGTAAATTAAAATACTAAAAAACATATAACAAAGATGTAAACTACAATCATTTTCTTTCCCCTTTCAAAAAATACTGTTCTTATTGAAGAACATTGAGAACAGTTCTTTAAACAGTTATTGAACATGTGTAATTATCAATATTATAGACTTCAAGTAAAAAATATTTTTCCACTAAAGAATTACAAAAAAAAAAAAAGTTTCGTGCACCAAGGAAGGTGATGCATCTTCTTGATGGTCAGCCTCGGGACTCTTTATTTGCTCTCTATTGTCTCTATTGTCTCTCCACCTCCTTCTATATTGTATATGTTATGTACAAAAGTATATCCACTGCTAAGCTTTACTACACTCTTCTCTTGAGTATTCAGTATTCAACCTGGAAGTCTGAGATGGTACTGAACAAACGGCGAGGTCCTCTACGCCAGGCTCTATTCCCACATCTCCTGATACTCACATTAAACATGCATGCACACTTCTCATGCTGCATTACAGTGCTTAGGCTTGGTTTAATACTATTAATGTTTTACATCAACATTCTGTAGTTGTTAAAATACTGCAATCATATACAGTGGGTAACAAACACAACATATTAAAACCCAGCCACAACACAGAAGTTGAGCCTGGACCCACAATCTACAGTCATGGGAGCAGAGTAAAGCATATATATGAGAATGATGGGGAAAAGTGCAACCAAGGATCATGATGCCCTGTGTGTATGTATGTATGTCAGCCCTGAGATGAAGCACCACTCTGGCACACTTCGCGTCATGGAGAGCGACATCTCCAGCCTGCCAGGACCAGTCAGCACCAGCTCCGTCACAAACACACACATGCTCTCTGGGTTTTTCGCTCTCTCACTCACACACACATCTACAGGCGTCCTGCAGATACCGACACTGTGTTGGAACAGCAGGAATCCAGCTCATCACATTACCATCAAAACCTGCCCTGCCGAGACAGGTTGGTGTCACACACACTTTGACATACACACAGGAAGGAAGAAAGAAAGAAAGAAAGAAAGAAAGAAAGAAAGAAAGAAAGAAAGAAAGAAAGAAAGAAAGAAAGAAAGAAAGAAAGAAAGAAAGAAAACAGACAGACAGGAAAGGAAGGGGAAAGGAAGGAACACAGATAGTAGAAAGAAGGATCATCAGATAGGAAGGAAAGAAGAAGGAAAGACAGAAAAAGAAGTAACAGACAGAGGAAGAAGTTCAAGAAACAAAAAGGAATTAACACAAGCAGATAGGAAGGAAAGAAGAAAGAAAGACAGACAGACAGGTAGAAAAGGAAGAAAGACAGATAGGAAAAAGGACAGACAGACAGGAAAGTAAGGAACATCAGTGAAAGGAAAACAGAGCCAGAAAAGGAATGTAAGAACACAGACAAGATGAAAGAAAGAAAGAAAGAAAGAAAGAAAGAAAGAAAGAAAGAAAGAAAGAAAGAAAGAAAGAAAGAAAGAAAGAAAGAAAGAAAGAAAGAAAGAAAGAAAAGAACACAGACAGAAAGAAAGAAAGAAAGGAAGTATCAGACAGTTAGAAAAATGGAACAGACATAAAAACAAGAATGAAGGAACATAGACAGGAAGGAAGGGAGTCAGACATAAAGGAAGGCAGTCAAAAAGGAAGATAGAAGTAACAGACAGACAGAAAAGAGACACAGAAGGAAAGAAGAAAGGAAGCAATACATTTCCATTTGAAATGTTATGAAATCCGGTTTCTGTTTCCTGTAATTATATTTTCTATTAAAACAGGAAGTTGGAACTATTTCTTTTAATATTTGAAAGACTGTAAATTCTAAATGTGTTCATCTGCTAAACGTGATTTTTGTCAACTTTCAGGAGCACACTAGCATACTGAAGGCCTACAAGCCCAGTTTTGATTTGGTCTCTGATAACACTCAAGACAAGGAAACAGGAAGTGGCAAGAACACTTTCCAGCCATTGAGGGCTTATAAGGACAGAGGCTGGCATATAGAAGGACATGAGAGGATGAGTGCTGTTGATTGAAGACATCAATGATACCCTGCAAATGATCTAACTACATCAAACTTTTACAGGTAAAGGGGCATTTGGTACCCATCACACACACACAAACGCATATGGAAAGTGAGATGGCCAGTACGGAGCGGTAGAAAGCAAACTGAAGCGAGAGAACGTGAGAGGAAGAGATGGAGAGACTGATAGGCGCTGATCTTCATGATAAGCACTCCTGACAACTTGTGAGTGGTTTGCTGGTAGGACACTAATTGCCAGTGAAAGGTGACCGGGAGAGAGGCAAAGCAGCTCAGCTCTGATAGGCCTCTCGCCTCGGTTCGACATGATACCCTACGACAGCACACATCCTCGTATCAAAAACCCAACACACACACTTGACACCAACCCATCACTCTCCACAAAAACAGCGCACTGATACTCCCCTGGCACCCAGGGAAAAAAGGGAGGGAGGGTGAGAGGCGAGGATACGAGAACGAGAGAGATGAATCGTATTGACAGGTAGCCCACGGTGTTGAGGTTGAAGTTGAAACTGCCTAGGAAGAAAAAGGAAGGCGAGACCCATGAACTGAGTGCCATTTAACTGGCCAAGACTGAACCTTTTCCACTCATCTTCAGAATTACGTACAGAAGCCAGAGGCACACGCTGCTTTCACATGAGTGAAAGAACTATGGGTAATAATGTGAAGATTCAAAGACTCGTTGGTAATTAGTGGTGCTTGCTGAGGACTTTTATACTGTCCTATAATACAAAAGCATTTTTTTAAAAGGGACAATAAAGTCATGATGTCTTGACGTATTTCACTATTAAATAAGCATTTTCTAAGAATAAGTTTCAAGAATAAAGCATTATAAGATTAAAGTAAAAATTGTAAGAATAATTAAAGTATTATGAGATTAATGTAGTAATATTTTGAAAATAAAATCAAAATAATGAGATTAATATAGTAATATTTTGAGAATAAATAAAAAAATATATGCAAATATAGTTAGTGTTTTGGCATTAAATTCAAAATTAGTATAAGAATAAAATGGTAAAATGTTGATACAGTATACTGTAAAAAAAAAAAAGTAAAAAAAAGTTGAGTCAACTTAAAATTAAGGAAACCAGCTTCAGCAGATTTTTGAGTTTTCTCAACTTGTTGTTTTAAGTTTATACAACAAAAAGTTGAGAATCTCCTACAAATATAAGTTGAGAGAACTCAAAAATCTGCTGAAGCTGGTTGCCTTAAAATGTTAAGTTAGCGCAACTTTTTTATTTTTTACAGTGTAACATTTTTACAGTATTCGGTAGGTAATTTTTTTTATGTTTTGGCAGGAAGTCTCTTATTCTCACCAAAGCTGCAGTTACTTGATCAAAAATACTGTAATATTGTGAAATATATGAATGTGAATTCATGTGTTAATTTTATTTAATTTCTTTATTTTCTTAAATATGTGGGTAGATAGTATTTATAGAGTTGTAACTTTTTAGTTTTAGTTACTTTTTCTTATTTGTAAGTCGCTTTGGACAAAAGCGTCTGCTAAATGACAAAAGCAAAAAAGTAAAGTAAAGTAAAAATTATTACAATTTTCTTTTCTATTTTAGTAAATTTTACCATGTAATTTATTCCTGTTGCGTCAACGCTGAATTTTTACATGATCCTTCAGAAATTATTCTAAATGCTGATTTGATGGTAAAGAAACTTTTTTTTTTTTTTGTTATCATCAATGTTGAAAACAGTTGTGCTTATTAATATTTCTGTGGATACCATGTACACTTTACTTTTTTTAACTGTGAAGTGTAAAAATAATAGTGTAAAAGTTTTTACTGTCTTTTTACTGTCTGTTTTTGATCAATTTACTATATATATATATATATATATATATATATATATATATATATATATATATATATATATATATATATATATATATATATATGTATATAAAGCAATATACAACTTAAAGTAAGCTAACACTACACAACCACCTAGCAATTCCCTGGCAACCAATCACAACACCTTAGCAACTGCATGGAAACACACTGGCAACAACCCGCAACTTTTTTTTCTTTAGAATACATGCATATCTGCATATGTGACTTCGTTTTGTACACTTACTGTACAGTGGGTGTATTAGTTTCATGAAATTCAGTGCAGGGCCTCTCAGGTCAGAGCTCTGACAGCGATTAGCGTCTGGACGAGAACAAGACTGGCTGCGTTCTCCGAGTCCTCTCCCTGGGCTCGTGAAACAATGCTGTTGAACTGTACCACACATACAGAGCGACAGTGTGAGAGAACTGGCTGTAAAAATATTCCTGGCACCATACATCACCAGTGCAAATTCCATAAGGACAATTTGCAGCTTATGTGGAAAAACAGGTTAGTTATGGAGGTAAGAGAGGTGAAGACAGCAGCAGAGAGAGAGAGAGAAAGAAGGATGGAAGAAGTGAATTTATTACGGCCCAACAGTTTGGCCATAACTCCTGCGGAGAGGCAGATGTCGGGATGGCGACTGCACTGCTAGTGGACAGTGGCCACAGGAGGATAGCGGCGCGTGAAAACCAAAGTAATGGTTAGCCCGTGCTAGCATGAGTCATAGGTAATCAATGCGGGAGGGAAGTACAGGGTTACAGGTAAAATAAAATGGTCTGGTAGAGTTGCATCAGAGCTGACAGCTCTCCAATAAGAAGATACTCGCTCCTCCCCTCCATCCCATAATCACAGTTCAATCCCATCCAGACCTCCTGGGAAAAAGAAAGTGATAGGCCTTCACTTTCTGACCTTTTGACCTTCACTCATCACCGTTCCTTCTATACCTTGCTTTCTCCTGATTCGTTTTCCTCACGTTCCTTCATTTTCTAGTCTAAATGGACCCTTTTCACATTTACTAAATGTAAACTTGGGTTGGGTAAACTTCTATAGTGGTGAATGGGACCTACAACAAATATAACTTTTTTATATTTGCTCCAATAGTAAAAGAAAAAATCCACAAAAGTGTTTCCATGACTTTACAAATGAGAAAAAAATATTGAGAGACTGATTGCTGTGGTCAGAAAAGAAATTTCCAAAAAATAAAAAATAAAAGTTTGTAAATTTGCTGTCAAATTTGCTTCTTAGCCATTTTATTAGAAACATGAGAAGCCCTGGAGTTCATTTTAAAAGAAATTGCTATTTTGTGTTTCAAAATTTCATGTTTCAAATTTCAAGTCAATTTTATTAATTTATATAAATTTTATTTGCCGTTTCTATGTATTTATTTGTGAAATTGACTATCAATTTCTTAGTGAAAACTGTTTTTAGTATAAATGTACATTTAAAAAATATTTTTTCAAAGTTGTAAATAAAACAAGGATTATAAGAGTACATTTACTTTAAAATTTCACATGAAATTCAACGTTACTTGCAGTTTCTTAATTTTTTTTTTATATTCTTTGTAATATTTACTAAACATTTCTTCGTGAAAAATTATTTAAAGCTAACATTTTTCAATGTAAATATACACTAAACAAACAAAAAAAATTAAGTTGCAAATAAAATAAAGATTAAACAAAAACCTACTATTTCAGTCTTTCTACTTTAAAATTTAGTTTAATGCAACATATTTTTGCCATTACTTATCAATTATTTGTGAAATTTCTGAGTGAAAATCACTTATCCGTCCATTTTTTCAGTGTACATTATGTTTTTTTTTTGTTTTTTTTATTCAAATATATAAAACTTTGTTAGATTTAGATGTTAACAACTGTGGAAAAGTAACATTAGAGTGGAAGTACATGCATTCCTAATGCATCCTGACGAGACGCCATACTTCCCTATACCGCAAATGCACCGCAACCCGTCCGGGCCATCCTTTGTGGCCTAAACCACCTGGCCCTGGCGCATATGGAACAGAGAATCTTCCAGAAGTCTCTCTCTTCCCTCTCTCTCTATTGATCTGGCTGGTGTATGGAAGCTGGATCTCTTTACAGTGTGGTGCCAGACTGTTGGAGCCAGTGCTCTGGATGTCTGCTCTCACTAGGACTGATGACGACACCCTGAGGATCCTCTCCACATGGACCTGAAATAATAAAACGCTGCTCGCGCCCTCCATCACCCTCTCAGCTGTCGATACATGTGTTGCACACGCTGAACTATGCGAGGACATCATGCCCGCACATGAGGAGACTGTGATGGTATTTATGTTGTGTGGCTGGAATACAAAAAGCCTGTTTGTGAATGTCAGTTGCAAAATTGCTTTTTTGATGCTTCAATTTATAAATGAAACCACGTAAGAAGGCCTGAGATCAGTCAGAGGTTGCTATAACCGATCATGTTATTCATTCCAGAGGGCTCAGATAAATCTGACTGAACAGATGAGACAGCTAATGACTGCAAAAGGGGTTGCAGTTTTTAAATTTAGGAGTGCCATAATAATAAGATGATGAGTGTTGGGAAGCAATGGAAATACAAAACTACTAAACTACATTTTAGAATAGCTCAGAAGTATAGCTCTCTCTCTCTCTGTCTCTCTGGAATATGTGATAATTATGATTTATTTTAGCAAGGCATTTTGTAAATTCATTTACATAATCATTCATTATTACTCAGTTGTGCAACAAAGTGGTTTTCTTCTCTTAATGTAAATATTTACATAAAATGCAGGAAATAAATCAGATTTAAATTGAACCTTTAAATTTAAATCTAAATCTGTGATTTTTTCTTCATTTCGTTTTGCTAATTATACAGTAGATATTATACAGCTTTCTCAACACTGGAGATGACTCAATGGTTTTCTAAATTTATCATGTCTCATTTTCATCCTTCTGTGAAATGACATATCAACATGCCCAGCATGTTCTTATTTAGACACAACTGAACTGCGATTTTCACATATTTTTCTGCTTGACCTTGAGAACAAAGCGCTACAGCTGATCAGAGGTGGACACGAGCGCATCCTTCCAGACTTCGTCTCATGAGCATATGTGTGCAGTCGCCACAGCAAACAAACAAAGAAACAAATGACAGATCTGCACAAGAAACACTGCCACTTCTCTCCTAAAAGTGAGAGATTACTCCTCTTACAGTGATGTAAGGGATCCTTAGGGATACTAGATCGTTGTCCATTAACTTCCTCTAGGCTATTCATTTCTAAGAGAATCTAAATGGATTTTTTTAAAGCAAATAAATAAAAGAGCCCCAAAAAGCTCACATTAAAATCTATTTCCAGGTGCTGTATAAATGAACGTACGTTTCCTCATCGACTTGAAAAAAGAAAAGAAAGAATACTTGATTCTTCTGTTTAAACAGAAAAACAGTTCAGAAGTGTCAAGTGTCAGAGTAATTAAAAAGAGAACTCTGGCCCTCTCCTCGGGTGAGAATCGCTGAAGACATTAAGTTAACAAAAGCACGGGGCAAATAAGAGCCAAGGGAGAAGTGACAGTTATCTGCTAAATTCATAAATGTGGCTTTTTGTATAACGGTAATCATCATCCCTCATGCTGTCATTTTCCATTTTAATTGCTCGCCTCGGTGCTTTGGCTCAGGGAAGCCATTGGAACCCCACGGAGTGCAGTACAGAGCTAGAGAAAAGGAGAGTGAAAAAGAAAGAAAACATACAGGGCCCTGCAATCTGACTGCTCCAGTTTAGGTTACTGCCATGTGAGCGTCTGACAGGTTAATTTTTTGCAATTAGACTGTACTGAGAGAGAGCGGAACAGGTGAGGTCTTCATCGACGTGCATAAAAACGACGCTGGATTACGCTAATGACAAATATTCTGAACACGAGCTATAAAGTTTGCCCAACAGGCGAGCGGCAACGTACGACGCATAAGCTTGCATCCTGGACCGCTTTTCTAAACTCATAGCTTTCCTGCGACAGAACATGGACTCCTGATTATAGAGAAAAATGGGAGGAAGGGAGGGAGGAAAAAGAGCGTAGCGAAATGTAAAAGCATAACAGGATAAAAATCAAGTCACGAGGCTAAGCTAACATTGTGAGCAGCCCTTCTCATAGTCGCCATGTCGTATATTTTATAAGACATCAAAAAGAAGCCAGCGAGACTTCTTTAGATTTCATCCTAATCTCATGCTGTTATCTCTTTCCTCTTCGTCCAAAACCAGCTCATATTTCACCCACGGTATCTTGTTATTTCTATAATCTTGTTCCTGCCCATGATAGATTTCTTAGAGCAAGGCATTTATCATGAGGTTCCAGAAATGAACTTAAGTTTTGCTGTGTCTTAAGTGCGAGTTTGTGGACTGAATTTAAGGGACAGTAATGTTATTGAGAAGTATTGGTGAGTTTTAGAGGTTTCCACGCTGTTGTGTTTGGAGGAGATGAGCCGTTAAAAAAAGACGAAGAGAGCAGAGCTTCAAACTATGATAAGAAAAACAACATTTCAGCCGCTTGCTTCTTCATGCCCAGTCTTTCAACATTACACCATGTTTTTTGTATTAAAATTCCTTATCCATAGCTGACGCACTAAATGTCCATTGACTTCTTTATCAACATCAAGATGAATTAAATCAAGCAGAGTGATAAAAACAGCAAAAAGTCTCTGTGAAAAGTGAAATATTTCTACAAAGGCTTTGGTAACTGAAAACTACATACATCACAGTTTAAAAAGAAATAGCAAAATGCTGTCAATGCAAAGGGAAAATCAGAAAAGTATCAGCTTATTTCATGGAACATTTGCTCATTCAGTTTGATTGATTCAGTCATATTAGGATTATAGAACACTTTTACAGCACTTATTCATTTAGGTTAATGTTAATTTATATATACTATAGTTTATTATTAATTTATGTTAGTTCATAATACAATGATTGTTCATTAGTTTTAACTTGAAATGTTTAAATATTATTATACACTACCATTTAAAAGTATATTTACTTTTCCTTAAAGTCATAAATACTTGTATTTAGGAAGAACACATTTAAACAATCAAAAAGTAAAGACATTTACACTGTCTATTTCAAATAAATGCTGCTCTTTTGAACTTTCTAATCGTCAAAGAATCCTGAAAAAATTTATCATAAATATTAAACAGCGCAACAGCATAATTAATACTGATAATAATACGAAATGCATTTGAGCACCAAATCTGCATATTTAAATCATTTCTGAAGGATTATGCGAGTACAAATTCAGCTTTGCAATCACGGGACTAAATTAAATTTTAAAATAAAGCATATAGAAATAAATAAATATTTGACAATATTTCTGATTTCACTGTTTTTTTTTTTTTTTATAAATCCAAAAACATTTAAAAAATCTTACCGACCCATTAATTAAAGACTAATAAATGCTGTAAAAGTATTGATCATTGATATTTCATATTAGCTATTGCATTAATTAATCTGAACATATTAAACCTATAGTAAAGTATTACCAACAAATCCTAAAATATAATTAATATTGCTTGAAAAATTGAAAGTGTAGCATCATGTCACATCGACATGTAAACTTCCCAAAAGTATTTCAATACTAACCCAATTTCTAAAGATTTACCAGAGCAATCCCTTAAATTTAGTCTTCAAAAGTCAATGCTAAGAGAGAGATACCTGTTTTGCACTCTTCACTGCTCTGTTCAATCACTTAAAACGTCTACATCAACATCTGGGGCCAGTGTCTTTCTTTCTCTCTCTCCCTCTCTCTTCTCTCTCTCTCTGCTGGAGTGTTTTTATCAGAGGGTCTGTTTTAAATGTTGCTGACAGCTTCTGCCTCCCTCTCAGTGTAATTATAGGCAGAGGAAGGCTGGGGCTGAGGCAGGGCTGGATGTAGCCAGGCCTGTGTAATGGGGATAATTAACTTACCCTCATCACCCCACTTCAAAGGCCTGCTACAGAAAGAGAGAGAGAGAGAAAGACACAGAGATGGAGACACTTAGGGGTGGATTGTATCAGCTACTGCGAGTAGGGCTGGGGGTCTCCTGGCCCCCTGAAGCCCCCTGGTGTCTAGGACCTTAAAAAGGGAAAAACAGATATATTAGACAAATGAAGGTGCCGCCCATACACATACATGGGGTTGACACGGCACTCAGCATATCCAAAGACACACAAGCTCATGAAGGACCGAGTCCCTCCCCTTTTCTTCCTCCTAAGAAGCAGGTAATTGCGGTTGTTAACACCGTCTCTGCTTTTCCTACAGCTGAGTTTCTAGAGAGAAAAGACCTCTGACAGTGCCGACTTTAAATGCAAATACTTTCCTCGCACTTTCACCCTTTTTAGTATGTTTTTACATTGCTCAATCTATTACAAGCATACATTAACATAAGGCTTTAGGTACCTCACGATTCAATCTGATTTCGATTCAAGTCGAGATTCGATTCGAAAATGATTCCCGATGCATCTCAGTTTCTCAGCACAAATCTCTGGAGAGTTAAGGTTGCTTGTATCGAAATTCTGTAACGATTGTGCATAAAAGCAGGAAATAAAATTACTTTGGTGACCCAGCAAATTAAATATAATTAGCAGGTCTAATAATATAACGACTGCAGCTTTTGTTCTGTCTAAATGAAAAGCTGCATGCAAGCAACCTGCCTTTGCGAATGCACTGCTGTTTAAAAGTCAGTATTTTGTTTTGTTTGAAAGAAATTAATACTTTTATTCAGTAATTAAATCCTCAAAAAATAGATATAAAAAAAAATCTTTCTTGAGCACCAAATCAGAATGATTCCTGATGGAGATTGGAGTAATGACTGCTGAAAAATCAGCTTTCATTTCAGAAATCTTTCTTATTTATTTATTTAGATATCTGTATTTCAGATTTATGAATAAAATATATATATATATATATATTATGAATGGCTGTTGATCAATTCATAATTATTTAATTAGTACATAATTTATTTAATTAAAATTATTTAGAATCTCAGTGATTCAGAGAATTCTCTCAGTTCTGGTAAACATGCACCTGGTCCTCTTCTAATATTAAATTAGCTTCAAATATGCTTCAAAAAATAAAAAAATCACACCAACAAAAATTGTTTTGTTGGGATATTCTTGCGTAGAGCTCATGCACAGACCCGCAAACAAAAGCACCTATTTTCTGACACTTACTTAACACCTCTCACTGAACATGCATGTGTGTGTGTGTGTGTTTGGTTACAAAACCCTGGGGGGATCGGAGGTGAAATGTAGACGCTTTGGGCATGAGTGCAATTCTGTACTCTTTGCCACATCTACTGCGCAGTGTAAGGAGAGAAGCAAAAATTCAGAGAAAAAAAAAAAGAAACAAGGGAACCAGGCTGGACTGAAAAATCAAAGGAGGCATCAGACACAAAACCGGAGCCTTGTGAAGGCCTTAATTGCCAGAGGAATAACACTGACTGAAATGTTATTACAAGCCTGGTGTTGATTTAAGACCCCGGTTATTATGGGCCAGCCTGGGTGGAGGTCTGTGTCTCTGACCCCCCCGGTGCTTTCATATAATGTCACCATGCATTTAAACTGAAAGAACCATGAGACCTTGGTCCTTCCTTATTCTTCTGCGCTAAATGAGAGGGGACCATCAATTTGCCACCCCTGTCATGAGACTAACCACTGTGCCACCATCGCCATGCCAACAGATGCTGATTATGACATCACACAAATAGCGCTGACACCGATGGGACCAGTGTCCCAATACGTAAAAGATGCCAAAGAGAGGTTGCTTTGTCCAAATGCATCCATTTTTTCACAAGTTTGTCATGTCAATGGCCATTTAACTGTCTTAAAGGTGCAGTGCATTTGCACTGAATGCTGTTTACTTTATCTTGTTAACCTGCTATGATTGGTCAAGTTTCCTCACAGCATAAAGAATGGCTGAATGCAAATAACACAGTTCCACAGCACTGAAAACAAAAAATGCATAATAATTTTAAAATAATTAACAAAATGTCTCAAACAGTTGTAGCCAGGGGCAAAAGAACAGTCTGAAAAGCATGTAATGTTTGTTGAGTAGTAAATGTGTAATAGGCATTTTTGGATCTTGTTTGTTTTGTCTGGAGTTCTTCATATCAATGCAGTTTGTTTGGGCATAAAAGAATTCTTAAAGGTGCAGTGTATAATTTTTCAATATTATGCTGCAGGCTAAATCCTGAAAAACAATTAGCATTTTAGTACTTCCGGTTCCAACATCCTGAAGTCAATAGGTTTCCGGTTAAATGCCTGAAATAAGCTTTGTGGTTAAAATAAGCTCAATATATAGGACATATAATACTTCATTAATATCCCCTTGTGTTTGGTTTATATATATATATATATATATATATATATATATATATATATATATATATATATATATATATATATATATTTTTTTTTTTTTTTTTTTAGCTTTACTTGCCTTTAAAAAGTTGCTAACAAAATGGGACTACAGAGGTTTTCTGGGATGATAAATGTCATCACGCCCAACATCTACTCACTAGTTTGCTTTTACAGGAGCTATTCTAACTCAGACTTTCAGGGAAAATGTTGTCTCAAACTGAAAGAGTTGTCAGAAGCCTGATGGTGATGACGCTTATGTGACCATAGTGTTGTTCATTTATAGCCTACATACAGCTTTTTACTTCTGACGATTGTATTTAGGCTTTAAAATTCATAAAGGTTGTGTTATTTTGTAAAGATTATCGTGATGAAACAAACTTTTGTTGGTCACAGAGTTTATTTTCTGCAATAATCCAAAAACCAATGGAAAAATCTTGGCCTTAATTACTATGTACTTACATCAAAAATAAGTACAATGTACTTATTGTGTTAATTTTGTATTGCAAAACACTTTTGCCACTATTGAGGTGGGATACGGGTAATATTAGAGACAGGTTTGGTGGTATGGGTAGGTTTAAGGGTGAGTTAGGGTGTAAGAGATGGGTCAACAGTTTAATTATATACAGAAATTAATTACAGATGTAGTTACATGCAGGCATTTCTTTTTTAAATATTAGTACAATGTAAGAACATGTATGTACACAATAAGTGTATTGTATCAAATTATTAATTTAAAATGTAAGTACATAGTAGTTAAGGCCACCTAATATAAAGTGGGACCCAACAACAAGTAAGTGTATTCCCAAGAAAAGTGTAAAAACTGTGACAACGACATTGATTTAACCAATAGTTTGAGTTAGGGGCAGGACTACCTGACTTTCTGACCAATAGCAGTCAGGGAAACCTGTTTGGAAACAAATTTGTTTAATGGCACATTTTACCGTTAACATCTAAATAAGCCTACAGGTTTTTTTTTGTGTTTTTTTTTATGCCTTCTCTTAAACCCCTTAGGTTCCCACTAAACTTAATTCCTACAGAAAGAGTATACAGACCGGGAAAAGTGGTAGTTTGGCTTACAGAATGGAAATGGTTGAACGGAGAAGAGGGATAGATGGAGCAAAATAAGGATCAGAGGAAGGGGTAAAAGACAATAGAGGGAGGGGTATTGCGGTACAGGAGCGGTGTGACGGCGGTGACACGCTGCAAATCGTGTTAGACAGGGCAGGGCTCGGCTGAGTTGCAGCAGTGTGACGTGGGCTGATGCACCATGCCTGCCTGCGTTACTCTCGCCAGCGTGGCTGCATCTGTGCACTCTTTACCACAATGCATCCAGCAGCCAATCACTTCTTACACTCTAATTAACAGCCATGTAAATCCACACCCAGGCCAGCCGAGCGCACACCGACAGCATGCGCAGGAGGGGTGCGGGAGAGGTTGAGGAATGGGGGCAGGGTGCCGTCCCAATAAAAACGGCATCTGACCCGAACCTGCGATCGTATCGGGGCAAGACCTCGACCCTGCAGCCCTCCGCCTCTTCCCGTTGTCCTTCCTTTGGAAGAGTCTCTCACATTCAGTGTGCCACCAGCTCCAGCCTTCAGCTCCCATCATTCTCATAGCTCTAGAGAAGGTCAGTGGGGTGGCGTCTGATTGGCCGAGATTCAGATATCCATGGCATATGGGAAGCGTGACACACCTGAAGTGACAGGGCACGTCCTCTCGGCAGACACTGGGGCAGGAGGGATAAACAGATGAATGCATAAAAAGAGAGATGAACAGAACACACCCATCAGCCCCAATTGCACGTCACCCACTGTTGGTCGGAAACACAGCTGGCCAAGTCATGGTAAGTTGAAGAAACGTTGTCTCAACGCATCTTACCACACCTTCACTCCTCACACAGAACTTATGTGCCACATGTCAACTCTCTGGAGGCTTAAGCCCCTCTGAATGTGTCAGTGTGTGTGTGTGTGTGCCAGAGGAGAGGGGTGAGGGAGGAAAACAGAAAACACTTTTGAACAGATGCTTGTGAAAGCCAGTTTGTTTCATATTTAAACTAAGATTTCCACTACCGTTTAAAAGTTTTGGGTCATTACGATTTTTTTTAAAAGAAATTAATACTTTCTTTGAGGATGCATGATTAGATTGATCAACAGTTAAAAAAAAAAAAAAAAATATATATATATATATATATATATATATATATATATATATATATATATATATAAAAATAAAGATAAGATATTATATATATATATTATATATGTAATATATTTATATAATAAATGTTAAAGGAACACTCCACTGTTTTTGAAAATAGGCTCATTTTACAACTCCCCTAGAGTTAAACAGTTGAGTTTTACCGTTTTTGAATCCATTCAGCCGATCTCCGGGTCTGGCGGTAGCACTTTTAGCTTAGCTTAGCATAGATCATTGAATCGGATTAGACCATTAGCATCTTGCTCAAAAAATACCAAAGAGTTTCGATAATCTTCCTATTTATTTCCGGCGTAATAATCATGGAACTTTGTTGCCGTACCATGGGTGCAGCAGGCGCAATGATATCACACAGCGCCTGAAAGTAGTCCCCAGCTATATCATAAGTAGTTACCTAGCTGGGGACTACTTTCAGGCGCTGTGTAATATCATTGCGCCTGCGGCACCCATGGTACGGCAACAAAGTTCCATGATTATTACGCCAGAATGAGAGTATAGTTCCTAGCCATATCAGCCTGGAAAATCACAACTTTTAATTTTCCGTCGGTCTTAGTACATGATGTACCTACAGAAGAGTCAAGCTTTAAATAGGAAAATTATCGAAACTCTTTTGTCATTTTTGATGACCAAATGCTAATGGTCTAATCCGATTCAATGATCTATGCTAAGCTAAGCTAAAAGTGCTATCACCAGACCCGGAGATCCGCTGAATGGATTCAAAAACGGTAAAACTCAACTGTTTAACTCTAGGGGAGTTGTAAAATGAGCCTATTTTTTAAAAAAGTGGAGGGTTCCTTTAATTAGAATTTTCTATTCATCAAAGAATCATGCAAAAAGTAACATAATAAGCAGCTACATTAATCAACTCTTTTGATAATATTTTTAAAAGTTTCGTAACTTTTAAAATATATTAAAATAGACAATCGTTATTTTAAATCACAATAAATGTTGACAATATTAAATGTTTTTCTGTATCTTAATTAAATACATTTTTAAATGTGATTATTTTTTTTTTACTATAGCCTTGGTGAGTATAAGATACATCTTTTAAAAAAATTACTCTTGTATGGTAGTGAATATATACAGGGATGCTTCCTACTATGATTTGCAAATCAGTATAAAAAATACACTTTTATTATCAGCACAATAATTTGAGTGACATGTTGAACTGTGAACTGTTGAATATCTTTGCTGTAATTTTTGATGGTAGCAGCATGTGAGCTACATGATCAAGTTATCCAGCAAAATTTAAACACTTTCAATAATGTTTAAAAGCATTCAGGATGCCCCACTTTATGAGGATTTTTGAGAGAATATGGTATATGACAGTAATAAAGAATGTGGCTATTTACAAACCTTTGACTGGTAGCGTATAAACACTGCAGCTAATGTGAAATTTACTGTGAGATTTCTGGGATACAGCACATAGTGTAAACAGTGTTTTCAATAACCATAGACAATGTAACAAATGCCCATGCTGAAATGCTTTGACACATTCAGTCCATGGCCATTCAGTCCATGAAGCTGATGTCTTGTTTGTTGTAAGGAGGTTTTGAATCCCATGGCAACTGATTTGTACACACCATAGTTACTTCTGTAATTATGAATCATAACTTGCACTTGTACAGTCCTCTGTGCTTCAAACCATGAACTTCTTTCTTTCATACCTTCTCACGGACAGATTTGAAACTAAGGGATAGCATTACTCATAAAATCTGTCATTTTAGACCTCTTACTGGTTTACGGGCTTATCACTGAGCCAACGTTACCTGCAGTTTTTGAATGTGTGCTAAAATCAATATCAAGCATATTGTAAGTCCAACATCAAACTTATAAAGAGAATGGGGTAAGTTGGGTCACATATATTGTGCACATACTGCAAAAAAAGGGTTCAACATAGCTTCTAATATTGATTAACATTTTATTTTAAGCTAAAAACTTTTTTGAAAGCTAAATTCATTTTAATATCAAAGAAAGTTTATCCAGGTCTAAAAATATATGTCTCGTTATCACACATACATGTGTACATTCAAATATTCTGAATATTATTTTCCTGATTATTTATAAAAATGCTATTTGGAGCAAAATATGGCTTTAGAATGGAATTGCACAGGAATAAATAGTTTTTCGCCCTCGTTTGTGTTCGTATTTTTGTTGAGGATGTAAATTGTTCACATATATCCTAACGAGCCATTTTACCCCCTGACATGACGCAGCTTACTCGAAACCCTAGGGAGCTTTTGATCACATTTCTACAGTTTTTGAAATAATTTTCAGACAAGTTCAGGAAAACTTGGCACGGTTTACTCCACTCCCCCCTATTACGAACAAAAAAAGACAGCACCCGGACAGAAAGTGTGAAGTTAAATGTGAAGTGGAAGCCACAGTCATGCAGAATGACAGCACCAGCCCTTGCAGTGGAAAACCTGCTCCTGCGCTTTAGATCAAACCAAATCCATCATTTTTGCACGAGAAGAGCGCACAACATCCGCTCACCCCCTGCTATGACACACCAGCCACCAGGCAGCTCTATCAGTCCCTGATGTGGACAGACAGCCACAGAAAAAGGCCCTGAAAACACCCCTAGCACACTGTCACTTCTCTCAGCCTCATCTGTTCAACTAGAGCGATATAACGCCTTCTGTCCCTCTGTCTGCTCTTCTTTTCTGCTTGTTGTTTTCTCTTTTTCCTTTTCCCTTCACTCAGGCTTCTGGGGTCAACTACTTCTGCTTTTGCTTCAGGTTTTATTGTATTGATCGAGCCTCCAGTGAACAATGACTGAAGTAAGTGGAGTGTAACTATGTTGGTCTAAAAGATGATGCTTTAATGTTTAAAGTATTCTTGTCATTCAAAGACATTTGGGTCATTCTACAAAACAGATGCCATTTGAGTCCCTCATTTGCATATGCGAATTTAACAAAGAATAGCTTACAGTATGTCAACTACTGCTGTGTGTGAATAAAGACATTTAAAAACACACACATCAAAATATATTTATTGTTGTTTTCTCTGTTCTTGCTCTATTAGCAAATACGCACATTTAAAAAATGTATATAGAGAAAATATAAATAAAACAGAATATAGCAATTATATATTAATTCAATATTATATTATTATAATACATTATAATATTTAAATTCATTATAAATGCATGCATATATGTACGACATTATATATAACATTGAAAAACACATTGAAAAATGTTTTTCTGTATTTTAATAAATGATATATAGAAAATATAAATTAAACAGAATATATATATATATATATATATATAATTTAAATTATAAATTAGCTTGCACTATAAAATTGATTATGAAATTAATTAATGGTGTTTGTAAAATTATATATATTTATATTTTTATATTAATAAATTGTATTTGTATTTATATTAGTGCTGTCAATCGATAAAAAAATTTAATCGCGTTAATCACAGTCCTGGACTGTGATTAATCATGATTACTCGCAAATTTAAAATACTAGGATTTACCTGTAAATCTGTTGAAATAAAGAAATGCATGACAAACAGAACCTTTCACACCTCTGCTGGGTATGAGACATAATCCTTATTCTTCTTCTTTTTTCTTTTTTTTTCAGACATTATCACCCTTTATATTGGCAATAAAACGTTTACCAAGCCACGATCGTTTCAATCCCAGTATACATTTACCCGACTATTATCAAAAGTATTTCCAAATAAATACAACAAGACATTTTCTTGCGACCTTACATGAAGTAATATGACAAAATGCATTATGAAGATGAATTGGACATGTTCTGCAGGTTCATTACAGCTAACATTAGCATCATGCTACATAAGACAATTTATGAGATTAATAGTACACTTTTACTCAGAACTCACTTTAAACCACCATCGATTTTTAGATTAATCGCATGCGTAACGCGTTAATGTTCACAGCCCTAATTTATATTTAGATTAATATTTAAATATTAAAAGCTTAATGGTAACCCTATAGTACCATGGATTTAAAAATAAACAGCTTGGAATTAAACCATAAAACGGTCAACTATGATATTTACCTAATTATACCCCAAAATATTTTAAAATTAATTAATTTATCTTTTATCTTTAGCACAATGCATTAGCAAAATCTGTCTAAAATAATGTACAGAAATTTACTTTAAAAATCAATTGATCTATTCTAAACTAAAAAAGCAGTTTCAACGAAAGCCCCATTTTTGAATGCGTTTTGTGATATTTAATTTATTTTTTTGGCAGTTCAAGCACCAACTCATGTAAAACAACACAAAACATTAGGTTTCAGCATACAAATGCTTCGTTTTAAAACCCCACAGAGCAAAGTACAGGTGAATACAAAAAAAAAAAAAAAAGTTAAGCAAATTGTCACATTATATAAAGTGAGTGTAAAAATGTTGTGCAGCCTGCAACCAAAACAGATTCATCACTGACGGCATGAAAAAATACACTCTTCAGCACATTTTGGGGCACATGGCATAAAGTGTGTTAAAACAGAAAACTACGCTTGGAAATGCTTGAAAGCGGTATTGGATCACTGGCTTCCATTATTACCGTGACTTGCAGAAGTGGCACAAGCAGCTGAAATAAGCTACTTCAATTCTTTCACAAACTCTCTCTCTTTTTCTTTAGCTTCAGAGGTAATAACATTGTTGGAGACAGATAGAGAAAACTAGGCTACAAAACTCTAAACGAAAGTGTAACAGCATTATCAAAGCACAATTCCACAAAAAAAATCTAAGCAAAGAGAGAGAAAATAAAAAAAACTGTCATGCGTCACCCGTAATCATTTTCAAACGGAACACAAAATTGTTCTCATCTTTTTCCTGAAGCTCTGAACGAACGTCACCTAAAACGCCGCAAAAATCACAAAGTGCAAAAAATAAAGGCCAATTATGAATAATTACGTCTTTTCATTTCCAGCGTGATGAAATAAGTTGATTGGTTTTCAGACAGGTCTGGTCTAGCTCAAAAGAGACAGCATGTCTGCAGCCAGTTAGCACGGCACACGACAGCGCCGGATCCCTCGCAGTGACGGAATCAGAGCTGTCGGCCATAAATCACGTTACGGTCATATTGGGAGGAAATGACAATGTGGCGGGAAAAACAACCATTCGCCGTGACCCACATTAGAGATCAAATAAATAAAATCATGACTACCACTCAGCACATAGAAGTTGTTATTGAACAAACTGTCTGCCATAAGACTGATAAAAATCTAAATGAAATCTTTGTAAAACAAAGCCTAATATGATTTTTTTTTTTTTTTCTCCCAGATGTTTCTGAAATAGCAATGCAAAGGAATAATATGACAAATTAAACCAACTGGAACTGTTTTCTGGAGAAACGTGGGAGCAAAGACCTTGGTGATCAAAATTCACTCTTCAGGTTCACGTTTGCTGCAATCTCATACACTTGACAAAAGAAACCACACTTTTTTTGTGCTGTCAGGTCGCTCATTATGGGTTATGACAGGGGCAACTGGTCCAGATTGGGCCGTTTGGACCTCAGAGAGTGTGTGTGGGTGTCTGGTTAAAGTCACAGCCATCTGGGAATAATCTCAGGTGTGCAATACAATGTGTTTGTGTCAAACAGTGAACCGTTTTAATCACAATGATAATGGATTTGATTAACAGAAGCCATTAGAACATGTATAACATGTACATTTATTTGCATAATCTGGTGATTATCCTGCATCTTGTGTTATTAAATATGGGCATGTATTTCATAATACTGGCAGCAACGGGGGAAGTAAAAATGTAAAAAAGTGCATTTGCATTTAAGTGCAACTGCTTTTCATTAAGTTATTCATCTCACGTAGCCAGACTATTGACTATGGAAAAAGTGTGGTCCATATTCCAGTTCATTCTGACCAACAATTGCTCACTTAAACAGAAAAACAAAAATGCTCATTATATCAAATTAGTATCTTGTAAACACAAATTTATTTTCAGGACTGAAAAAAAGTGCACCTGTGTTCAACATCAGGGTTTGGGGGCCTTAACAGGGGGTCCATAGGAAATTTCAATGTGTAAAAAATAATAAATGACTAAAACTAATTAGATTAAAATAATAACATTTTCCATATAACATATACACTATTGTTCACAGGTTTCTTATTACCAGTATGTATAAAGTTGCGCTGCTTTTTGTTTTTGTGGAAACCTTAATGCATTTTTTTTTTAGGATTCTTGGAAAATTAGTTCAAATGAACATCATTTATTTAAAACAGATGTCTTTTTTTAACATTATAAATGTCTTTACTGTCACTTTTGATCAAATTAATGCATTCTTACTGAATGAAAGTATTAATATCTATTAAATATATCCATTTTCCATAAGGCTTTAACCTCTGCAGGTAAAATAAAATAAAATTTTAAAAATAAATAAATAAATAAAACAAAACTAAACTAAACTAAATAAACTTAGTTAAGATAAATAAACTTAGTTAAACTTAGAGCCCAAACCTGTTAACAGAAATCTATCTATCTATCTATCTATCTATCTATCTATCTATCTATCTATCTATCTATCTATCTATCTATCTATCTACCAACCTACTTTAAAAGCTTGCTTTAGAACATTGACTACTTAATGCCAGCTATTAAAGTCATAAACAACAATCTCTTCATAATTTTACACTTACTATTTTTACTCACACAGCATAAAGAGTCTTAAAATACATAGACTTTCAAGAAGTGGGTCCTTCACAAGGATATCATCATATTTGGGGGTTGTAGGTATCAAAACTATCCAAATTCCCCACGCAATGTGAATCAAATGGTCAGGCTATACAGGTAAAAGCATAATGCACCGTATTTTTAAAGTGCTGAGTTGTCATGTTTTTTTCCAGGCACTTTTTCAGTTACTTTGACTTTACTATAGAGGCACTACAGCTCCTAAATATGGCCACAGTACTGCTACTGTAAAGTAAACACACCAGACAACCCAGATTTGAATCTGTGAGTTCAGATCATCACTACAATTAATCAGCAGCACCGCAGCGTCGCTCAGCTCTCCGTGTTCAGTCAGTAAACACACTCCCTCACGCTCTCACGTGCGGCATGTAGTGTGATGACATAAACACACACGGTAGCCAGCCCAGCACCATCAAACAGCAGGGGAAAGAGCCACAGGACACAGCGCAAAAAAAAGAAAGAAACAGGTCAAGCACCCCTCTCACGCTGGCAATCATAACAAGAGGCCTTCCACGGTCTCTCAGCTCCAGCCACGCAGCATCTGTCTGTCTCCGGCTGCCTCCCCGCAAATGTAGACGTTACAACTAAACTACAGTTCCAATTCACCTGCCTGTTTGATGCTCCGCTCTCACACATGACAACACATTGATTTTACTTCTGCCGCCACGCCGACGTCCGCCTGAAGAAATCCATTAGGCCGACACTTCTCGTTTCCCATGACTGACAGGGTGACAGGCCAATGCTTTCCACCCGTGTACGTTTGACGGACAGCTCGACACTTAAACAAGCCCTCAAGTTGCTATAATAGTTTAAAACACTTTCAATTACCTGAGTCAAACAAATTCAACCGGCCGAGCGCTTGGCTGCATCTCCCAGAGCCATTCAGAACCTGAGGTGCACAGATATAAAGGGGAGTGCAGGGCCGTACCCGCCAGCAGCAGCTAGATTTACCACATAAAATGCATATCATATACTGTGAAATGTTGTTTTATATTTATATACACTTCACAGTAACATATATTCATCCTGTGTTGATTATTGTGATGACTTTATTGATTTAGGACTGTTGTCGCACACGTATTTGGCTCTTAAAACCATCATACTTAAATGCAAAAGAGACTGCTTTTGCAGTCTAGGCCGGAGTGGGAGAGAGAGAATTGCTTACATTACATCAAAGCAGTGCAAAAATTAAGGTCAGAGACATAAACAGCTCATAATAGTAATGCCACCAAATAATGATGTGCTGCATAATTTAGCCTACACCAAACGATTCCTCTCAAGGAGGCACTTCATATTTTTCTGTTTTCTGTCATTTTATTCCTAAACAAAACTGTGAATGTCCTTAATGACCAAGGTCATCTCCCTGTAGGAATACCAGAGACAGGTTTTTAAGCTGGGTTGCTGGGCTTTCCTGTGTATTTTTATCTTGGCAGAATCGGTGAAAACGCAACCTTGTCATAATCATTTAGCCAACAGCTAGCATACTAATAAAACCCTGCAAGGAAATGAATTAAAATAAGTACTTGATTAAGGGGACGTGCGTAGCTGTGGGTTTTTATATTTGGATGTGCGAATATTCATGTCTTTGATGGCCGTCCTCTGTTTCTTTGACAAAAAGGGTCACCGGCAACTGTCTAAACTGTCTTAATGTTATGTACAATATTTAACCATTTTATTGTTTTTACTATATTTTTGACCAACCCCAAACTTTTTTTTTTTTTTACGTTTTAGTGTATAAATAAATCTATATGTTAATATATATGTTTGTAATTAATTTACCACAAGGGAGCAGAATTGTGCCTGGACAAATTTTTAATAGTGCATTAACAAAGTTTGCTTCTGCTATTCAGGAAATAAGTGCTTGATTAAGGTTATGTGAGAAACTGAAGATTTTTTGTATTTGGATGTGCGAATATTCATGGCTGTGATGGCCGTCCTCTACTTCTTTGACAAAAAGTGTCACTGTCAACTGTCTTAAAGATGACATATCATGAAAATCTGACTTTTCCAGGTTTTAAGTGCTAAAATCAGGTCCCAAGTGCATCTACCTACCAAGGAAACGTGAAAAAGATTAACCCAGGAACTTTGTTTTAGTAAGCCTTTTTCTGCAGGCTTCTGAAAAAAACAAGCATGTCTGATTTCGCTCCCTTGGTGACGTGGCAAAGGGATTTCATTATAATATTACCGCCCCTTAATCTGTAAGTTTCCACCCAAGGCGCCGTCATTTTGATTTCGCAAGCGACAACGGTGTACCAGTTCTAATGCCATGGTTGAAGTTTGAAAGACGAGCACAGAACACTATTTAGTCCCAGCCTCAGAGGAGACAAGAGAGCAGTGGATTTATAGATTTATTTACTGTATGCTGCTGCCACACAGATCTAAAATAATCATGCAATTTATTTCCCAGCTGTTTACCTTCACAGACATAACAGCCTGTTTTTTTAACTCGTGTGATTTTAACGTAAACTTGTGTGTGAATGAGAACTTAGTTTACTCGCATGTTGTGACAGCAGCTTTCTGTCCGTGTGCTTCGGATGTGTGCACTCAGAAAACCGTATATCAGAAGTTTAAACTCATATGGTTTCAAACGCATGATTTCAGCACGATAAACATGATAATCAGAACCAAAACAGATGTTTTTAGCAGGTAAGAGCTGAAATGGCTCTGGGAAGGGGGCGGGAGCAGCAGCTCATTTGCATTTAAAGAAACAGGCACGAAAATCAGAGTGTTTCTGCTTCCACTCAAATTAGGCATTTTTAAAATGATATAATAAATGATCTATGGGGGGTTTTTTTAGCTGAAACTTCACAGACACATTCTGGGGACACCAGAGACTTATATTACATATTGTAAAAAGGGGCATAATATGTCTCCTTTAATGTTGTGTATTTAATTTTTTTTGCAAAATTTCACAATATTTAGTTTTTACTGTATTTTTGAACAAATAAATGCAGCCTTGAGGATTATGACAGACGACTTCTAAAAACATTATTAAAATTATACCAACCCCAAACTTTTGAATGATAGTGTAAATATAAATATACATGTTAGTAATAGATTTACTACAAGGGACCAGGAGGTGGTGATATTTCATGGTCTCTGGACAGATTTTTAATACAAAGTTTTAATATCCGGATGTGTGAATATTCACAGCCATCCTCTATTTCTTTGGCAAAAAGGGTTATTGTCAACTGTCATAATGTTACGTATTTATTTTATTTCAGACGTTCTCTCAGAAATAGATTTAAATACAAAAAAGGTAAAGAAAACAAACCAACGGTGTAATGGAACGTGAATAATTTCTACAAAAACTTTCTGAGAAACTGCACTCGCAGCCTAATACAAAGTACAAAGTGCAAAAAAATGTGTTTTTCTTGAACGAATCCATTAGTTGATGCCATCTACACAATTATACAGCAAATATATTTGCGCTGGACCTAAACAAACTGAATTCCAGCGCATTTTCGCAAAAAGATCAAACTAAACTGAAAATGTTCCCTGTGTGACTTGCAAACTCTCTCTCTCTCTGAACATCTACATGCCTTCATTTTTAAAAAAAAGGGAAGAAAAAAAAAAAAAGACCGATAGCTCGAGGGAAATGAAGCAGTGAATGTTATAGTGTGCTATGGGCCCTGATGGCCTCAGTAAATGACATGGGCTGCTCAGTGGTGTGTGTTCTCCTCTCCCATCCCTGATGTAATGACCCGTCCACACTAATGCCTCCACAGGGCACTATGAGTACCTCCATCCCCCACCTGCACCTCTATAACTACCCCCACCTACTGTGTGCAGGAGCGGCTCCCACCGTCTCTACCGCTGGATGATTTCATTACCAGCAACTTTGCAATTCAGTGCTGAGTGTTTCTCCATAAATTCAAATTATCCTCATTCAAATTATTTGGGGAAAGTTACACTTTTGAATGCAAATATTCAGCTTTATGTTCCCTTTGTCCTCAGGTAAGTGGCATACCGATTTAGATACTGTTTCCCAAAAAAACAAGTAACAAGAACGGACATTTCAGATTTGTGACAAAAAGCGTATTTCAGTAAGTGCAGTATTTGATTAAGTTACGTCCTGTTAATTTAATATATGCGAATGTTGGTGTACTAGAAGAACAACGAGAACTTTTAAAATACAGCTGCCTGGTCTCTCAAGGTTTTCTAGCCTCTTATTAATATTCGTTTACTTTTATTTTTACTGTTTACAACCTAAGCGCACAAAATAGGTTTGGGGATCAAAAACCAAATCAGAACCAGATGCCAGTGTAACATTGGCACATATTTTTCCCCACTTTTAAGAGTTTCTCCACAAATAGTTGTTAGCCTGGTCCCCCAGAAATATTAGATGCCAATTATCAAAACGGTGATGTCACACTCTCTTTCATCCTTGACGTTTTCAAGCCGAGGAAAAAGGAATAAATGAGTGCAGGGGAAGTGAAGGAGGGCCAAGAGTTGTAAAAAACCAGGGGAAAACATCTTCCAGAGTCCATAACACTCGTCGCGTAACACTGCGCAGATATACAACAATCATTACATTTTATTATATGATTGTGAACATTTTGAAATTTGGTAAGGAAGAGCACTGACAGGTGTAGAGAAATAAAACAGACACACTCTCACGCATAAGCTGCTTCTCTCATACACACAAACACACACTTTAGCTCAGATATCTAATTGAGGACACCATAAAAAAATAAATGTTCTAAAAATAACATTTCTTAAAATGATAACATTACTAATAATTAATCCTTAACTATATAATTCTGTATATGCATATATAATATCACTGAAAATGACTCTTCTTCAGTAGTGAGTAAATCAGTAACTGCCTAACTGATTCAGTTCAGAAAGGCATTCTTGAAACTGATTCAAACGCTATCGTTTTGAATGATTCGTTAAAAGAACCGGTTCATGAGAGTCGATTGCTTCTGGAATCAGAATTTACTGGTGTATGTTTCTGATTCACTTAAAAGACCCAGCTCATTATACTACACTGGGACAGGTTATATAGCATGTCATTTTTGCATGCTGCCTGTGAAGACACTAAAAATCCTGAAAAAATGTACCACAAAAATATTAAGCAGCACTGATTTCAACGGTGATGATAAAATGTTTCTTGAGCAGCAAATCAGCATATTAGAAGGATTTCTGAAGGACCATGTCACACTGAAAACTGGACTAATTGCCACTGAAATGTAAATTACATTTTAAAGTACATTAAAACTGAAAACAGTTATTTTAATATTTCACAATATTACTGTTTTTAATGTATTTTTGACACACACACACACACACTTTAGTTATAGTTTTATATATATGAAAACAATAGCCAGGCATGTACTCACAAACATACACAATAAGGGAGCTAAAGATGGTAATATTTTGTTGTGTCTGGACAGATTTTTGAATTCATCAAGTTTGTGTCTGACATGGTGAGACAAAAAAATAAATAAATAAGGCTGAGGCACAAAAGCATTGATAATCGGGATAATTACAGCTCCAGTGATAAACAGAGAAGTGCTTTAACAAGATTTGCTGGTCTCCAATTGTCATCAGTATGCACAGTGATAGTGTCATTGTCTTCTCGGCTTGGTCAATATTGCGGGCGCCACAAACACACACACTCGGAGCAACGTAGAGTAATGTGACTCGCTCACTCCAAGACCGTGTGGGTCTCATCCTACAACAACATTGATTTTCCTGATGAGGATCTCGTCTCCGTTTAACCCGACCATGTCAACTCGCCCCTGAACATATCCACACCACCACTGCCATTGATTCCTGCTCCCTGACTCCTCAGCGTTTAGGAGTTACATTTTGTTTGGGTGGGCCTTTTACATTTGGACGTCTCTCGCCGTGCTGGCTTCAAGCGCGTCACCGCTGGCCAAATCACTTGTCTGGGACTGTCGGATGAATTTCCAAATTCATCTCTCGAGAGATTTTAATAAATTTTCCTGCTTGTTAAATCACACATATTATTTATGCTTTGAGCCAAGTGTGCGTTCGGAAAATGAAAATCAAATTAACTAATGTAAATTCTCATATCAAACATCAATCAATGAGCATTCGCTCGTGAGAGGATTTATTATTCAGCTCAATTAAATATGTTTTATGTGGTGTGATGACATTGAGAAATGTAAAATGTATAAAACTGAAAAATTGCATTAAGGAAACTATCCCTGCAGAATCACAGCCGGCTGTCCCCTCGAGTCCAGATTTGTGACAGAATCCAGATCAAAACTGCACCCTCTGCTGTTGTGTACGTTGCAACTTCACTCTATTCTCCAAAAATAAATATGAAGATTAAAGATTTAATTACAGACATTGTTGCAGATCATCTCTAAATCACTGATTTTTCTTTTTATTGTTTTTATTTTTTTCTTCTGCATTTCTCAAACTCAATAAGGAATTGTTTTATGAAACATTGTGAGGTCAGTCACTTCAATGTGACCTTGCTTTATAATAATGTGACAACACAGGACACCAGACGAAAAAAAAGGAACAATTATAAATTCCTTCCCCTAAATCTGTCTCTGGATTAAGAGATGAATGAGGAGGAATAATTATGCTTTAATTATTCACGTTTCTCCAAGGCATTTTTCAGACATCCTAAAGTACAAGCTCTTCTGTACAAAAGCATATTGATGCTGATAGCATTCTTCAAAGTCTTAGAAATATCACATCAGACTGACCAAGTTTGATTTTTTTTTGTAGTTGTTTTTTTTAAACAAGAAAATTCATCGCTTGTGTCCTCGCAATCTTTCTCCCTTCCCCTCTCTCCAGTTCTCGTTCCCTATACCTCGACCATTTTTTACAGCCCCAGACATTCCCCTTAAATACTACCATATGCAAATCTTGTGCATGCAATTTGCATATTTAAGTATTTAACTCGGCATATTTATTGGATTTGGAAGCCTGGCTGATCATTGATTTATCCACCCCTGGCAATCATATTTCCATATTTGAACGATTTTAATGACGGTGATAATTCAAGGATGCACAGAGTATATGTTTTGAACGATATGTTTAATTATGTCCTCAAAGCATAATCACTTCGGCTGGCTGATGAAGAAGGAGGGAGAACTGAAGCAAAGAGGGAGAAGTTATCAGAAATATGAATCCCTCAAAAACAGCCGTTCCCGTCGCCCGCCTCAACTCCATTGAGAGGGAAGACAGCAGTTAGAAAAGTGGAGATTGCTGTAATTGCTTTGCGGCCACAAGCTCCTAACCACGAAAAATTAAGGTCAAAAACCGAAATAATTTATAGCAATAAAGCTCCGAGATGAAAGCACGTAGAGAGAGATGGAGAGAGAAATGAAGAAAGAGAGCCTGCTAACCTTTGTACATAAACATTTGATTAAGTGTGACACTCCTTCACGACAAATTCAAATCACGGTTTGAGAGAGAGGCAGAACCTGGCCCTCTCCTCTCCAACGGGGAAACTTTCTCTGCCACATCCCTTTATACAGGGTGTCACTATTTATAGGTTCCCCAACGGGAGGAGACGTTCAAACACACACACACACACACAGACACGAGATGGCATTGACTAGCGTTCGGCCAGTTGGCTACATCAAGCAGCAGAGAAATATGCCATATTGAATAGACTCTGTGAAGTGATCGCATCCTCGTTTCATCACTAACCAAGCTAATTCATTTTATTAATTTACTTTGCAATAAAAACATAGGAATATTTAAAAGTTATCAATCACTTTGTCAAAATATGTTTTTACATTTCACATGCAAACATCCCTCTCTTTTCCCTGGCTGTAATATGAAACAATATTTGGCAATTTAATGTATCTGATACATGTAATAAAATGCAATTAGATGTATGCTAATTTCTGAAACGTATGCATAATTAATGTTATCTACACAAAATGTCATTCATTGGCTAGGTGTTCGCTCATTACACTAATTCATTTTAATAGATCCGCACTGTGGGTGGGGCAAAAATCAGTCATAGTCCTTTATAATGTCACTGTAGCCACCGATTTTACATTTCATTAAAACTCAAACCCCAATCAAAACAGAATATTTTTGAATATTTTGTCTAATAAAAAGGCAAGAATTAGACAGAACAAAAATAACTGGAATATTATCAAATAATTTTGTTCTTAAAAATATATATCACAAAATATTAGCAATATACAAATAATAATTGATATAACCCTATATTATAAAATGTAAAAACAAAGAAAAGATTTTGTAAATTATAAATATATACACAGTAAAAATGATTGTTCAAAGATTAGAGTTCATTTTATAAGAAATTAATTCTTCTACATTTCATTTAATGTGTTAAAATGTGTTAAACCGTTTTTTTGTTTTTTACCTACAATAGTCACAGAATAATTTTTAAAAATGATTAACCACAATAGTCTAATAGATTTAGCCTATTATTTATTTTAAATTATAATGCCAATTTAAGTCTGTTTTCCACGGCAGTTTTTTCTCCTGCCCCTGCCATCTGTAGAGTTATCAGACATAATGTTTACTTGCTTCTATTCTTCCCCAACACATAATGATTTGAATAGGCCCTTGTGTGTTCCTTATCAGATCTGGCTGGTGTGTGTGTGTGTGTGTGTGCTGTGGGATGCTATCAAATGCATTCCCGGGGTAAAACAGTAGCAGGTCTTTGCATATGAAGAACAGATATAGAATTTAAAAAATTTGGCTTTAATTCTGATAATAAAAAAAATTAAATATTTTACAAGCTCAAATTATTTATAAAGAATGAAAATGTAAAAAAATTAGTTATTATTAATATTATTATATTATTATTTAAAAGATTTAAATGTGATTGTAAAAAAAGCAGTTTTAATTATTGCATTTGTTTTCTGTAATGCACAAAAATGCAGAAATCACCGATTCAGTTCACAATCACTTCAAGAAGTTATTTTAAAAACATCTGTAATAAACAGCAATGCATGACCTGTTTCACAGTGCTTTTCACAAACACACAAATACGAACACAAGTGTACAGCAGAAAAACAGATGTTCCAATGCCAGATAGCGACCAAATGTCAGTCTATTTCAAGATCACCTGGATAGTTTTTGCAAAGCAAAAGGACACCTGGCTAAAAGTGGCCAAGATTCAAACTTCACACAACACACACAGCCACACCTCACAGATCTTACACCCTCATTATCATCAGTGCTTGTTAATTGCAGCTGTGCTGCTCTCGCAGTGTAAGTCTTCTTTTAATTAAGGTGCTCTATAAGGGGAGTTCCTATTACATGTGCTTTGTCCTTGCCGTAATTGCCCTCCCGACACCCCACTCTCCTCGGTCTTTCTTTTATTCCCCTCCTCCTCTCACTTCAACATACAAGGTCCCTGGACATAGTGCCACGGGGCACCCCTGGGACCTCACCATCGCCTAGCCTCCGCGTGGCCCAAAGGATCCAATGCAAAACACCCCACAGTGTGCGTAAATGATTTCTCCCGAGCTGTGCATAATCAACACTTGAGTTAATATGCTCAGTGAGGAAAAAAATAAATGCAGCCGGTCAAACATCCTTTTTTAATTTTTGTTGAACCGTCCGGGTGAAATTCTTGCTCTGACATTCAAATCAAATTAGTGTACTTTGACGATGACGCCATATACTGTTAAACCCATTCAAAGACCAGCTCTTCCTTTTGCATGGAAAAGAAAGCTAACGCCATCTACTGCCCAAAAGTGCCCAAACAAGCCCACAGCACCAACATCTCTATCCAAGCCGGCCTTAATTGGGAAATAATTGCAAATTTTAAAGGGGACAATTTCATCTCCTTGCCTTATCATTTATTTCAGTTTCTTGTTCTGCCCTGACACACAGAAAGAAGGGGGAAAACTTCAATTAGCTGCATTCTTGAAAGATGTTCTTCGCCTTAATGTTTCGAGCAAAGAACTTAAATTCATGTAAATAACGAGTCTCAATTAAAAAAAGGGAAGACAAGCCTTGGCCAATTATCCCGGCCCGTGGAGTCTCTTGGGTTGAGAGAGCAGTGGAACTCTGCTGGCTGAGTGCTACACATTAGCTCATTGGCTTTTGAACACAATAAGCAAAAAGCCCTCAAGTCATTAGTAGGGAGCTCTCCATTTCCCTTCTTCGCTGTTACTCGAAATGTGGCGGGCAGCATTTGAAACCGAACACACAGAGGACTGTGGCAATTAAATGTTTCTTTTAAAAAAATTATGATGAATAGGAGCCTTTAGTATATCTTTTTAGTCCTGGGTAGCGTAATGAAGAATCATCGATATGTAGTATTGTAAAATCAAGTCATTGTTCTATTCAGTTGATTTATAATTAAAAATATATATTTAATATTATATGAAATTAATGAATGTAAAAATGTAAACAAATGTATTAAAGCATGGAATAGGTTATCATCGTTATTATTAATATGAATAATAATAATAATGTATGCATCATCATTTAATAATAATAATAACATCTTTAATAATTTAATGAAATAGTACTTAATTTAAAAATTATACAATTATGAGGAATATGTCTGGGAATAAAAATAGCACTCAAAAGCGCATATATGATACAAGAGGCAGAAAGTAGTGTATTTTTGTCTTCATATTCCATGTGTGTGTTTAACATACTCAAGTCCATCGAAATAAATGCATAAGGCTGAACGTAGTATGTATCTGCATTTAACACGCACTGTCTAGTGATAATATATGTGTGTGTGTGTGTATATATATATATTTTTTTTATTTTTTTTTTTTTATGTAGTCTGTTTTATTGTGCTGGTGTCTTCTGTTTATGGGAGATCATCATGTATAAGAAGTCAGTTGCATGTGCAAGGGGGGATATGTCAGCTTGAGCTGCTAACATGCCATGTTCTTACTGTTTGCAATCAAATCAAAGTCTTGCATGCTTGTTGACTTCTGTAACCACATGAAGAGCAGAGTTAACGTTGTGGCGGCGTAAAATCTGCATCTTTCCGAGTTCATATTTGCAGCAATACGCACTCTTCCCATTTTTCTTTCTCCATTCTCCTCTGCTGTACCCATTTCCTCTGCGTTTTATCTTTTGCGCTGTTTATCTTGTGAATTCCCTCCCATATTTCCTCCTCACCTCCTTGCATCTTTCTATCTCTGTTGCCCGGTAGGCTCTGAAGTGAATGCACAAATTACATCCCTCCACCTTTTTACTCCGCACTAAATCTTTCCTTTTTTCCACTTTGCTGAGCTTGAATATTTCATTCCCCCCATCAAATATGCATCCCATTAATTAAGTGAAATTACTCCCGACTGCCAAATATTCGCTGCCGATGACTGTCAACACAAGATGCACGGCTTTGAACTTCTAATGACACGGCCTCACTTTCAGCTGAGTTACAGCCTTCAGAAAAGCGTCCGCGGGCACGCGATCAACGCCCTTCCTAGATGCCAAAGCCTGGAATTAAGTACCGGTTTCTTTTTCCTACGGCTTTTCAACAAGCCGCACAATGGATGACACGCGCGCACTTGACAAGCAAGAACTTCCATTTTAATTATATACCTTTTCCTCATCTTTTAATTGCTGTTGTTAATCAGTCATTAACTTCTCCCGCCCCCCTCCCGAGCACGAATCCTAAATCTCCCGCGCAACGTCTCGCAGCTCAATAAATTCCCGCGCGCCCCTCCCCATGCCGGCTCTAACGTGTAATTTCATTTATTTTTAAAACTGTCATTTTTCCAAACAGAGGTATTTGTTATTTGTTCCAAAGGGCTTGACAGTAAGGGGATTTTAATCATAACTTGCATTAAATTATCAGTCTTCGGATCTGTCAAGAGGATAAATTCAAGACGACGTTAAAGACGCCGCTATTGAGTAATTGTGTTCTGTGCAACACTAATATTACCACTGACTGATTCCAAACAATGGTGATTGAGCTATAGGGCTATTTGCCTTTCACCCTCCCTCGATAATTCCAACCTGTCCGAAAAGCCAAAGGACTCGATATGAGTACAGATACAGGGGTGACAATGGGCCTGTTTGTCTCTCCTCCCTCTGAAAAGAAACAGATGTTTCTGGAGGAACTGACTTCTGGAGTAACATGAGCCAAAGCGGTACTTTAAATGGGGTGGGAGTGGCGAGCTGATATGATATGACAGACAGGGCCGAGATGGCTTGACAACAACAGGAAGGGCTCCGAAAAAGATCTCAGTACGCCGCGCCGGGGCGACCGAAGACCCCTGCGACAAAGCAACAAATGAACTTTTACACACAAAACACGAACAGTCATAACAGAAAGCCGTGGCATATTTACACATACCTGTAGAACTGATATCCTTTTTAACATCACGCCGCTTCTTAATATTGTTATTCAACCCATACGCATCACAGTATAGTGCTAACCAATAATTACAATCTATGAGCTGGCGGCACGGCCATGACAACAGTACTTAAGTCTTGTTAATACCGGGTGTCTGTTCTGGCCCTTGTGGCAGATTGTGCGAAGAAACTTCCGCCTATGTTGTGAAGGAATATGAATAATATGCTACCGATAATTAGCGGCGCCAGTATTCGCTCTATATGTATTATCTGTGCTCAGATCAAGTATTGCCTTATTAAAAGCCAATATCGATTTGTGTTACGCAATTTTGACACTTTGTCATCGGCTGCTTCGCATATTGAAAAATCTGGACGTCAGGTCCGGGGCGCGAGCGGGGAGGGCAGAGAAAGCCCTGAGAAACAGATACGTGGCGTCTAGACAAATTATAACCTCATCTGTTTTGCCTAATGAATTATGCAAAAAGGGGACCTGGCTTGGGCCTGGCTAAAAGTAAATATTTAATATTCATCCTCGCAGTCTGAAATTACAAAACACTTTGCATGGCTAAATGTTTCTCCACCCTTGTGAAATTGCCCATTTTTGCCAATTTGGTTTATGCGTCTGAAGACGTTGATTTGGATATATCGAGCTTTTAAAGCCAGCCCGCTTGGTGAGACTCTTTTTGTTGTACAGTAACCACAAATAAATGGCTTTCACAATTAGAGGTTTAAAATAATGCAATGGCTCATGTTCAGTCCTAAGCAGGATTCCAATGAGCTTTCTAATGCATGTAATGATTAAGTGTAATTCAAATACCAACTGTGTTGTTCAAAATCTGACAGGCAATAATTTGCTCTATTATATTGTGCCATTTAATTGCCTGCTACCGACAACCTCTGACGTGCCATGAAGCAATGATTTACAATTACTCCAGCAGTAAAGATCAGGGGATGACAATATAATCATCTACACAGAGATCCCTTCTCATCTGCCACAACTAGTGAGGCAAGTAAAAATAGTTTGGAGCTTGTAGTTTTAACTCCACTCTATTTGAGGATTAGAAGATATTACGGCTGCAGAGGACGTTTAACAATAGCAGTTGTGTTAAGAGCTGGCTGCGGCAGGATGAGGCGAGTCAAGATGTCGGTTTGCTGTCAGGGACAGGCCTCACGCGCCAACGGAGGGACATTATTGTTGGGGGTAAAGCGTTACTGATGTCGGAGTTTAATCTAAATGAGGAAACGCCAAGTGGAAGATCAAGCAACAGACTCTGTTTCCCCGTCCATCCTCTTATGAACTCCGTAAGACTTTATTACCATATAAATGATAAAGGATAACGTAAGAAAAAAAAAAAGTGCAATAATTGCACTTCCCAGTGTTGCTGTCTGATGTAAATGTTTCTAAAAAGACAAAATAAGCAAATCGACAGCTTCCAACAAAGTTAAGTATCCTGGCCTAATTTGAGTGTGGAATTATGGAAAACAAGTTTACTCCATATTAAACCAATGTTTCACAGCATTTAAGGAGCTGATACATAATTTAGCGCTTACAAAAACGAGCACAGCATGTCGGGGAAGGGGGGCAGGTGGGGGGGTCCTCCGAGGGAAGGCAAGGCTGCTGAGTGCACTGCCTGTTTAAAAATGATGGAGGAGTACAGGGGATTCTCATTAAGTGGCTTCACTCCACCCCGAGCAGCAGACACTAGAGAGAATGCAGACAAAATCACAGGCTCGTGTTTCCCCATTAAATATGAAGGATTGTGCAATATGTGCAGGCAGGCAGTTTGCCGGGGTCAGCCGTCGCACTCTTTCTGCTGTTTCTGCAGGTCATGTCATGATGACCGACTTTACCCCACGTTCAATCAGTTCCTTGTGTTTTAGGAGATGGGGCAGGAAAATAATAACACGAGGCAGGGGGACTTTTAATGAGGACAAATTAGACTTGGGCAGCGGAGAGCTGCGAGGGACGAGAAGTTTCATTACATGACCTACATGGAGAGAGCGTTTTTCAAACACGGCGAACTCATTGACAGGACAATCGGCCTTGATTTCAACTTCGTTTCCGGTTGGAACTGAGCAAAACTACTGAGGAAAAGTGTTCCCGCCACTTGCAAACATCATTGAGCAGAGACATAATGTATCTAGACACTTCAAATGTATTTATTCACTGCATTTAGTAAAAAAAAAATACAATATTGTTTTCAAATTGACTGATTTGGCAATGACTTTTAAACTAAAAGTTCAAACAGGTGTCCTTCATCACATTTACTGTGGACATATTCCACAAAAACAACCAGAAAATGTCCTTGTAAAAAAATTAACTCACAATACTTTTTTGAGCACATTACAATAAACACCTCTTGGTTTAATAAATTATTATATAATGCAAAGACAATCATACATTTTTAGTGTAACTTAAAGTTACTTAAAAAGTATTTTTCTGCACAATACAAAAAGCATTTTTAGAAAACTTCTTCAACCAATTTTGTCCATTCAGTTGGATTAGCATGGGACCCCATTGATTTTCACTCAGTTTTCAAAATTAATTTGTGTTTTGCAGAAGAAAGTAAGTCATGCTTCCGGTCACAGCTAAGGTTAAACATACACATACAATCGAATCAGATCCGGAATCGGTCGCCCATCTCTTAACCGCAGTGAACCGAAAGCTGAAACCGATCCCAAACCTAGTCGTGGAAGTGCAGCTCCGCGATCGCTCACCGGCACTACTTGACACGGCTTTTACTTTGATCTCCCCTGTCTCCCATTCATTGGCTGCCGACTTCACTGACTCCAATCTGACCCAGATAAAGACTCTGACCTTTCCGACCAACTCCATTACATGCAGCTGTACTGGGTACAAGCTCTTAAACGACTGCGGTTTAAATGTGGCCATTACTGGAGCCGGTGTCTGCAAAGATTTCATTGTCAGAGCCCGGGAAAGGGAAGATGGCCACACAAAATGACTCTTGACCTTCATTTACATTCGTTAATCAAATGTCACACAGAGTCTGCGTGTTATCAGCGAGTCCGTGTCTATCTCCTGAGATGATTTGTGTTTTCAAACAGGTAAATAGAAGGGTCTGCTACCGCTACGTGACTAAAGGGTAATCGTGGGGAAAAATTCAGAGGTGTTTTCCCACTTTGGACTGATTCTGAGAGCAAGATGCAGGTGAGATGAGATTTATTTAGATCGTTAAGAGAAAAACAAGATTGAATCTAATTATAAACCTTATAAACCACACCGCTGGAATGAAAATCTGCAAAAAAAACGTCTTGAATAAAGTGACCAGTGCCATTTTGTCATATATAAATAACACAGAAGCTCACCAACGGATTCGTTCCAATAGAATAAGCATGTCGTGAACAGCACAGCTAATGACCTGAGTGGTACATTTTGCATTCTAATTCATTCAGCACCTAATTGTGAGTGGACACCACAGATAGCTGCCCTCTCTCTCCTCATCTCTCCCCAGACTGCAGAGAAGCCTGGCTCAGAAAGGTCAAAATGGCCGACATTAATCAGATCGCCATATCCACAACCCCTCCCCGCCATCGTTACTGTGCTAATCACTCTGGGTTTGGTTGCAGAGAGGTTTACTCCTAATTATTGTCATTAATAAATCAGACGAGTCAGGCTGTCGGGATGAAAGAGAGGCCGTCCCTGCTTGCCATCCATCAGAGAGGCAGAGTGCAGGAGAGTCCAGTCATTAAGAAGCCTTTGAGACACACGGCCACATTGGGGACTCAGCAGCTCAGACAATAACACGCCTAACTTTTTCATCAACCTGTGGCTTCCGCAACCAACCAGAAGACGACGATCCCAGAAAATCATCAGTCACGTACAAAGGAGCGAGTTAAAATAAGAGAAGGAATGTTGCAGAAAAGCAGGGCGTTGTGGGATTTTGTGTAAGCAACTGTCTGTGTACATAGAGACTGTGGCAACCAAAAGTCTGAGACCACAGTGAAAATTATGGATGGGACATAAGTAAGGTTTTAGCATTTTGAAACAGTTTAAATGAAGTTCTGACATAACCAAATCAAACACTAACCAAAAAAATAAATCGAGGCACAAATCAGGCTGAATAACATGGGAAATTATTCACAGTACAAGCATTTTCATTGATGGTCTCAGACATTTGGTCCCCATTAAATTCACACTAAGTGTTTTAAATAAACCTTTTGCAATCTATTAACACTTTTGTCATTGTGTAGAGTAACCAAATGTATATGGAATAATGTTCAAATAATGTTACGTTCACTCTAGGCTGATATATAATTTTCAAAGTTCAGAATGCATCCTAATGCAGTTTAAATTATTTCTATTTTGAATAATTTGACCATACATACACATACACACACACACACACACACACAAGGATGAATCAAATTGATCAAAAGTGACCGTAACGACAAAATAATATATTTCAAATAAATTGTGTTCTTTTGAACTTTATATTCTTCAAACAATCTACTCCACATAAACGTACATGCAGGGCAACAGTTTTCAGCATTGATGATAATAAGACATGTTTGAGAACCAAATCAGCATATAAAAATTGATTTCTGAAGGACCGTGTATATTTGCATTTAATTATATATTAAACAAATTTAAAATTAGGATGCAGTATGATCTTTTCAAATTATAGTGATGTAGATATGCGTTTTAGTTACAGATGCCATCCAAATACATCAAATTTTAGTGCCTTAACCTCCGAATAGAAATATTCATTCAAAAGCCAGCAACCATCAACACAAAAAAGTGTGCTCGTTTCAAAACACACACGCTCACCCAGATACCACGCGTGTTGAGGACACCAGCTAAAGCTTGGCGAATATCTGTGTAATGTGTGTGTGTGTGTGTGTGTGTGTGTGTGTGTGTGTGTGTGTGTGTGTGTGTGTGTGTGCTTGCCATGCCGCAGGGAGAGAGAGATGGAGAGAGACGTGGCATCACGCTGCCATCACATCTCATCAAATTAAGGAAGTCCATTCCACTTAAACGAGTTCTGTGAATCTAAAATCGACCACTAATGCAGTGTCATGTTAAATTAATACTGTCATCTAAATTACTTGTATGAATCTTTCACATTTGAAATGAGACCAAGAATGACTTATTCATTCTCTGCTATCTCCTCTGATGTCATCCCCATTAAACATAACCAAGCGAGCTGTCTTGGCCTAATTGTATTAGAGTGTTAGGAGAGTGTTAGGCTGTTCAGAAATCATCATTTAGTATGCTGATCAACGGCTTTAGAGAACTGAATAATATCTGAAATGAGTCGTGCTACGAGGCATGCTGCAACTGACAACACATGAGAGAGAGACATCAAGGAGATACGAATGCCGGACGGTACATCCATATAAATTTGATACAGTGAACAGAAGGAGCTCAAGAGTGAGGCGACTTACTTAAGTGCCTACCATGTGTCGTGCCAATCTGACATCAGCGTGAAAGGAGCGTGCGACCCGGTGCCTGTGGGGTAAACACGGACACATGCCCTGGCTTCTCTCCAGCAGCAAGACCAGTCTTTATAGGCTGGAAATGTTTGACTTCACTGAAAGGAAAAGGGCAAACACTGCTGAAAACTTTTAAAAATTAAGATTTTTTATTAATGTGTAGGAGACAAGCTAATGTAATCTGGTAATGAGCCAGACCTCATAAAACTAGTGGAGCTCAACTCCCTCCTTCAGTTTTATGGAGGCTGGCTGCAGGTGAGACCGATCCTGATTTACTGTCTCTTTTGTTCTGCACATTTCATGTTCGACAGACAAAAACACGGTGGAGTGTGTGTCTACATGTGTGAGGTTTAACATAGGAAATACAATGAAATTGGTTTGCATTATGGTAAATGTACACATGCTACACAAATGCTACTACCAGGGTTGTGCCAATTTCACAACTGAAAAACTGACTCCCTTTCAACTTATCACAGGAAGTTATTAAATTTGTAAATCGTAATGTAAGGAAGAGGAAATTGCTGAATTGAAGTGTTTAGCCACTCTAATTCACCAGGGTGAATTATTAAAATGAACTTAATTCGAATTACTTCTATAGTTGGCATTTCAAACATCTATCTATCTATCCATCTATCTCTGTCCTCAAGTTTTGTTTTTTTTTAATGTTTTTACCCAGCTAAAATTCAATGTTCGTCTTGGCAATAAATGTATAGACACAGTTCTCTGTGTTTCTTTATATTTCACTTAATTTTAATACGATTTCCTTGCATTCAACTTCGAACTAGAATCCTGTTTTCTACATTCAAAATCACGAACTGAATTGTAATTCAAAAGGAATTCACGATTCAACTCTGAATAGACTATAAACACATACAACATTTGTCATGTTTAAATGGTGTATGAAATATGAATGCTTTACCTCAAAAAACATTTAGCGGACCTGGAGCATTTATCGTTATGGCAGCAGAAATCATCACTCAAAAGTTTGGAACAACCCCAAAGCCAAAGGTTTTTCCTGCTAACCATAATTTAAGACTAAATGCTATGGCCACTACTGAAAGAATAAGTATCATTAACGGTTATACTAAAATGCAAGTATGGTCTCCTTATATTCGCCACAACTGTTATAAACAAACGAATTTGAATATGGCACAAAGCTTCTTACCCGTTTGGATATAATTTCAATATTCATTCCCTGAAGTTTTACAGTACTAAAACAAGGTATTTTGGCACTAGCTGTTACTACAGTAATTAATTTATTTAAAAAACGAATATGGTTTAAAGGACTTCAAAAAAGTAAAGGTACGCACACCCCTATGAAAACATTGAAAGCATGCGTTGAAATCTGAAAATATTATGAGCATTTGTCGCCATCTAGTGGCAAACATCTGAAAAAATAACTACTTCACACTCACAAGGGAAATAAGGCCACAATGACCTTGTATATAACTATGTTAGCTTGCTTTTGTCTATTAAAATTGTTGATACTTCTAAAAGCAAACAAACAGGGTATTGCATTGGTTCAAGCTTGCAAAGACTTTTATCATTTTCTGCATTATTAAGCTCAACAATGCATTCCAACATTGTCATGTTGAACATGAAACCAGCAAATCCTTTTTATGGCCAAATTTAGATCACAGACAGGACAACCTGTGTTTGCTGAGAGGTCTGACATTCTTGAACCAGTAAGACCTGATGAAATATGGCTCTGCTCCTTAAAGCGAGGCCTGGTATACAGTTTCGTATTCAAATTCTCCTGCTCTGCAACTCTTCCTACTGACAGCCATTGCCACAGGCCAAGATCTCTCACAAAGCCAATGTGCATTTCAACATGGTGTGTTCAAAAAATAATGTCAGATCGACTGAAACGGTTCCGAACACTAGCAGAAGAGAGGGAGAGACGTAAAAAAAATCTTAAGGGCAGAGATAGGCTGTCTGGTCACATTTAGAGACTGGGTGTCATGGGAAAATAGCGCCACCAGACAAGTTTGTCCATTTGGATTCATCTACCTCGCCTGGCTGTGGCTGCACCGTTCCTGGGGCTATAATGGAGGAGGTACGGGATAAATGTGACCTACCACTCATAGAGGGCAGAACCACCAGTGTGCTGTCAGTCTACCTGTAAGCATCAGACATCAGCATGCACATAAACACACACTTTAAAAATACACCATTGTCAAATAGAAGGATGAGTAAAGGATGTCAACTAACAAAGTGTTTAGATTTGTTTCTTAGATGTGTATGAGTTTATATATAGTCAAACGCGAACTTAAGTGAGGTGGCCAGCTGCATAAAAAAAGCATTTTTACTATGATTTTTAACTATAGATTGGTCCAGATATATATACAGTATATATATATATATATATATATATATATATATATATATATATATATATATATATACAGTGTATATATATATATATATATATATATATATATATATATATATATATATATATCTTGGATGTAGCTCATTCAAATTCAATGCTTCTTATAAGTCATGTGAGGAAAAATAATGAAAATAAAAAAACCTACTTTTTAATGTTCGATCAAATACAATATAAACTGTAATATTGTGAAATATTATTATAATTTAAAATAAGTCTTTTGCAGCATTATAAATGTCTCTGCTGTCACTGTTGATCAACTTATATATTTATATTATATATATAAATTCCTGTTTTAATCCAGCAAGGTTGCATTAAATTGATCAAAAGTGACAGCAGAGAAATCAACAATGCTACAAAAGATTTATTTTAAATTATAACAATATTGTGTGATATACTGTGCGTGTGAGATATTCTTTACTGTTTCTTGCTCCCTAATCAAATATGCAAATTTGTACCGTTGACTATATGTACACAGTATCTCACAGAAGTGAGTACACCCCTCACATTTTTGTAAATATTTTATTATATCTTTTCATGTGACAACACTGAAGAAAAGAAATGACACTTTGCTACGATGTAAAGTAGTGAGTGTACAGCTTGTATAACAGTGTAAATTTGTTGTCCCCTCAAAATAACTCAACACACAGCCATTAATGTCTAAACTGCTGGCCACAAAAGTGAGTACACCCCTAAGTGAAAATGTCCAAATTGGGCACAAAGTGTCAATATTTTGTGTGGCCACCATTATTTTCCAGCACTGCCTTAACCCTCTTGGGCATGGAGTTCACCAGAGCTTCACAGGTTGCCACTGGAATCCTCTTCCACTCCTCCATGATGATATCACAGAGCTGGTGGATGTTAGAGACCTTGCGCTCCTCCACCTTCTGTTTGAGGATGCCCCACAGATGCTCAATAGGGTTTAGGTCTGGAGACATGCTTGGCCAGTCCATCACCTTTACCCTCAGCTTCTTTAGCAAGGCAGTGGTCGTCTTGGAGGTGTGTTTGGGGTCGTTATCATGTTGGAATACTGCCCTGCGGCCCAGTCTCTGGTTCAGCATGTCACAGTACATGTTGGCATTCATGGTTCCCTCAATGAACTGTAGCTCCCCAGTGCCGGCAGCACTCATGCAGCCCCAGACCATGACACTCCCACCACCATGCTTGACTGTAGGCAAGACACACTTGTCTTTGTACCCTCACCTGGTTGCCTCCCCACACGCAGTGCAGTGTGCGGCGTATGGTCTGAGCACTGACAGGCTGACCCCCCCCACCCCCGGCAGCACTCATGCAGCCCCAGACCATGACACTCCCACCACCATGCTTGACTGTAGGCAAGACACACTTGTCTTTGTACCCTCACCTGGTTGCCTCCACACACGCAGTGCAGTGTGCGGCGTATGGTCTGAGCACTGACAGGCTGACCCCACCCACCCCCCCACCCCTTCAACCTCTGCAGCAATGCTGGCAGCACTCATACGTCTATTTCCCAAACACAGCCTCTGGATATGACGCTGAGCACGTGCACTCAACTTCTTTGGTCGACCATGGCGAGGCCTGTTCTGAGTGGAACCTGTCCTGTTAAACCGCTGTATGGTCTTGGCCACCGTGCTGCAGCTCAGTTTCAGGGTCTTGGCAATCTTCTTATAGCCTACGCCATCTTTATGTAGAGCAACAATTATTTTTTTCAGATCCTCAGAGAGTTATTTGCCATGAGGTGCCATGTTGAACTTCCAGTGACCAGTATGAGAGAGTGAGAACGATAACACCAAATTTAACACACCTGCTCCCCCATTCACAACTGAGACCTTGTAACACTAACGAGTCACATGACACCGGGGAGACAAAATGGCTAATTGGGCCCAATTTGGACATTTTCACTTAGGGGTGTACTCACTTTTGTGGCCAGACATTAATGGCTGTGTGTTGAGTTATTTTGAGGGGACAGCAAATGTACACTGTTATACAAGCTGTACACTCACTACTTTACATTGTAGCAAAGTGTCATTTCTTCAGTGTTGTCACATGAAAAGATATAATAAAATATTTACAAAAATGTGAGGGGTGTACTCACTTCTGTGAGATACTGTACTTTTGTTGGTACGGAAGATCAGATTTTCTTGCTTCCACTGAAACACAAAATACTCTTTGGCACATTATCAAATTATTAAAAGCCAAATCAAAATGCACACAAAAGTTGAAAGTGAAAAATTATTTTCAGGATGGAACCAAGGATAAAAGATCACCATTTGAGGGTTTGTAAAAAAAAATACTCACAGACCAGTGTTGTTTTCATTTTCCAACCAATTATATACAATAAATTATTTATTTCAGCAACCATAGTTTTTTTCTTAATTGTTAAAAGTGATATATGCTTTTTAAAGTCTACATTTAGTGAATGACAGTAATAAAAAGAAAATCCAATGTAATCAAAGTTTAATTTTAAGGAGATCATTTGCATTTTATTACAGGAGTGCATTTGTCATATGTAAACAGATTACACCAGATAACAGTTTATGTTATATTCCATATTAAAGGGACAGTTCACCCAAAAAGAATTCCTCTGATATAACTCTTATCTGAAATTGTATATTAAGACACTGGGAGACAGATAAGTGCTACAGCGACAAGGTATAGATGAAATTGAAACAATGTATGCTTATTTGGTCTAAATTGTATGCGTCACCAGTCCTTTCAAAACACTTGCTTGATGGATCATTATAGAGAGAACTGAACAAAAATAAAAATAAAAAAAAATAGTTGGGTGGAAATACATCTCATGCCCTGAAAAAGACTACATACTGAGAAATCTAGCAGCAAAATGCCAGCAAAGAGCGATTAAGTAGTTTTTACATGTCACATGTGATACATCAAACAGTCAGATTGTCATATCACCATTTACCACCATTTCCTCAATGTATGCCATCCTTGGCAGTAAAAAAAAAATTGTATGATGCAGCATTCTTTTAGAGACCGTACCCTTATCCAAGTATTTAATTCATATCTTCAGACAATTAGAAATTCACCAGCCAAGTCACGTTGAATCAGACGTTCCAGTTAGCTAAGCTGAGATACTTCATAGAAGTAAGCTCCCAGCATCTTGGTGCCCTGAATATAGTTGGATCTGTCAAGGCAAAAAAGGGGAAGATATTGGGGGGGGGAATTTAAAAGATTGCCATTAACATTTTCAAACATCCCAAGAGCATCTCATCTATTAGATAAGAAGGTCTCATGAATAAAATTGGCCTATGAGAGCAATTATTACCTGCTATCATTTTTGCAGTTTTGCAGCCACCTAAATAACAAGACATAGTCATGCGTAAACATTACCTGTTGAGTTTCTCGTTTTGTGAGTGAGCCCCGTCATCAGAAGAACCGACAGGCAGCAGCATGACATTCTGGCCGGTTGCTTCTTGGAAGGTTAGAGTCACTGGGATACTTCCTCCCTCACGGGTCAGGTCAGGCTCCACGCCAAATACTAACATCAGGGAAAGATACAGAGTTACATTAAACCACAAATTAATTGTGTTTAGAAGGAATCAGAAGGAAAAAGGCCACATTGTTGCTTTGACAAGACAGACTCATCAAGGCAAAATCAGTAAAAAGTCAAATATGTTATTGTGTATTTCGTTGGACAACAGGTTTATAAATGTTTTTCTCATTACACTGCGGTCTACATTAACTCTCTGTCAAGAGAGAAGAAAGTGCGAGAAAGCACAGCTGGTATCAGTGTATCGATGCTGTGAGAAAAGAGTATAAAACTGTTATTATAGATATTTCAGTATCAATATGTATTGAAAAATCGACACACCACCAATATTACATAAATATCATGCATGGATAGTTGATGCATTTAAATATCTATGGTTTTTATTCAAATAAATGTCAAAATTAGTTTCAAATGTATATGAATGTGAGGGAAAGTGTTTTAGGTGCTGTAATTGGACAGGTTTTTTTTATATTATCTATATTAAATCACATTTTTGCCATCACTATTTGTAATACTTTTAAGAATTAATTTGTCAGTTTTCAAAAATTACATGTAGTATATCAATCAATAGTGAAAAAAAAAGATCGTTCATAATAGTAAGTAAAACTGAAATTAAAATAGATTGAAATGGATATTATATCAAACTGGTAGATACACTATATTGGCAAAAGTATTTGGACACCCCTTCTAATGAACAGGTTTGACTACTTACAAATCTTAATGTTTAAGCATATAATGATATTCTAGGGAATTGTGTGCTTCTAATTTTATTGCAACGGTTTGGACAGGGCCCTTTTCTATTCTAACATGACAGTGCCTCTGTGTATAAGGCAAGGTTGAAAAAGAAATTATTGATTCAGTCAGTGTGGGAGAACTTGACTGGTCTGCAGAAAGCAAAGTCCTGATCCCAGTTGAACACATCTGGTGTGAATTTAAATGCAGACCTTGAGCTGAAAACTCATCACCAAACACCAATGATTTGTACATACACTATATTGACAAAAGTATTGGGACACCCCCTTCTTTAGAACAGAAAAAGGCACTTCCAAAACTGTGGCAACAAAGATGGAAGCATGATTCACGTATTTAAAAACTGTATTTCCATCTCTGTTGCAACCGTTTTGAAAGTGTCTAAAATTATTGCACCCATATATACAAGGTGTTTGATGATGCGTTTTCGGCTCAAGGTCTGCATTTAAAGTCACACCAGATGTGTTCAGCTGGGATTAGGACTTTGCTTTATTCAGACCAGTCAAGTTCTTCCACACTGACTGAATCAATCATTTATTTTTGAACCTTGCCTTATACACAGAGGCACTGTCATGTTAGAATAGAAAAGGGCCCTGTCCAAACTGTTGCAATAAAATTAGAAGCACACAATTCCCTAGAATATCATTATATGCTTAAACATTAAGATTTATACTCATGGAAATGACTAAAGTAGTCCAACCTGTTCATTAGAAGGGGGTGACCCAATACTTTTGGCAATATAGTGTATGTGAACTACTGCTATTGCATGTAAACGTGGACTGGAATTAGATCAGCAATCTTGTATCTACAGTCATACCATATGTTGTGTCTTACCAGTCTTCATGGCCTTTCTGCCAGCCATATAGTGAGGATGGTTAAAGTCAGATACCCAGGCCTTGGCTCCATGTCCCATGTACACTTTCAGTTTGTTGGGAGTTTGCAATTCTGCAAACTTCTTCTCCACATGGGTAATTACCTATAAGATAAGCCTCACATGTCAGCACAAGCACGTCTGTAGCACTACAGTCATGTCTGTAAAGTATGTAGATGACTCTTTGAGGTTGGATAAGATAAAATAACTTCAAACCTGTTTCTCCACCACTTTGGGATCCATATCAGGGACCAGGCGGATAGAGAACTTGCCAATGACCTTGCGGGGAATGACAGTTTTGGCTCCTGCCTCAGAGAAAGCTCCCTCTATGCCATGCAAAGACAGGGATGGGTATCTCCAACGATGCATCAGAATTTGCTCCTGCACAATCAACCAATGTATTATTTGGCTTAATATACATATATACAACATAAAACATGAATTTATATAAATGTCGGCAGCATGATTAAAAATGGCCATATTTAAACATGCTTGGTTTTTTTTGTTTTTAAAAAGCATCATCACAATAGTCTATAATAAATTAATTTTAATCAATTAACACCCCTATTTGAGCCAGTGTTATTTTACTATCATTGACATACTATTATATTTTTTGTTATTACTTCGAATTAGATTTTATTTTTATCTTTTTTGTTTTCATTTTAATTTGAGTTGAAATTGTAATTTTGTTGTGTGTTTGTCATTTTTATGTCTGTATAGTTTTTAGTTTATTTAGCTTTAGTTATGTTAGTACTTCAATTTAAGCTAAACGAAAATGGGAACTGTTTCAACTGGCAATTAGCTGAAATGAAATCATTTTACGTTTTATGTAAGCAATAAGGTACGAGAGGCCGTGCTGTATCGTGAATAAATCATGGCTGAAGGGCATTGTTAGGCACGACGCAAAGCAGATTACATACACATTCATATATATGCACATATACAGTTGATACACTGCTGATTTTTCAAGTTTTCCCACTTACAAAGAGTGGAGAGATCTGTAATTTTCATCGTAGGTACATCTCAACTGTGAGAGACAGAATATTAAAAAAAAAAAAAAAAATCACATTGTATGATTTTTGAATAATTAATTTCCATTTTATTACATGAAATAAGTATTTGATACAATAGAAAAATAGAACTTAATATTTGGTACAGAAACCTTTGTTTACAATTACAGAGGTCAGCTGTTTCCTGTAGTTCTTGACCAGGTTTGGACACACTGCAGCAGGGATTTTGGCCCACTCCTTCATACAGGTCTTCTCCAGATCTTTCAGGTTTTGAGGCTATCGCTGGGCAACACGGAGTTTCAGCTCCCTCCATAGATTTTCTATTGGGTTCAGGTCTGGAGACTGGCTAGGCCACTCCAGGACCTTGAAATGCTTCTCACGGAGCCACTCCTTAGTTGCCCTTGCTGTGTGTTTGGGGTCATTGTCATGCTGGAAGACCCAGCCACAACCCATCTTCAATGCTCTTACTGAGGGAAGGAGGTTGTTGCCCAAAATCTTGCGATACATGGCCCCATCCATCCACCCCTCAATACGGTGCAGTCGTCCAGTCCCCTTTGCAGAAAAGCACCCCCAAAGCATGATGTTTCCACCCCCATGTTTCACGGTTGGGATGGTGTTCTTGGGATTATACTCATCCTTCTTCTTCCTCCAAACATGGCGAGTGGAGTTTATACCAAAAAGTTATATTTTGGTCTCATCTGACCACATGCCGCCTCTGGATCATCCAGATGGTCTTTGGCAAACTTCAGATGGGCCTGGACATGTGCTGGCTTGAGCAGGGGGACCTTGCACGTGCTGCAGGATTTTAATCCATGACGGTGTAGCGTGTTACTAATGGTAACAGTTGAGACTGTGGTCCCAGCTCTCTTCAGGTCATTGACCAGGTCCTCCCATGTAGTTCTAGGCTGATCCCTCACCTTTGTAAGGATCATTGATACTCCACGAGGCGAGATCTTGCATAGAGCCCCAGTCTGATGGAGATTGACAGTCATCTTGAATTTCTTCCATTAATAATTGCGCCAACAGTTATTGCCTTCTCACCAAGCTGCCTATTGTCCTGTAGCCCATCCCAGCCTTGTGCAGGCCTACAATTTTGTCCCTAGTGTCCTGAGACAGCTATTTGGTCTTACCCATAGGCTGTATGCGAACTCGCCCCCTATACCCTGAAATAGTGCACTATTTGAGGGGACGGTCATTTTAAGTGGTGTTCGAAACCTTAGTGGATGTTCTCGAGTGCACTCATTCAATCCCACAATGCACCGCAAAAACGAGTGTACAACCGATGTACACTCAACGCCTAGAGAATCCCCAGAATGCACTGCGAGAGTCGCGCGCAGAGTCAATTCCCACGTCTCACTAGAAGATGGTGCCCGCAGCTGAATCATCCATTCATTGATTTTAGAAGCGCTCGTCCACGGCGTAATACAGTGGAATACAACAAAGGTACAAAATTAATTGTAAATTGACTATTAGGGTTTATACATAATTTCCGTGACAGAGTTCAAGATAAACCCTTCAATCTTACTATTGGAGCTGCCCGTTTCAAATGATTATTTAACAGGAAGCAAACTATGCAAAAGCGGCAGTTCTTCCGGTGCATTCAGTGTCCGAATTCACTCACTCGTTTTCATTCACTCCTTCAAGTGAACTATATGAGTGGACTAATGTAGGGAATAGTGAATGAGGGTATAGGGGGCGATTTCGGATACAGCCATATTGGAGAGGTTGGAGTCTGAGGCCGCTTCTCAATACCAAGTTCGCAGAGTCTGGACTTCCGTCCTTTCGAGTTTGGACTTGCCAAGTTCGACTCAGAAGAACGAACTCTCAAGGACGGGAGGACGAACTGAATTCTGGGTTATGGCCCGTATCAAGTCCGCACAAGTCACCTCTCGATGCATCCTCGGTAAAAGGGGCGGATCAAGAACACATCCGGGGATTTTAACTGGACTTGGCTAGATGTGAACTTTGAATTGGAACAGTACTTCGGCAGCGACTGATGACGTTTCACAAGTCCACAAGAACACAAGTACAGACAAGTACGCATATTGAGAAACGGCCTGATTGATTGAGTGTGTGAACAGGTGTCTTTTATACAGGTAACGAGTTCAAACAGGTGCAATTAATACAGGTAATGATCTTAAAGACAAACTAACAGGTCTGCGAGAGCCAGAATTCTTGCTGGTTGGTAGGTGATCAAATACTTATTTCATGCAATAAAATGGAAATTAATTATTCAAAAATTATACAATGTGATTTTCTGGACTTTAATTTTTATATTCTGTCTCTCACAGTTGAGGTGTACCTAAGATGAAAATTACAGATCTCTCCAGTCTTTGTAAGTGGGAAAACTTGAAAAATCGGCAGTGTAGCAAATACTTATTTGCCCCACTGTATAGGTTTAGTTTAACTTAATAATAAAAATAGCCCTAAAATTGAATCAACAGAATCCGAAAATTACATCAGCTGACACTGAAAATTTGAAAAGATGGTTGATTTACCTTTGTGTCATGCAGCAGTTTCCCTGCTCCAACATCTTTGGCGTATTCTTCCATGTCAAACTCAATTTTTTCGTAGAGCTTCTTCTCTTCATCAGTCAGTTTAGCCACATGGTCGTATATCCCTGGTACTACAATTTTTCCCTTGTTATCCACCAAAGAGCCTAAAAATACAAAATACTTGAATACTTTCAAAGCACAACAAAAGCAATAATGGTACATAAAGACCAATAATTTAAGGTTCATCATTGCGAGTTGAGCTAAAACTGCTCTAAACTGACACGTAACTTAAGAAGGTCAACAAAAGACAGATATCCCAGTGTAATCAAACACAACCAAGGAAACCCCTGTCATACATTTTTATGACCAACCTACTGACCCTCTTTCTATCTATGGGATAAGTAGACATCAGACTCACCCATCAGAGCTATGAGGTCAGTCATGGCCTCATGAACTGATCCTCCAAACACGCCAGAGTGAAGATCTTTATCACAGCATTCCACCTGAAAACATAAGACTTGCTCTTGTTAATCAGATATGAGAAAAATCTCCAAATTTTGCCTTTGCGAGAATCTAATGCGTTCTTTCATTAAAGAATGTTTAAGTAACATTACATATTTTTTCAGTCTTTTGAATTCTTTTGTTCTTATAACTGCTGCATGCATAATTGTAGTACATGTACGCATGATGTGAGAGTTTAACTTTAAATACCACTGCTACAAATCTAAAGTTTCTTTTGACATTAAAGTAACAAAATAACTCCTACCTCAACAAAGAAGTAGCAGATTCCTCTCAGGCCGTAGGTAATGCAAGGCTTGGTCTTCCCCAGCCAGTAGTTGTCAGAAATGCAGACGTAGTCCACATCCTTAAAGAAAGAGTCTTTGCGAGAGAAAACCAGCTCGTCCAATCCTTCTGATCCAGACTCCTCCATTCCCTCAAAGCAGAACTTTATATTGATTGGCAGTTCCTGTGATTAAGTACATTTAGTTTTTAATGCAAAGCTCCATAAAATGAAAGACTTCAAATGTTTTTACAGTCAATATAAATCTATAGTTTTACAGTCAATATAAATCTATAAATTGTGAAAGTGTATTTCTTTAGAAACCAATAATTTTATTATTCTAAAACTTGTCATAAAGACTAAGTATTCTTTTAGTGTTTGTCATGTATCGTAGAAACACTGCATAACATTACAATTAAGCTTACAGTTAATTTAATTTGATCTAATTAATTTAGCTTGACAAGACTTAAGAAATGATCAAAGATCACAAAACAACCTTTAGACTGTTCTGCTGTCTGTAAACAAGGAACTTTAAAAGCAGTGACAGTTCACTCAGGTGATAATGATTGAGAAACTGAGGTAATCGCTGAATAAGGGGAAGACTGCATGCGATGCAAATTGATTTTCAACACAATAACATGCAGAGTTGGGCTCAGTTGTTCCTCACAGTTTCAGTCACACTAGGTGCACATGCAACTGCTATTTTTTATTTGAATTCTGTATTGTTTAAATTTAAAGTTACTTTAACCAGATTAAGTAAAGCAGGCAATTCTAAACATCTAGCATCTTAATCCACTGATACAATTATACTGTTTGAAATACATGAGGACTTTGCACTGGTGTTACAGGCTTAATAAGTAAGCAGACAGTGTCATTGGGAAGAAAATACAGTGTTTGCACCTGTCCAATCTTCTGATAGGCCTCAATGATGTTAAACCAGGCTAACACAGGGCCTTTATCATCCGTAGATCCACGTCCGTACATTTTACCTAAAGACAATTAAATGAAGCATGAGCCAAAGTCAAATAAAATGTCATAAACTGTAATGATTATAAAGCATTTCTATCTACAACCTCAGTTCAGCAACATATCAAAGGGCATATAAAGTATTACAGTACATATCGAAGGGCATATAAAGTATTACAGTACATATCGAAGGGCATATAAAGCCCTAACAGATGCATGGCCTTGGTATTCATTTAACAAAAATATATGGCAGTTGTAATAGATTACTAGTGAATTACTACACAAAAAAAGATAATTTTAGAGAATCTTGAAATTTGAACCTAGTTGTGAAATTTCAAAATTGGTGAAATTGTCAAAAAAAGGAAAAAAATATTAATTAGGTAAATTTGACAGACAGATCTGAATGTGCTATATAAAACATATTAACTGTTTTTAATGATGTGCAACTCTAAAATTAATACTTCTTTTTGTTTAAGAATAATATAGATTTGTCCCAGCTTGAAAAAAAAACCCTACAGGAATCAGCTGACAGGTCACAAGGCTACGCTCAAGCGTCAGATCTATCTCAGCAAAAAGAGACAATAGGATTTGTCTTGAAATCTCTTTGGGCTGGAGGGACAAAAATGTAACATGCTGAGTCGGTGAGATTTCTTCCTTTTTTGTGTCAACAGCCACATGCAAGCAGGACAAAAAAAAAAAAAAACATTTCAAAAACTGCTTGTGGTGACTAATTTCAGCCAAATCAAATGTGAAATATTACCTGAAGGAAGCACTGCTTGCAGAGTATTGCACAAAAAGCAAATCAATTGTAAAACCTCATTTGGCCTTAACAGGTTTCTTCCATACACTCAAAGGCTTCATTAATAAATTGATGCTAGCATCAGTCTCCTCAATCCCAAGAGAACGCTACTGTACACCTTTTTTAAAAAACAATGACTTGTGCGTGCACACTCATACCGTCTTTTTCCACAAGAGTGAAGGGTGGTGAGTCCCAGCCATCCTCAATGTTGGCTGGCTGCACATCCAAGTGCCCATAAATGCACACAGTCTTCTTGCCTGGGTCTGAGCCAAGTCTACCCAGAATTATTGGAGGAAGAGGGATCTCTTCACCACTTGGTAACTAAATTAAAACAGAAAAAAGGCAATGCATGAGAAATTTACAATTATGCCTGAGAGTCAAATTTTTTTTTTTTTACATTTTTGCATTATCTCAAGACATAGGAACCATCTTCACAATTTCTTGGAAAAACAATAGCATATTTGGAACAACATCGGATAATGATTAAATATTGGGTGGAACCACTCATTTAGGCATATAAACTTTCACCTGATCTTTAGTTTAGCACATTTAAAAGCACAACTGCAATCCTGTAGGGCATGTGACACATGCAATCACATGGTCAACCACAAAAATGACCACCAAGCAGGAAGAAGCTTGTATTGTTTGAGCTAAAGGCTGTTATTGCTAAAAATTCCAAAGCTAGACATCAAAATAAAAATTCCAACTCATGGCAGGAGATTCATATTAACTGTGATTTTCGAAGAAAAATGAAACACCTTCTGCATGCCGACGTCAACCATCTCCACAGTTCCCCCCAGTCTCTCAATGTCTTTGGCTGCCATCTCCATCATCTTCTTGATTTCTCCTCGTTTCTCTGGCCAGGCAGACACACTCTGTACAGCAACCCATTGTGCCAGGCGCTTCAAACACAAGGTATTCACATTTCCATTAGAAAATATATTCATGTTAAGTAACAGTAAACTCATCAAACGTTTTGAATAACACACATGAAAACATAAATAAACAAAACAGGGCATTTAAAAAAAATCAAAAATCTAAACTATCTTAGCTTAAAGTATACACATTTTCCAAGTTTTGGACATTTAATAAGAAAAAATCAGTACCTCAACATACTCGTCCTGGTGCTCATCAACGTATTTGAAGAGAGTTGGAAGGAAAGACATTGCTACACGGTGATCCAATCACTCAGTGACAGAAGAACTGACCTAAAAGAAAGGACAATTGACGTGTAATAACAGTTTTTGTCTTCCAGAGAGGAAAATAAACTCCTCCCAAGTCCCAGCTCTGTAACTGCTGACAAAATCATTCCCTGAGACGCTATACAGCTATATAACAGGACACAACATTACCTGTTGTTTAAAAATATGTAGCACACAAACGTCTTTTGACAATGTCAATCTCATCCATCGTTTTAACTTTATTATTGATAATAATTATACAATATATTTCGCTTACTATTAAAACTCCTAAGTAAGCCTAATAAGTCGAAATTAATTAAATATTAATTTATTTAATTTGTGACTAAAAACTGCATACTTACTGAGCAAAAACAGTTTAATTTGAAGTTCAGAAAAATTGAACTGCTCTGTTATCTCTTTAGAAAGGTGGTGTGAAGAACGCCATCAGCAGCATCTCATGAGTTCAGACAAGATTAATGGCTTTCAAAATAAAGGTCTGAGTGAGGAAGAGGCTTCCACATACTGTACACAGTGGCCTCAAAAACTATTTTCACATTTAAGCAACACTTTAAATATGAATGTCACTGCATTAGACAATAATAAAGTAAGTATTTCTCACTTTAAAAAAATAAAGTTTAAAATTTTAACATACTGAACTTATTTACATTTTTTCATTTATTTCGAAGAAAAAATGGCCTCAGCGACATCAACCCAACAATTAAATATTTCCATTAAAAACGACATTTGATGCTGTTTATTTTCAAATTAAATTTATATTCTAATTAAATTCTGATATGAACTGCAATCAATTCTGCACATGTGTCAAAACTAGTTAAAAAAAAAAGATCTACATA